>NC_071993.2:114560000-114875000 GCF_028885655.2 Pongo abelii
CAGATACAGGGCTGTTTCTTTATCCATCACCATCTATTTCAAAGATATTTCAAAAGCTTACCCTCTGTAGGTCATCCTAGACTGGTTTCTAATACTAATTTTATTGCACATATTTGTTCTTGAGCAAACTAGGTAACCTATATGTGCCTCAATTTATTTACATGAAAAATAGAGATAATAGTATTATACATCTTTGTTATGGAGTTGCTCTAAATATTAAATGAAATAATGGTTGTATAATGCTTAGCTCAGTGTCTAACATCAGTATATGCAAAGCAAATGATAGCTATTATTATGTCCCTTTCGCTTGAAGAAGATGATTTGAAAATCTAAGAGCAAACAGTGTCTGCATTTGAAATGTCCTTGTAAGTGGAAGGGTTTGTCATGCATGATGTGAATCATGTCAATATCAAGTGGGAATAATCATTTCTGAGTGCCAGTTATCCCTGGGAGTATAATTGTAACTATGTTTGGCCTATGGTCTTTTAAATTATATATATTATATAATTATAATATATTACCTTATATAATTATATATAATTTTAAAATGTATACATACATGTATATGTATGTATGCAAATATGTATACACTCATATGTATATATATATATATGTATGTTTTGTCAATAAGAGTGAATCTTGGCTCTTGTTTATTCCTGATTTAGCTTAGAAATAACCCAGGCTATTTCAAGGGCATGGCATATGACACCTTGTGTCCTCAAAGCCAAAATACTCCTAATGGAAAATCTGCAAATTCTGCTTGAAAATGAAATCTTAAAGACCATTGTAGTAGATGTTTTGGATGTGAAACCTTTCATTTCCAGGAAGGTTGAAGGGATTGTTGCACCTTAAATAATACGGTCCTTGCAAAAGCTCCAGGAAGAGCACTTTTAAGATGCATATACTAAGATGTGTGTTTGGTCTTCTCTGGAGGGCACTCTAAAAAATTTGCATATGCAAACCCTTTGCTTATTTACCAGTGCAGGTGATGAGTAAAAGTAGGTTTGAATCAATTTAGTGGCATTTTCACACAGAGCTTTAAAAATTGGGTACTGTGAATGTCAACTTCCACAAACCCCAGAGGCCTTTCTTTCAGCCAAGCACAAATATTAAAGCGAACAAGAGCATTCAAAAAGAAATAGTTGGAAATATTATTTCATGTGGAATGCAAAGGAAGATTTATAAGCAAACAGCTGACCTTCTCCAAGATACTTTATAATTTAATCTATTTCATATTTTGCTTTTCCAAGGGACTTTGAAAACTTCTTCAGGAAGAATGAAGATAACTGATGCCATTCCTTGGAACTGCAGACCATTGCTGGGCTGTGTGTTGCCTCAAGAGAAAGCATGGGTAAGAGAAGGGCAAGCTTGTTCACCTCATGACAGGAAAAATAATTGCCAGGAAAAATAATTGCCAGGAAAAATAGTTGCCACAAACCTGTCAAGTTTCAAGTTCTATTTCCTACGTAAAACCCCTGACTACCACCCTTCTCTTAACTTACATGACATTTTCTCTCTCCCAGCGCATACGCTAGTCATATTCATCTTCTTTCTGTTTCTTAAGTGTACCAAACTCATTTCTCCCTTTCCAAATTTTTTTCTCCCCAACCACTACATTTATTCCCATTATTTAGAGTAAAATTTGCATCTCCAGTAAAGACATCTTAGGAGTCTAATATAAATTAAGTCCTCATGCTATCTTCTTTTATAGCAGCCTGGATTCCTTCTTTATAAGAATTCTATATTGTATTATTACCTTGAGTGCCTATTTGATGATTGTCCGTTCATTAGAGTGTCAGTTTTAGGCAGGCAGGGGCTTTGTGTAGTAAATTAATGTAGTCAAAGGATATAGAACGGTGTTCAGATCACAGTAATCATTAATGTTGGCTTAATCAATGCATGGAGAGGGACTTTTAGCTCTCTTGAAGGTACATTGCACTTGGCAGTCAACCACCTAGAAATCAGAATAAAATTAATAAATATGAAACTTAGAATAATAGGAATGCCTGGTCAAAAAAGAGTAAAATTAAGCAGTATTTGAAAATAATTGTGACCTAATAATTTATCATAGGTTTCAGTATTTTCCTTCTTGCTTCACTTCAATTAAACTGACATAAAGCAAACATTGTTTCTCAAATACCCAAGGACACTGGAAAAAGGTGTTTGAAGATAATAGTGTGTCAATTAAGGCAAAGCTGAAGGATCCAGTCCTTTCTCTGGGAATTGACTGGGCTATCTCTGCAGAGAGCTGCCTGAAAAGTCACAACTAATGCCAAAGCCCTGTTGATGTAAAGGAATTAACACAATTCCAAACACCTGCTTGTCTAGAGCAACAGAATACAATGTGCTCTCAAAAAGGCTCATCTGGATACCTCAGCATACAATTTTTTATTTTTATTTTTTGAGACGGAGTTTCTCTTGCTCCCCAGACTAGAGTGCAATGGCGTGATCTCAGCTCACGGCAACCTCCGCCTCCCAGGTTCGAGCGATGCTCCTTCCTCAGCCCCCTGAGTAGCTGGGATTACAGGCATGCGCCACCACACCCAGTTAGTTTTGTCTTTTTAGTAGAGATGGGGTTTTGCTATGCTTGGTCAGGCTGGTCTTGAACTCCCGAAGCATACAATTTTTATCCTTTCCTTATTAAGTCAAGAACTTTCACCTTTTCACTTAAAGGAAGTGATGGCAGCGGCAGTCATTTGGAGCAGCCCCTGCAAAGATGCCAGCCACAGCAGGAGAGGCACAGCTAGGGTTGTGCCCTCCACCCAGTGGGAGTCAGGAACAGGCAGGAGACTCACTCCCCACCGAGTTGGCGGGAAGGGAGCCCTGCGCTCCCAGGCACAGATGCATATGTCCAGTTACAGCTCCGGACCCAGGCATCCCTGTGCTCTCAGGGGCCCAGGAAACTACCCCCCACAGCAGTCTTGGAAATGCCTGCTCCTACTCCCTGGCCTCTCCCTGCTCCCAGTGCCTACTCCGACTTTGGAGCAATGTTGTGGCTGAGCCCGGGTGCTGTCACCACCCAGCTGGGTGTGTGCACACTCAGGGTGGGGCTGACATGCGAGGTCCCTGCTGCCTCAGCCCCCTCTGGACTTTGGGCACCGATGAGCATGGGAGGGAGGCCAAGGGAGTGAGGGCAGCTCAGCGTGGGCCTGCAGGCCCCCTTGGAAAAAACAACCTGGGTCCAGTGAACCGAATGTTGATGGTGGGAGGCAGAAAGTTTCCTGGGCTGAAAGGGCGGGTCTGGTGAAGCCCCACCTTTAAGCCAGGGATAGCCTGAAGCCTGGAGGCTGAGCTTCCAGTTCTGGGTGGAGTCTGCCTCACAGAATGATAACTTACGGTGCTTTTTCTGCGCCTGCTGATGGCCACCCATGGACCAATCAGCACGCAAGTCCTCCCTTCTGAGCCCATAAAAACCCCCGGACTCTGCCAGAATCAGACAGATATCAGGACTACCAGCAGAGGGAGGGAGCTACCCACTTCCAGTCTCCTCCATAGCACAACCTGTCTGCTGAAAGGGGCTACCCACTACAGGTCTCCTCTCCTCTGAAAGCTGGAGACTCCTCAGGATGATCTGCCCGTGGAAATGAGCTATCCACTTCTGGTATCCTGAGAGCTGTTCTGCCGCTCAGTGAAGCTCCTCTGTGCCTAGCTCGCCCTCCAGTTGTGTGTACCTCCTTCTTCCTGGTTATGGGACAAGAACTTGGGGCCTGCTGAATGGTGGGACTGAAAGAGCTGTAACACAAACAGGACTGAAACACTCCCCTGTCCAACTCACGCTGTGTGCGACAAGGAGAGAAGAGTTGTGGCTTTTCAGGGAACCCAGATCTAGGGGCTCCCCAAGCCAGGGATGTAACACTCTTTTGGGGGCTCTGTGGTTTCTGGCGTCTCCGAGCTTTTGGGTGCCACCGCATTTCCCCGTCCCGGACGCCTGTGCCTGCAGCAATCCGCTTGCAGTACGTCTTGTCCAGCTGCAGCCTCGCATGGAGCCGGCGCCTGTGCCAGTGCCTAGAGCTGCCTGTTCTGCCACAGCAGCCAGGCAGCTCTAGGCACTGGCTGTGCCTGGCTGTGCCTGGCTGTGCGCAATGGCCGAACCCTGTACGCGCTCACCAGCATATTCCTTGCCGCTGTGCACCTGGCTCGCCCTTGGTAGGCGTGGGATCCAGGCCAGTTACACAGACTGAGTGCAGCCTGCCAAGCTGAGTGGGCAGCAGGGGCCAGTGGGCACAAGCAACACTTAGGCAGAAGGTGCCACCAGCCACAGAGGTTTCCGGCTGGCAAAGTGACCCCCCAAGGATCCTGTGACAGAGTGCTTTAGGGCTTCTCTTTGCCATATCCAAATTGCCAGCAACACTACTTTTGCGCTTTCGGGAATATCACTGACTGAAATAAAATGAGAGTTTTATTAAAAAGGAATAACAGTAGAGGAGATAATGGAAGTCAGTCAGCCATGTCTGCCACACCTATGATGGTCTCATGCAGATAAGCTAAAATTAAGTAAAATAAGGTTTACTCTAACACAAGTACTGCAATCCCATGACAGTGGATCAGATAATTGAGACAGCTGCTAAGTGACTAATGGGTGGGGAACAGAGACAGGACGGATAGGCTACACAAAGGTATGAGTCACATCCTGGGCAGGAAAGAGCCAGAAGGCATGAAATTTCATCATGCTATTCAGAACAGAGCACAATTTAAAATTTATGAACTGTTTATTTCTGTCCTGTCCTGTTTAATATTCTCAGAGCGTTGTTGATTATGAGTAACTGAAACCTTGGAAAGTGAAACCACAGATAAGGGGAGACTACTGCATATTTAAGAAATGGGATTGATGCTATGAGATGCGTACATATAAAATAGTCACTTTAGTGGCGCAATTTAACATATCTACATCTCATACAGTTACCTATTTTCTCCCCTGTGACAAAAGAAACTGTAATCTACTCATTTAGCAAAAGTCCTGAACACAATATACTATTAACTCTAGTTCTCATGTTGTACATTCGATTTTTCCACCTGTTTATCCTACATATTTGCTACTTTGTATCTTTGGAGCTACATCACCCCATTTCACCCCCACCCTATCCTGACCCTGATCACCACTGTTTTATTTTCTATCTTTATATCATTTGACGTTTTTAAAAATAGAGTTTACGTATGAGTGAGATCATATATTTTTCTTTTCGTGTCTGGCTTACTTCATTTAGCCCAATTAAAATTCGATTTGTATCAGTATCTTTAGAAAGCAACTCATCTGAGAAGGCTTCTCTTGCTTCCTTCCTGGGGGGGTCCCGTTGCCCTTTCTTTGTGCTTTCTTAGTGGCACCATGACTCTCCTCTCAGCTGGTATCATGTTGCAGGGCAAACATCCGTCTGTCTCCTCTCACTAGATGATAAGATACTTGAAGGAAGGGATTGTATCTATTTTTTGTACCTTCAAAACCACAACTGTAATACCTCAATAAGCATTTGCTCAATGAGTAAATGAGTATATGAATAAATTAGTGTTATTTGCTTCATGTCCTGGATTCCTCCATAGCAGAAGCTTATCTGCATGAGATCATCATAGGTGTGGCAGGTATGACTGATTGACTTCCCAATATCTCTTCTATTCTTCTTCCCTTTTAATTATATTTCAGTCAATGGTAGTTCCAACTAAAATATTCATTTTCTAGTTTTTTTTTTAAAAAAAAACTAGAAAGTTTAAATGATAGTGCTTGCCAATGAATATAAGGAAATATGCGTTGGAAATTTTCGGAAATGTGTTGCTTTTTTAATGCAAGCATTATCACTTCTTGTTGCTTCCCTCTTTTTTTCTGCCTATAATGCTGACATAGGGCAAGAAAAGAAGTCTTTCTGCAAGATGAGAGAGAAATCCATGTGCTAAGGTAGAGGGAGATAGAAGGAGCCTGGTTCTTTGAGCAGCCAGGGTTACCTAGCCCTACATGATTAAAAATGGAGCAGCCAGGATTACCTAGCCCTCCTTTTGAACAAGCCATTATAATGGATTTCTTTTATATACAGCCTAATAAAATCCATAACTGATAGCACTTAAAAGATTGCTTGAACTAATTGCTTTGGATAGAACAAATGAATAGGTGTATAACTATGGTAATGAGCAGAAAAGTTTCTGCTTTGGTCCCCAAACCTAATGCCTATAGGATTCGGGTTCTATTTCTAGGCAAAAATGATGGTTTTTGTCTTGTACCTTGCTGGGATTCAGTGATCCTTTGTGTTAAGTTCTATAATGCAGAAATGCCCGTGGACTGCTATGCCAGATTCTTCTATGATAATACTCTCTCCAAGACTGTGTCTTCTAAACATGCACAAATTCATGCTCAATCCCATTTCTGACTTGAGATATAGATAATATGTGTAGAAGAAGGCAACATTGGACTAAAAATGAGAAGTTTTCTATTTCAGCCTCACTCTTTTGCCACCTGATGGTCAAGTTATATAATTTTTTAATGAGTTTAAAATCACGGCAGGGAAGCTGCAACCACCTGTCACCAATTTTCTACTGCAATTGTGACCAAAGCCTGAAATTAAAACTCTTTTGACTGTTTCCCCATTTACCCTTCCAAGTGCAGCCTACTGAGACTCATGGAATTAGCATCTTAAAGAAACCCACACATCCCTTCACACTCCTGAAAACCACTGCCAACCACCCCTGCTTTCTCACAATTGTTCTCCAGGACTGCCTGTCTATAGCTGTCACCATTATTCATGCAACGCCCCCACCGAGCAGAGATGGAGAAAGAGATTGAATTTGCTCACCAGTAAGTTGAGCTGTAAACTCAGGAAAATTGAGCTTCGCAAGGATGGAGAGCCTAGAGCTTTGACAGGCTGTGCTTCTGAAGAGACAGAGAGTAAACCGCATTCTCTTTGTTCATCACTTAGTGAAAGAAAGAAACAACCTTTGTGAAGTTGTCGCCACAGAGGTATAGCACCTATGGCCACTTTTCCTTGGGGATCTTTAGAAACAAACAAACAAGGCTGCTTCCCCATCACTGTGTGGAGAGTTCATGCTTTTAATCACAAGGCATATGTAGGTGATAAGCTCTCAATGGTAAATGTCTCAAAAATTATATCTGTAGACCAGATGTTTGTCACAGCTACTGACCCTTAAGATCTAGGCAAGATTGCCTTAAGTGTAGGACACACATAATTTCATGGCCTTTTGGAGTCCACAGCTCTCTCACAAGATTTCTGTGAATTTCCATGTGGGTTTCAGCTTCCTTGATTTCCCCTGCTTTGGGAGGCTGGTAATTTTTTTCTTTTTTCTTGAATTCTGATCCAGAACAAAGCTTAGTCCTTTAATGTTTTACCCATCAATGCCCCAACTGCATACTTAATTCACTCATTTTACATCAGTGAAGACTTAGAGATCATGAACAAAATATTACCATGGAAATCATACAGTAATCAACATCTTAGTCTTTATTAGACACTTTTCCTCCCGAAGGATGTTTTAGCACTCTACAGCTCAGTATCCAGGCCTAGTCTTCTCTTCTTTGCTAATTTCTCATTTTCTCCTCTAGTCAGCGTCCTTCTTTGTTCTAGACTCACCACCAGATGCTAATCAGGGAGTAATGTCGGGCGAGACCATTGCATCTGTGCATTACCAGATCCTTGAAACCAGACAGACCCCCAAATTCTGGATTTCTGCGTGTATATGTGCATCTGTGTGTTGTTGGATGTGTCAGTAAGGATCTCTCTGTTCAGAATAGACTGTGAGTTTTAGAAATTATGAACACAAGGTACCAGACATTCTAATATGCTATAATCCAAACCACATTTTCTAGATTTACTTTTACCTCCTGAATGGGATCAAAATCTATCATCAGGCCAAAGGCTTTACACCACTCCGCCCACTGGCCACCTTTCTGAAGCTTGAATGTTTGTACAGCACACCACCCCAGCATAAAATGGAGGTAAAAAGGATTCGAAGTTACGACACATTGAAGTAACATGGATTATTGGAGCTTTAGTAATTTTTCCATATCTTAAACTGGTGTACAAATAGTCTGCTTTACGAAAACCCCCATACAAGGGATGTGAAGGACCTCTTCAAGGAGAACTACAACGAAATAAAAAAGGACACGAAGAAATGGAAGAATATTCCATGCTCATGGATAGGAAGAATAAATATCGTGAAAATGGCTATACTGCCCAAAGTAATTTATAGATTCAATGCCATCCACATTAAGCTACCAATGACTTTCTTCACATAATTGGAAAAAACTACTTTAAACTTCATATGGAACAAAAAAAGAGCCCGCATTACCAAGACAATCCTAAGCAGAAAGAACAAAGCTGAAGGCATCACGCTACCTGACTTCAAACTATACTACAAGGCTACAGTAACCAAAACAGCATGGTACTGGTACCAAGACAGATATATAGACCAATGGAACAGCACAGAGCCCTCAGAAATAATGCTGCACATCTACAACCATCTGATCTTTGACAAACCTGACAAAAATAAGAAATAGGGAAAGGATTTCCTATTTAATAAATGGTACTGGGAAAACTGGCTAGCCATATGTAGAAAGCTGAAACTGGATCCCTTCCTTACACCTTATACAAAAGTTAATTCAAGATGGATTAAAGACTTAAATGTTAGATCTAAAATCATAAAAACTTTAGAAGAAAGCCTAGGCAATATAATTCAGGACATAGGCATGGGCAAGGACTTCATGATTAAAACACCAAAAGCAATGGCAACAAAGCCAAAATAGACAAATGAGATCTAACTAAACTAAAGAGCTTTGCATGGCAAAAGAAACTACCATCAGAGTGAACAGGCAACCTACAGAATGGGAGAAAATGTTTACAATCTATCCATCTGACAAAGAGCTAATATCCAGAATCTACAAAGAACTCAAACAAATTTACAAGAGAAAAACAAACAACCCCATCAAAAAGTGGGCAAAGGATATGAACAGACACTTCTCAAAAGAAGACATCTATGTAGCCAACAGACACATGAAAAAATGCTCATCATCACTGGCCATCAGAGAAATGCAAATCAAAACCACAATGAGATACCAGCTCACGCCAGAATGGCGATCATTAAAAAGTCAGGAAACAACAGATGCTGGAGAGGATGTGGAGAAATAGGAACACTTTTACACTGTTGGTGGGAGTGTAAATTGGTTCAACCATTGTGGAAGACAGTGTGGCAATTCCCCAAGGATCTAGAACTAGAATTACCATTCGACTCAGCAATGCCATTACTGGGTATATACCCAAAGGACTATAAATCATGCTACTATAAAGACACATGCACACGTATATTTATTATGGCGCTATTTGCAATAGCAAAGACTTGGAACCAACCCAAATGTCCATCAATGAGAGACTGGATTAAGGAAATGTGGCACATATACACCATGGAATACTATGCAGCCATAAAAAAGGAAGAGTTAATGTCCTTTGCAGGGACATGGATGAAGCTGGAAACCATCATTTTCAGCAAACTATCACAAGGACAGAAAACCAAACACTGCATGTTCTCACTCATAGGTGGGAATTGAACAATGAGATCACTTGGACACAGGGCAGGGAACATCACACACCCGTCATGGGCTGGGGGCTGAGGAAAGGATAGCATTGGGAGAAATACCTAATGTAAATGATGAGTTGATGGGTGCAGCAAACCAACATGGCACATGTATACCTATGTATCAAAACTGCACGTTGTGCACATATACCCTAGAACTTAAAGTATAATAATAAAAAAAGTCCCCACACCAACTCCCTAAGCTTGTACCACTGAGGAAGCTGAGGACTCTTTATTAGTGTCTTATAGGCACTGCTAAAATAATATATCATATAATAGGTTTAACAGTAATCTAATCTATTACCCTGCTGGTGTTTGCCAAAAATAAAGGAAAGCAAACAAATGAAATAAAAAAATGAGCAAGTGAAGAAAAACATCTATTTCACGCAGGTTATAACAAGATATAATATATGTTTTCTCTTTACGAGAGTATTTGATGTTCTTTATATTAAAGATTAAAACAATATGTTATGTGAATATGTAATAACGTAGCTATATTTCCAGTAATATAAAATAATTTTAGCACTAGTCTGTGCCAGGCATTTTCCTAAGCATTCATATAAATTACTTCATCTAATTTCATAATTCAATGAAATAGATATTCTCATCATCCCTACGTTTCAGATAAAGAATCTAAGGCTCAGAGAGATTAGGTTAATAACAAAAAGTCATCAAACTAAAATGTGCACAACTGAGATTTAAAAATGTAGATCTGAATGAATATGGAGTCTACTTTTAACATTCCTAAAATTTAGTTTGCATAAAAAATTCATGAATACAGCTATTGCATAAACATGGCCCAGTGAATTAGTAAATGGGGCTAATATATGGATTATAGGGTCAAACAAAGCTAGGGAGTATGTTTCCAGGTAGCACATCAATTTCTGTAAATCCTTGAGAACATTGGGTACTCGTAGACCAGATGAGTTCTTAATCTAAAGTGAAGAAATAACAGGTGATCAATACTTATATACTTCTTGATTAGACCCAATCTTCAGCAATATCCTACCCCCAGTTTCACCTCCAACAACACTACTTTTGTGGGGAAGCTGTTAATATATAAAAGTCCATCTGTTCACTTGAGAATAAAGGACCACTCTGCTCCTAATCCAATGTCTGTTGCTTTTACAACTTTGAATACAACATCAGAGGTTAGCTCTGATATTTCCCCAAGTCTTTCTGGCATTTCTAGTGAAAGAGAGAACCTAAAACAGAGTATAATAAACTTTATCACCCATCTACATCTCAAATGCAATATACATTAACTAGGATGCACATGGATTTCCAAGTGTGATTGTATTTGCTAGTTGCCTCTCTGGGAGGGAAACTGTCTCAATCACCAATAGACCATATCTAAAAACTAACAGGTTATGCTTTGTTGTGACCAACTCTCATTTCCCAAAGTCTCCACCCCACATGGACCCTATTCTGCTGCATCAGTTGGGTGAACATTCTCCCCTTTTTGTATTTTCTTTGCAGCATGGACATTGATTGTGAGTGTGTTTTTTGGAAAAAAAAATTCAGTGCTCCATTAATGAGATAATGTATTTATTTATTATGACAATAAACACAGCTGCAAAATGGACCATAAAGAAATAGATGACTTGCAGATTTCTGTGCCCAACGTGTCAACTGTAATTGAGAAATAAATTAAATGATCCATCTGCTTCCCATCATCTACTCCTTTATTTTTGTCAGTATCCATGGTTTTAAAAACTAATTACTCACTAAAACAATCCATATAGAATTTGAATGACTTTTTAACGCAATTTTGCCATCCCCTAACATACTGTGCTTCTTTCTAATACATTCAAATCCAATGACTATGATGAACTCTTTCCTTTATTAATAGTTTTCACTTAATGATGCCAATACTATGGCATTTTCTCTTTATTAGTGTCTTATAGGCCCTGCCAAAATAATATATCATATAGTAGGTTTAACAGTAATCTAATCTATTACCTTGGTGGTGTTTGCCAAAAATAAAGGAAAGTAAACAAATGAAATAAAAACAAAATGAGAAAGTGAACAAAAAAATCTATTTCATGCAGGTTATAACACAAGATTCAATCTGCTTTTTAATAGTGTTCAGAGGTGAGGGTTAAAATAGCCAACAGCAACTGGAACTAATTAAATATAATTGTACCATTTTTAAAAAACTTCATTGTTATAATTATCTCACTGAGAAACCACACATCAGAGCTGGGAAAGCAGCAATAACTTCTTTGCTTGTCACATGCTTTCATGTTCGTGCTTCTCTGCTCCAGAACTTCCGTTTGTTTTCTTAAACCCCCAGGGACATCTCTTTGACAGCCCTATTAAAATATTTGCAGCATTTGCTGTGAGGTCTGGCGAGAAGACAGAAATATAAAGTGCTCTTTCAAAATGTATTTATTGGTATCTTCTTTTTCTGACAAATGAATTCATTGTTAACTGTTAAAGAAAAAGAAATAGAAAATATAGAAAATCAAAAAGAAAAAAGTAGAAATCATATATACACTATCCCAGCAAATATAACCACTCCTCACATTTTGTTGCCTATCCTAACAGCATTTATCTATTTATTTGTACAGGAATTTTAAAAACAAAGTTGAGATACTTTGAGGCTGTTTTCTAACTTATTTTTCTCAACTAATAAGATAGTTTTCATGTCTATATTGATTCACAACATCGTGTTAATGGTCACATAGATACAAATTATGTTGTCAGCTTTCTATTGCTGTATACTTTGGCTATGTGAGCATTGCCAATATTTGGTTAAGTTTCTTTCTGATGACTCTCCTAAAGTTTAGTAAAAGGATTGCTATTATACTTCCCTGTAAAATGAAGATGCTTTGACCCATTTGTTAGAGATTCAGTGGCTTAGTAACATGAATTCTTCTACCCACTCTTAGAAGTTACTTTTTTAAAATAATGGGAAAGATGAAAAGCAGATATTGTTAAGAGTTTGGGGTCAAATGCTTTATTCGTGTTTCCTGCCTCTTCATTTCCTATTGTCATACAAGCCAACCTCCCTGCCAGGACAGGGTCTTGAGACTTCTGTGATGGTGCTCACTGTGGTGCATATAAGGGTGCAGGAAGTAAAGCCCCTTTCTATATACCATATACCACTGTGCATCTTCCTCTCTGTAGCTGTCTCTTCACACAGTGTGAAGTTCAACCACAAGCCTTCTTATATTTCCTATAATTAGATGGCTTGGGAGGAAAAAAAAGCCTTATAACATAGAGTTTAGTTTCATTTCTGAGGATAACAGTAGAGAGATTGTATTTTTGAGACATCTTTTTTCTAATTTCTTTCTCTTTCTTCCCTCTCTCTCTCCTCCCAACCCCCTCTGTGTGTCTTTTTATATCTCAGCATAGTGCTTGCCAAGATACAAATGCTAGACAAGACAGTAGATTTGATTATTTTCCACAGCGGTTAATAACCTTCTGTGCAGAGGGTCAAGAAGGCACATGCACTCTTCGCTTGCCAAATAAGCCTGATCAATAATATCCATTCTTTTTGCTTGTTAATATGTTTATTCTTTTAAGAAAAATTTCTTCTTTTCCTTGTCTTACTTTCTCATTTTTCTAGTTTATTTATTTCCAAAGAGATGAATTGCATTCAGGTCCTTATCTTTGGACCTGTTTCTTGGGAACCCAATCTAAGAGGACTCCTTGAGTCAAACTCTGCTCATTACTCTCCACTGTTGCAGGGTGAAACTCATGCTTCTTAGCTCTTATAGCTAAGAGCTGTGATCTGCATCATTTCTCATGTCTGTGCCCAGCCCACCCTACAGTGCACCCATTTCTTTAAAAGTCAGATTGAGCCCCTGTTGTTCCTATGGCCTCCCCATATTACCACCCCTGCTCTTAGAGTTCTTCTATTACTTCAGCTTGGTAGGTCCTGTGACAGAGCTTTCCTCTCATAAGTTATGTGATTTGGGGCAAGTAACAACTTCATTTTGGTCTCCTTTTAGCCATTTGTTGTAATAGGAAAATAGCAGTCCCTACCTTATGACACATTTGTGACAATTAAAAGAATTCATAAATCACTTATCAAAAGTGTCCTGCCTCTTAGGAAGTACTCAGAACATGTCAGCTTTTGTTACACCAGCCCCCAACCATCCTATAAATTCAACTTCAACTTCAACCATCTCCTTCAGGAAACCTTCCTTGTGCCCTCAGCTGGATTTGAACATTCTCTCTCCTGACTTCACATTTTCTTGGTATTTCTCCATTGGCATTCGTTTTTACAAAGCATTTTAATTAAACATATTACTTTTCCTAACTAGACTATATAAGGCTAAGGAAGCTATCTCTTTCCTTCTGTTAGGGTTGGTTGAATAACACCCCTCTCCATAAAAATAGATGTCTACTTTCTTTCTTTCTTTTTTTTTTTTTAATTTAAGTTCCGGGATGCATGTGCAGAATGTGCAGGTTTGTTACATAGGTATATGTGTGCCATGGTGATTTGCTGTGCCTATCAACTGGTCACCTAGGTTCTAAGCTCCACATGCATTAGCTATTTGTCCTGATGGTCTCCCTCCCCTCGCCATCCCCATCCCCCGCCCATAGGCCCTGGTGTGTGTTGTTCTCTTCCCTGTGTTCATGTATTTGCAATGTTCAGCTCTCACTTATGAGTGAGAACATGCAGTGTTTGGTTTTCTGTTCCTGTGTTAGTTCACTGAAGATAATGGCTTCCAGCTTCATCCATGTCCCTGCAAAGGACATGATCTCATATCTTGTTGTGGCTGCATAGTATTCCATGGTGTATATTACAGGACACATAACCAGTCTATCATTGATGGATATTTGGATTGGTTCCATGTCTTTGCCATTGTGAATAGTGCTTTAATAAACATAAGTGTGAATGTATCTTTATTATAGAATTATTTATATTCCTTTGGGTATATACCCAGTAATGGGGTTGCTGGGTCAAATGGTATTTCTGGTTCTAGATCCTTGAGGAATCGCCACACCGTCTTCCACAATGATTGAACTAATTTACATTTCCACTGACAATGTAAAATTGTTCTTATTTCTCCACAGCCTCACCAGCATCTGCTGTTTCTTGACTTTTTAATAATTGCCATTCTGACTGGCATGAGATGGTATCTCATTATGGTTTTGATTTGCATTTCTCTAATGATTAGTGAGTGATGTTGAGCTTTTTAAAATATGTTTGTTGAATGTATAAATATCTTCTTTGGAGAAAGTGTCTGTTCATATCCTTTGCCCACTTTTTGATGGGGTTGTTTGTTTTATTCTTGTAAATTTGTTTAAGTTCCTTATAAATTCTGGAAATTAGACCTTTGTCAGATGGGTAGATTGTAAAAATTTTCTCCCATTCTGTAGGTTGCCTGTTCACTCTGATGATAATTTCTTTTGCTGTGCAGAAGCTCTTTAGTTTAGTTAGATCTCATTTGTCAATTTTGGCTTTTGTTGCAATTGCTTTTGGTGTCTTTGTCAAGAAGTCGTTGTCCATGTCTATGTCCTGAATGGTACTGCCTAGGTTTTCTTCTAAGGTTTACGTGGTTTGGGGTTTTATATTTAAGTAAAAGATGTCCACTTTCTAATTCTCAGAAACTATGCCAGTTACCTTATATGAAAAAAATTGATTTTGCAGATACTATTAAATTAAAGATCTTGACATGGGAAGACCATTCTGGATTATCCAGTTTGATCTGGTATAATTATAAGCATCTTTATAAACAGGTGTCAGGAGATCAGAGTAAGCAGTAGGAGACTAGTGACAAAAGCAAAAGATTGGAGAAATGCAGCCATAAACCAAGAAATGACAGCAGCCTCTTGAAGTAAAAAGGCAAGAAATACTTTCTCCCCGAAGCCCCCAAAAGGAACGGATCTTGCTGAAACCTTGACTTTATATGGGTAAAACTCATATCAGACTTCTAACCTGGAAGTATAAGAAAATTAATTTGTCTTATTTTAAGCCACTAAGTTTATGGTAATTTGTTATAGCAATAGCAAGAAACTAATACACCACCGATATGGTCTGGCTCTGTGTCTCCACTCAAATCTCATCTTGAGTTATAATCCCCATATGTTGCGCAGGGACCTCGTGGGAGGTGATTGGATCACGGAGGTGGTTCACCCATGCTGTTCTCATGATAGTGAGTGAGTTCTGAGGAGATCTGATAGTTTTATGAGGGGCTCCTCCTACTTTGCTCTGCACTTCTCTCTCCTGCCACCTTGTCAAGAAGGATGTGTTTGCTTCCCCTTCCACCATGATTGTAAGTTTCCTCAGGCCTCCCCAGCCATGCAGAACTGTGAGTCAATTAAACCTCTTTCCTTTATAAATTAGTTAGTCTCAGGTATTTCTTTATAGCAGTGTGAAAACTGACTAATACAACCAAGCAATAGGATTATTTGACTACTGCAGTTGTTAAATAAATATTTGATGAGTAAATTAATTGCAAACATATCAAAAGCAATGAAAAGATAGAGTTCATTAGTAATATCATTTGAAAAGATCTTAATCAACTCTCAAAAAAAAAAAAAAAGAAACTACTAATTTCATAGCTATGTTATTCTCCCAGGAAATAAAACACTGAGTCTCATCTACCCATCTCTATTAGAGGTCAGGGTGGATTCCACTGTGGTTTATCATTCTAAAACAGGAAAAAATAAATAATGACAAAAGAGAAGACAGTGATGGGTTTTTTGTTTTGTTTTGTTTTAATGGCACCACAAATTCCTAGGCAATGTGTCAGTTGAATTCTATGCTATGCTTATGAAACACAGCTCATCTCCAGGGAGCTAAAATCTGCACAAGGAAATATTGTTGTCACTCAGCCACATGACTCTTCCAATTACCTTTTCTGTTTCTGGATTAAAAAATCTGTTCATGGTACACACAATACACACACACACACGCACACACACACACTCATCACCATGTTAATATGGTAATTTAGAGAGTTACATGGAAGAGCTTCTGTCTTGTAATTGAAGAGCTGTTCCTCATTCATCTACGTGGGAACCCAGCACTCTAAGTGCAAGACACTGCCAATTTCTGAGACTAGGCCTAATAGCATTGCAAAGTAAAAGTTAGGACAAGTTTTCCATCAAAGAAATGGAGTAGACCAATTTTTTTTTGTTTGCTCTTGCATTTCTCCTTCTCCTTCTATGTTTCTTGGGATTTACTTTCCCTGGAGTCACACAATCAGTCAATCAATTTGTATGTATCAAGTGACTGACTGAATGCCTACTAGCTACCTCTTACCCATCACTGCTCATATAAGCAGAAAAATCTGCCATGACGTGCATTAAGGGCCTGGACAGGTCAGTTCTCAAGCTTATGGTAAGAATGAAAATACTTAAGGATGGAAACTATGTCTTGAATGCTGCTCTATTGCTCAAATAATATCTAAAAACTTCAACACTTCCTTTCCTAAGCATTAAAGTCCATAAGATGCTGTCCAGATGACCAGGGTTCTCCACTGGTTCAGGCCAAATTCACAAATCGCACTGTTTCAATGTTTTAGGCAAAGTTCTTCTTTCTCACTAAATGTAAACATCTCTTGGGAAAATCTCTGGGCTGAGAGTCAAGAAACCCACATTAGAAAGGCTATTATGAAAAAGATAAAAGACAAAAAGTGTTGGCAAGGATGTGGAGAAAAGATAACCCTTGTACACTGTTGGTAGGAATGAAAATTAGTACAGCCATTATGGAAAACAGTACGGAGGTTTCTCAAAACTAAATATAGAGTTAGAATTATCATATGATTTAGCAATCTCACTTCTGGGTGTATATCCAAAAAAATTGAAATCAGTATGTTGAAGCAATATCTGCACTTCCGTGTTCATTGTAGCATTATTAACAATAGGCAACAAATGGTATAAACTGAAGTGTCTATCAACAGATAAATGGACAAAAAATTGCTTATGTACACAATAGAATACCACTTGCCTTTAGAAAGTAGAAAACGTTGTCATTTACAAGAACATGCATGAACCTGAAGGACATTATTTAAGTGAAAATAAATCAGGCACACAAAGACAAATATTGCATGATCTCACTTATGTGTAGAGCCTAAAAATACAAAAGCAGAGAATAGAATGTTGATTACTGGAGGCTTGGGTTTGACAGGAAGTGAGGAGGTGGAACGGGGAATGGAAAAATTTTGACCAAAGAATACAAAGTTTCGGTTAGACAGGAGGAGCAAGTTCTCAAAATCTATTGCATAATATGATGATGATTATTATTAGCCATAGTTAATAATGTATATTTCAACATTGCTAAAAAGATAGATTCTAAGTATTCTCACTACAAGAAAATAGTAAGTATATGAGGAGATGGATATGTTGTTAGCTTGATATAATTCGTGCCACAATGTGTACATGTATGAAAACATTACATTGTACCCCATAAATACAATTATTATTCATCAATTACAAATAAAAGTTTAAATGTAAAAAAATCCACATTTTTAAACTAACTCTGTGGTCATTCATAAGGATGCTTTGGGTTAACATTAGAAAACCGAATGTCAGCTTGCTTAAACAGTGAACACCTTTATCATGTGAAGAGTTTGCCAGCTCAAAGATCATTAAGCAGAAGCTTAGCAGCAGCATCCCAATGTGTGCTTCTTCCTCTATGCTTTTTCAGCTTCATTGTGTTTGTCTTGTACATCAAGCTAGCCTGCCTCATGGTCAGAAATTATTTACTATAGTTCCAGTGTCATACTCATATGACAACATCTCACCAAGGGTGCGGAACTGTCTCTTCGCATGTGTTTCTTTTTAAGAGGAAAGGCATTTTACCAGAGACTCCACCAGAAGATCTACCCTCACCCTCCTTTGGTCAGTCACATGGGTAGCCTAAAACCAATCACAAGAGGAAAGGAAAAAGAGAAAGAAAAGAAAAAAAAAATGGCTTAAGTTAATGTAAGCAATATGTATTCCCTAAGTCATATGTGAATGAGTTAACACCCAGGTCTGGCTTTAGGGTAGGTAAGTAACAGTGTTTATTACACTACACCTTGGATTAGTTATATAAATCTATATAAGGCTCTTAGGTAAATTAAAATATATATATATATATATGTATAATGGAAGCATAATTGCTATCTTTTAATCATAATGTCACTGAGGAAATCTAATTGGCCTGGTATTTACAATGTATCTGCTAATTGTTAGTCACTGATATAGATCTGCAAAGCCTTCAAAGATGAATGAAACACAGTTTCTGCTATAGTTTTACATCCTTTTGGACAATCTGAAAGAAATGAAAAAAGTAGCTATAAAACAAGCACACTGTATAAAGCCACAGAAGAAAGTTGAAGATTTAATTTGGCCTAAGTTGAGGAAGACATCTAATTTAGGTAAGAGAAGAGTAAAGGAGTCAAGATAGGCTTCATAGATGAAGTGGCATTTTAGACAGACCTGGAAGGTTTGGTCGAATTCAACAGATGAAGATGATGAGGCCTAGCTCCTCAGAGGAAGGAAGGGCATGAGGGAGACGGACAGTTGTTGTATCTGCCTTTTGGCTTCTGGTCATTTTTTTCTGAATAAGAATATCCCAATTGTTATCTGTAAAGGCATCTGGCCTACCTTTTCATGCTTTTTCAGTCTAGATGACTTCATACACACCTAGCCCCTGGAGTGTGTGTAATCATAGGCACATAATTTAGGCTCATCATTCTATTTTCCTGTCCGTAATAGTTGGTTCAGGTCCAATCAGAGCTATCATCGAGGCTCTTTTTTGAATTACTGAGAAAATAGACATCTCTGCCACTGGATTTGAAATGGGGATTATGTAGGCCTAAAGAATCTACAGATATTTTGACGTCGCATAGATCTGAGACTGAGTCAACAAGGAGTTAGAAGGTGGAGATGCTGAGACCTGGCAATATCATATGAGCCCTCAATTTAACCACATGAAGTAAACCAGCATTAATCTCTTCTATTACTTGGGTCAATAAATTTGTTCTGCCAGCCAAGATTTTTTCTTGTTTTCTGTAGCTGAAAGTCAGACAATATAGAGTGACTCAACGGCTCCTCTTATTTAGTTGGGATGACTAAAGAAAGCTTGACTATTTCCGAGAAGTTTAGTATTAACAATCCATAAGAGAGGATAGAAGTTGAAAGAACAGGCAGGCCCTACTATTAATAAAAACATAGCTTTTCTTGGATGGGCACCTTCCCTTAGCAGATAATACTTGTGGTCTACTGAGGAAGGTTACTGGAATTTATGTATTGGTAGCTGGTAATTTTTGGTAAAGCAAGCTGACTGTTGCCAACAGAACTAAGGGCTCTGAATAAAAATCTCCCAGTGAAACACTTTAAAAATAGGTTTCTTGTGTTAAATAACTTTATGAATCAGTGCATACACTAGTCTCCTTCTTGAAAAACCATAATGAGCACACATACTTTAAATATAATGAGAAATCGTGCTATATACACTTTAATTAACTTAAATAGAACCTGGAAAAGATTAATGCTGGAAGCCTTTTAATAAGGAATATATAATAATATTCTGGGGAATTAGTACACAGGATAAGTTCTTGCAAGATCAAATCTACACCTATTGTACAGAGTAAAGACTCAGATATAAAAACAATGCATCTGTGCTTGGTTGTACGAAATGGTTTTATTTCAACTGGGGTTACCACAGGAAAAAATATAAAACATGCTTTAAGAAAATTTGGGATATTGTTTGGCTCCCTATCCTACTTCCTTAGCTTTCATAGAAGCAGTGCCTGTTAGAAGGGGACAGGATCTGAGCATCATCTATTTAATGCGAAATGAGAAAACAATACACAAGTAAGGGTCAGTGATTTGTCAAAAGTCCCCAACTTGAGTCCTTGGCAGAGCCAGAAATAGGAGTCTGACCTCCTGACTCTGGCCAAGGAGAATATCATGTAGCGGTTTGTTGTTAAAAGCCTTGGAATTAGGCTGTTCATGTTTCAGAAGCTCTGTGATCTTAGATGTGTAATTTATTCTTCTCAAGCCTCAGTCAACTCGTTTGTAGACTGAGGTTGATAATAATTGCACCTTGGTAATGGGGTCATTGTGTGAAGTAAATGGCACAATAACTTGTGAAAGCACCTTTCCAAATGCCTGTCTTATGCCAGGTACTATCAGGCATTTTGCCCAATTACTGCCTTATATCTGAGACCATCCCTAAAAGGGCTCCACATGAGTTTGAATCTCTGATGTTGCTGTCTTCAAACTTTTGATAATTTTGAACAAAAGAGTTCGCATTTAAAATTTTTACCCCTTAAATTATTTAGCTGGTCCTGCTAGACTAATATTTGTCACATAGTAGGTGTTCCACAAATATTAGCATAGATCAGAGGATAGATTATTAACATGCTTTAATTATCCTTTGGCAACATAAATAACTCTTTGAATGCTTATTACCTCCATCTTTTTTATGAGATTTAAAACCTCTTTAAAGGCTTTTGTAATTTATTACAATATTAGTGAGTTTAGTGATTTAATCATCATTCCAATTAGTTGGTGTGATTATATAAGGCTTTCCAATTATTGTGAGATTTAATGTTTAACAACCTACTATACCCCTAGGAGATGAGTTGAGAAGAAAATCAGACTCTCCATTACATAAAACTATCCTCTTGTGCAAGGGCGGGAGACTTCTACTTGGCATATAGAAGATACATGGCCTGTTGACAGGGTGGCTGAAATTTCTCTTTGATTATATGGTGACTTTTTGCTAATCTGGCTATAAATATCTAGTGAGACTAGCCCAAATTTACCTATCCCATCATTTCTCAAAGTACATTTTGAAAAGTATGTCCCATTTAAAACAAAATGAAACAAAGCAAAAACAACAAACCAACAAATAAAACTTGTCTAATAAAAGGTACTTGTAATTAAATAATTTGGGGAAGATTTCCTTATACTATTCCTTACACAGAGAGTCTCATTGTACATGAATATATCAAAGGCTGTGCTATGGGCCACAACCACTTAATTTTCACTTAATACACACTAAACATATTATTTAATTCTGGATTTTTTTTTCAATTAAAACCTATTGATAGGAGAAACACACCCAGAATAGTGGAGTAAGGACTGCCAAAAAATCTACTCCATCATAATAGCAATGAGAACATTGGCAAAATTTATAAAAATCTGCTTTTTCAGAACTCCGGAAATTAACTTAAGGCTCACAAAACTTTCAGAAGCCCTTATTCAAGAAAAAAGACTAAATCTCAGCAAAAACAACAAGCTTTGCAATGTCTTAATTTGTCGTACTTGCATGCCCCGCACTCCAGGTTTGAGGTTACCTGGAAAACCAGTAGCCTCAGAACCATGTAATCTGTTAAAACCAGTAATCTGACATTCATAGGATGGGTCAGAATGAGTTTGGTGAGCTTCTTTTATTAAAAAAAAATTGTCATCACCAGAGAATTGTCACTGACATTTCTGGGAGCTCACTGGAAAAATACCATTCACAAAGTTTGTTTTATTTATCCTAAATGAGAGCTAACTCACAGAGGTAAGTCTTATCCCCAGTTTGCTTGTTTAAAATTATCACTAGCAACTATTTAACATTTTAGCTACTTGAATTAATGAGGGAGTTGGGTCAAACAAAAAGCTAGATAATAAACTTAAGCTAAAAATCTGGAGAATAAAATGACTACAGGGATTTTGAAAAGCTCTGATAAAGAAAAAAACCCTGGAAGGCCACAGATATATAGAGAGCTGTGCTCATGCCTAGGAAAAACTTGAGAAGGCTTTTATCTTTCACCTATGGATAATCTTGAGGCTCTGTACAAGAAAGAAGTGAAGACTAATGAAGCTGTGTAAACTACTGCATAGTGTTGAAGATATGCCTCAATACACAGAAAGCTTCTCAGCAAAGTATGGTACAAAACTTTAATAAAATTATTTAATAATTAGCTGACCACTAAACTTATCAAGCAAAGACTTCAATGGTCATGCCTGACAAAGCATGCAGACTTTACAGAATCAGTCCAGGACCATTATTAACCTAATACATAGATATAAGAACAATAGACACTGAGGAAGAAATCTGATTCCACAGTTGTCACATTTAACAAAAAATATAAAACATACCAAAAAGTATACTGTATAGATAAAAAATCATCAAAAATAAATTATTCCTGATGATTCTCCAACACTGAAGTTACTAGAAGAAAATTTTAACCAGCATACGCATTTTTTCAAAGAACTAAAAGAAAAAAGTCTATGAAATTAAAAAGAAAATATGAAAGTGTGACCTATTAGAGAAAAAAAATATGCAGATTGAAATTATATTAAAATAAAATAACCAAAGGGAAATTCTGGAGAACAAAGGTACAATATTAGAAATAAAAAATTCACTAGAAGATTTCAACAGAAGATATGACCTGACAAAACAAATAATCAGAAAATTTGAAAATAGGTCACTTCAGACTATTCAGTCTGAGGAAAAAGATTATTCTTGTCTGAGAAACAGGAAGCAAAAGGAATGAAGGGAAATGAAGACAACCTCAGAATCCTGTGGGATGTCATCAAGCATACTAACACATGCATAACAGGACATCCAGAAGAACAGGTTAGAGAGAAATGGGGGAAAGTATATAAAATTAATAATGACCCCAAATATCAAATGTGATGAAAAACATTAATCTGAATATTCAATAAGTTTAGTTGGATAAACAGAGATTCAACCTAGATACATCTTAGTTAAACTCTTGCTATTCAAAGACAAAGAAGAAGTACTGAAAGCAACAACAGAAACATGACTCATCAAACAGAAAATGTCTTCAGTAAGATTAACAGCTTACTTCTTATCAGAAACTATGGAAGATAGAGAAAACAATGTGCTGACAAAAACTATTGTCAACCAATAATTCTATATCCAGTGAAACAAGCATTCAAAAATGGCATTCCCAGAAAATAAAAAATGAAGAAGATTCATCACCAGTAAAACCATTATACAAAAACTATTTTAAAAGAGTCCTTTAGGCTGACATATTATTATAGTAGGAAGTAACTCTAATCAATACAAAGAAATAAATAGTACCAGTAAAGATACCAGTAACTGCATAGACAAATATAAAACATTATGTATAATTTAGTTTGTTACATTTTTCATCATTATCTGATTTTAAAAATTTAAACTTAATAAAACAATAGTTATATATGTGTGTTAATGGATTATAATGAATAAAGAGATGACATATATAAATAATACAGCAAAGTGGGGAAATGGGTACAAACCTATATTGAGACAACATTTTTTTGTATACTATTAAAATTAAGTTGGCATTAATAATACAAATGACATTATTTGAAATTAAGATGTTAATTTTAACCATAGGGCTAAAACAAAAACAATTTGAAATATAGCAAAATAAATAAAAAGTGGATTAAAATGGTGTACTAGATAATCTCTTTTTAACAACATAAAAGGCAGCAATAGAGGAAAAAACAACAAAAGGTACAAAAAATAGTAAAAACAAGTAGCAAAATGGCAATCGTAGAGCCTACATTAGCATTAATTACATTAAGTATAAATGAATAAAACACTTCATTCAAGAAGCAGATTCAACCTTGCTGTGTATGGGGACACACATTAACTCAAAGACACAAATAAGTTGAATATACAATAATGAAAAATAATGTACTATGCTAACCAAAGAAAATTAGAGAGGCTTTAGTATAATTGGTATAAATAGATATTAAATAAAATACTGCTAAATAAAAAAGGACACTTTTTAATGATAAAGGGGGTAAATCTATCAGGAAAACTTAAACACTCATAAACATATATGCACCTATTAAAAGAGTTTCAAAATTAATGAAATAAAAATCGGCATAATATGATGGGCAAGGAAAATTCAACAATAGTTTTAGAAACTAATATTCAACTTAGAATCATCTATTTCAATTTCAAAAGTTTTTATTGCTATATCTTTTATGTTCATTGATTCTTCCTTTAGTGTGTCCAGTCTACTGGTGAGCCCATCAATGGCGTTCTTTATTTATTTTAGTGTTTCTGACTTCTAGCATTCATTTCTGCTTTTCTTCTAGAGTTCTTTCTCTCTGCTTTTATTACTCATATATTCTTCTATGTTGCCCACTTTTTTCTTTGCAGCAATAAGCATATTAATTATAGTTATTTAAATTCTCAATCTGATAAGTTCTATATCTCTGCTGTATCTGAATCTTATTCTTTTACTTGCTTTATCTCTTGAGATTATATTCAATGCCTTTTAGTATGTCTTGCAACTTTTTGTTGAGAGCTAGAAATGATGTAGTAGGTAATAGAAATGGAGGTAAATAGGCCCATGGTATGAGGATTTATGTTTATCTGCCTAGGATTTACATTGTGTTCATTGTTTGCTATAGCAGTTGGTGGCTGAGGCTTCAATTTCCTCTGGCATCCTTATTTTTGTCTTCTCTGTTATTTCTGAGTTTCCCTAGGAAATGTTTATTAAAGTCTTAGATTTGCAGTTCATTTTGTTATAATCCTCTTTTGTTACGCAAGAGAATTGTTGATGTGGTGGTAAGGTGTTGGAGAATGTATAAGTCAGTTTTCATGCTGCTGATTAAAACATACCCGAGACTGGGCAATTTACAAAAGAAAGAGGACTATTGGGCTTACAGTTCCACCTGGCTGGGGAGGCCTCACAATCACGGCAGAAGGTGAAAGGCATATCTTATGTGGTGGCAGACAAGATAAGAGATCTTGTGCAGGGAAACTCCCCTTTTTAAAACCATCAGATCTTGTGAGACTCATTCACTATCACAAGAACAATGCAGGAAACACCCACCCCCATAATTCAATCACCTCCCACAGGGTTCCTCCCATGACATGTTGGAATTGTGGGAGATATAATTCAAGATGAGATTTGGGTGGGGACACAACCAAACCATATCATGCCACTCCTGGCCCCTCCCAAATGTCATGTCCTCACATTTCAAAACCAATCATGCCTTTCCAACAGTCCCCCAGAGCCATAACTCATTTCAGTATTAACTCGAAAGTCCATAGTCCAACATCTCATCTGAGACAAGGCAAGACCCTTCAACTTATGAGCCTGTAAAATCATAAGCAAGTTAGTTACTTCCTAGGTACAAGGGGGTTATAGAAATTGGGTAAATACAGCCATTCCAAACAGGAGAAATTGGCCAAAACAAAGGGGCTGCTGGCCCCATGCAAGTCCCAAAGCCAGCAGGGAAGTCAAACCTTAAAGCTCCCACATGATCTCCTTTGACTCCATGTCTTGGATCTAGGTCACACTGATGCAAAAGGTGGGTTCCCATGGTCTTGGGCAGCTCCACTCCATGGCTCTGCAGGGTACAGCCTCCCTCCTGGCTGCTTTCACAGGCTGGTGTTGAATGTCTGTGACTTTTCCAGGCACACAGTGCAAGCTGTCAGTGGATCTACCATTCTGGGGTCTAGAGGACAGTGGCCCTCTTCTCACAGCTCCACTAGGTGGTGCCCCAGTAGAGACTCTGTGTGGGGCTTCCAAACCCACATTTCCTTCTGCGCTGCCCTAGCAGAGGTTCTCCATGAAAGCTCTGCCCATGTGGCAAACCAGCATGGGCATCCTGGCATTTCCACATATCTTCTGAAATCTAGGAGGAGGTTCCCAAACCCCAATTTTTGACTTCTGTGCACTCACAGGCTCAACACCACATAGAAGCTGCCAAGGCTTGGGGCTTGCACCCTCTGAAGCCAGGGTCCAAGCTCTATGTTGGCTCTTTTCATCCACAGCTGGAGTAGCCGTGACGCAGGGCACCAACTCCCTAGGCTGCACACAGCATGGGTATCCCAAGCCCAGGCCAAAAAAGCACTCTTTCTTCCTAGGCCTGTGAGCCTGTGATGGGACTGCCAGGAAGACCTCTGACATTCTCTGGAGTCATTTTCCCCATTGTATTGAGGATTAATAGTCGTCTTCTCATTATTTATATAAATTTCTGTGGCTGGTTTGTATTTCACCACAGAAAATGGGATTTTCTTTTCTATTGCATTTTCAGGCAGCAAATTTTATGCTCTGCTTCCCTTTTAAAACTGAATGCCTTTAACAGCACCAAAGTCACCTCTTGAATGCTTTGCTGCTTAGAAATTTCTTCCACCAGACACCCTAAATCACCTCTCTTAAGTTCAAAGTTCCACAAATATCTAAGGCAGGGGCAAAATGTCACCAGTCTCCTTGCTAAAACATAGCAATAGTCATGTTTGCTCCAGTTCTCAACAAGTTCCTCATCTCCATCTGAGACCACCTCAGCCTGGGCCTTATTGTTCATATTGCTATCAGCATTTTGGGCAAAGCCATTTCACAAGTCTCTAGGAAGTTCGAAACTTTCCCACATTTTCCTGTCTTCTTCTGAGCCCTCCAAATTGTTTCAACCTCGACCTGTTACCCAGTTCTGAAGTCACTTCCACATTTTTGGGTATCTTTTCAGCAGCACTCCATTCTATTGGTACCAATTTACTGTATTAGTCCATTTTCATGCTGCTGATAAAGACATACCTGAGACTGAGCAATTTACAAAAGAAGGAGGTTTATTGGACTTACAGTTCCACGTGGCTGGGGAGGCCTCACAATCATGGCAGAAGGTGAAATCATGTCTCACATGGCAGCAGACAAGAGAAGAGAGCTTGGGCAAGGAAATTCCACTTTTTAAAACCATCAGATCTCTTGAGACTCCTTCACTACTACAAGAACAGTGCAGGAAAGATATGCCCCCATAAATCAATCACCTCCCACCGGGTTCCTCCCACAACACATGGGAATTGTGGGAGGTACAATTTAAGATGAGATTTGAGTGGGGACACAGCCAAACCTTATCGGGGAAAAAAAAATGGTTCTACAGTCTTATAATTATTCTCAGTCTTTCAGTGAGCTTGTGTCCCTTTGTCCCTGGCTTGTGACCATCACAAATGTCTCACCCTAAGTGAGAGTGAAAGGCTAGAGTGTGGAGTCAAATATTACCCTCCCTGCGTATCAATTAGGTTGTGATAAAGTACTTTCCTTTGAAAAAAGGTGAGAAGAAAACACTCTAGGAATATTTCAAAATGGTTACTTTTAGTATCTCCCTGCTAGAAGCATAAGAGGATTGTTTTCTGATGTTCACTTTGAGAATGAGGCCCCTGAGATTAGGTCCCAGGATTTTTTAACTCTCAAGCTAGTTGACAGTCATTCTTTAGAAATTTGTCAGTTACGGTTTGTTTGTTTTTCTAATGGTTTCTGGCTCCAGCATCTTTAGATCCTGGTAAACTATAATTTGTCTGTGTTTGCCTATTTCTTCCATTTTCAGGAAATTATTTTGTCTGGTGACTTCAGTTCTCTGATAGATCTAATCAGTTGCTGATTTTCAGTGTCTTCAGTTTTTTTCTTATTGTAGGATGACAGCAATCACTTCCAAGTTCTTTACATGTTGGAGTAAAAGGCAAGAAATCTAGATATTTTAAATGATGCAGAGAACAACTAGGCAGAAGGCTAAAAAGGAAATAGAAAACCTGAGCCCCCGGGTAAGTCAACTAGACATAACAGGCAACTACAGAGAAATTCACCTAACAACAACAAAACACAGAATCTTCTCGATGTACACAGAACAACTGCCAGGGAAGACTACATGTGAGGCCACAAAGAGGCATCCATAAATGTAAAATAGTCAAAAATCATACAAAATATAGTATATGACCATAATGAAATAAAATTAAGAGTCAAAAGGAAAGTAAAATTTGGTAAATTACAAATATAAAGAATTTTTAAAAATATTCTCCTAATCAATAAATTAAAGAAAAACACAGTTAATTAGAAAATAGTTTCAGATGAATAAAAACAAAATCACATGTCAAACTTATAGGATATAGATGAGAAGTGCATGGAGGGTAGTTTGTAGCTCTAAACATCTGTAAAAGAGGGAAACTTCTCAATAAGATAAAGGATGTCTATGAAAATTCCAGTGCTAACATCATATCCAGTGGAATAACATTGAATACTTTTCCTCTAAGATCTCAGTCAAAACAAGTCTTTCTGGACCCACTGTTTCTATTCAACATTTTACTGGAGATTGTAGGGCAATTAGGCAAGAAAAGAAAATGAATGCATCCAGTATAGAAAGAAAGAAGTAAAACTATTTATACTCTCAGATAATATTATATTGTATATAAAAAGTTCCAAGGAAACCACATGCATGCACACATATATGCACACACACACACACATATGCACACACAAAAGTATAATGGTAAGTAATTACCAAGTTTTCAGTATGAAAGGCAATGTACAAAAGTTGATTGTATTTCTATACATTAGCAATTCAAAACCTGGAAGTGAGATTTAAAAAGAAGTCTACTTATAATAGCATCAAAGAGAATAAAAATTTATGAATAAATTTAGTAAGCGAAGTGCTAGATTTGTACACTAAAAAGTACAAAACATGGTTGAAAAAATTTTAAATTACCACAATCAGAAAGATGCTTTAGTATACATGAATTGAGATTTTATATTGTTGACTCTACATTACTCCTTCAATTGATCTATACATTCATAGCAATACCTATCAATGTTCTAGTTAAATATTTACAGAAATTGGTAAGTTGTTCCTAGAATTCATACAAAGGTGCAAAGGATTCAAAACAACCTTGAAAATGAAGAACAAAGTTGGAAGATTATTTGTTAATTTCAAAATTGATTTTAAAGGTACAGGATTTGAAACAGTGTGGTACTGGCATTAAGATGGATATGCAAATCTGATTACTTATCAATAAATCTTTAAATTTATAGGCAGTTGGTTTTTAACAAGGACGCCCAGACAATTCTGTGGGAAAGAACAGTATTTTCAACGAATTGTACCTGGATAACTGGATATCACATTCAAAAGAATGAAGTTAAATTTCCTTCTTCCTTAAACCATACATAAAAATTATTTCAGATTGAATCACAGGACTAAATGTAAGTGCTTGAAAACTTAAAATACGTTAAGGAGATTCCTTAAAGACCTAAAAGTAGAACTGCCATTTGATCCAGCAATCCCGCTACTGGATATCTACCCAGAGGAAAAGAAGTCATTACACGAAAAAGATACTCTCACACGTATGTTTATAGCAGCGCAATTCGTGATTGCAAAAACATGGAACCAACCCAAATGCCCATCAATCAATGAATGGATAAAGAAACTGTGATATACATATATACATATTATATATGTGTATTATATACATATGTGTATTATATACATATACACATATATGTATATATGCATATATGTTCTTCATGTATATACATATATACATACATATATATGATGGAATATTACTCAGCCATAAAAAGGAATGAGTTAATTGCATTTGCAGCGACCTGGATGAGATTAGAGATTATTATCCTAAGTGAAGTAACTCAGGAATGGAGAGCCAAACATTGTATGTTCTCACTCATAAGTGAGAGCTAAGCTATGAGGATGCAAAGGCATAAGAATGACACAGTGGACTTCGGGCACTCAGGGGTAAGGGTGGGAAGGGGGCAGGGATAAAAGACTACAAATAGGGTGAACTGTATACTGCTCGGGTGATGGGTGCACCAAAATCTCACAAACCACCACTAAAGAACTGACTCATGTAACCAAACACCACCTGTTCCCCGGTAACTTACAGAAATTTAAAAAAATACGTTAAGGAAATCATGAGGGTAAATCTTTGTGATCTTGCATTGGCAATGATTTTTAGATCTGACACCAAAATCACAAGCAACAAAAGAAAATATAAATTAAACTTCATCAAAATTTAAATCTTCTGTTCTTCAAATGACGGCATTAAGAAAATGAATAGACAAATCAAATGCAAATCGAAATCACAAAGAGATACCACTTGGAGCCCACTAAGAAGGCTACAATTAAAAAGATAATAAAAGTTTCGGTGAGGAGTGGGAGAAATTGGAACCCCTATACATTGCTGGAATGTAAGATAGTGCAGCTATTTTGAAAAACAATTTGGTAATTCCTCAAAATGTTAAACAGACTTACCCTGTGACCCAAGAATTTTGTATATGTATATATATATATATATATATATATATATATACACACACACACACACACATATATATATACAAGTTTATTTTATATATATGTGTGTATACCACATGTATGTATACGCACATATGTATATAATATGTGCATCTATATATTTCATGTCTATATAAAATAAAAATGTCCCCACAAATGTTCATAGCAGCATTATTCATAATAGCCAAAATATGCAAACAATCCAGTATCTAAGAGCTGATGATGGATTAAAATGTGGCATATGATTAGAAGACTGACACTACCTAACTTCACGACTTACAATAAAGCTGCAGTAATCAAGACAGTGTGGCATTGGTAAAGGGATCGACAAATACATCAGTGGAACAGAGTAGAGATCCCAGAAATAGACCCATACAGTCTAGTATCTATTGACTAATAGATATTTGACAAAGGAGTAACGACATTTCAAGGGAAAAAGACTAGACTTTTCAATAAGTAATGTTGGAACAATTGGACATCCACACTCAAAAAAATGAATCTAAGTACAGACTTTCTACCTTTCACAAAAGTCAACTCAAAATAAATCAGAAACCCAAATATAAAATAAGAAGCTATTCAACTCCTAGAATATAACAAAGAAGAAAATATAGATGACCTTGAATTTGGTGATGACTTTTTAGATATGATAACAAAAGCATGATCCATATAAAAAAAGTAGTAAGTTGGACTTCATTAATAATATATAACTTCTGATCTGTGAAAGGCACTTTAAGAGAGTGAAAAGATAAACCACAGATTAGAAGAAAATATTTTCAAAATGCATATCTGATAAAGCAATAATATTCAAAATAAATAAAGAACTCTTAAAACTTAACGATAAGCCAAAAAAACACACACACACAATGATAAGAAAGCAAACAACAAAATTGAAAAATGGGCAAAAGATCTGAATTCAGTTTACCAAAGAAGACAGATAGATGTCAAATAAGCATATGAAAAGATGCTCAACATTATATGTAATTAGAGAATTAATTGCAAGTGAAAATAAGGTACAACTACACCCCTATTAGATCACTAAAAGCCAAGGCAGGGACACCACCAAATAATGGTGAAGATATAGAACAGGAGCTCTCATTCATTGTTGGTGGGAAATGTATACTAGTATAGCCACTTTAAACATTAGTTTGGCAGTATTTTACAAAATAAACATACTCAGTCCATATGATCTAGCAATCTTCCTCTTGGTATTTACCCAAATGTGTTGAAAATTTATGTGGACATAAAAATTTGCATATGAATGTGTATAGCAGATTTACTGATAAGTAGTAAAATCTGGAAGCAACCAAGATGTCCTTTAGTAGGTGAATTTATACACACCTTGGTACATCTGTACGATGGAATACTATTCAACAATAAAAAGCAATGAGCCATCAAGCCACAAAAAAAAACACAGAGTAATCAGACATGTATATTGGTAAGAGACAGGGGGCAATCTGAAAAGGTACACTCTGTATTAGTCCAACTATATGTACTTCTGGAAAAGGCAAAACTATAGAGGCAGTAAAAAGATAAGTGGTTGCCATGGACATGGATGGAGGAGGGAGAAATATATAGTTAGAGCATAGGCGATTTTTAAGATAGAGGAAATATTTTGTATGATACTGTAACACTAGATAGATACATTTTTTCAAAACACATAGATTATACAACACAAAGAAAAAATTAATGTAAGCTATGGACTTTAGTTAATAATAATGTCAATACGGGTATTGTCAACAAGGTCAATATTGGCTCATCAAATGTAACAAATATATCACACTAATGCAAGATATTAATAATAGGAGAAACTGTGGAGGGAGGGGAGGGGTGCATGTGGGAACTCTGCACTTTATGCTCAATTTTTCTGTAAACCTAAAATTACTCAAAAATAAAGTCAATTAATTATTTAAAAAGGAAAAAATGTGCTATCTTTATACTATGGTGTGTTATTCAGCTACAAAATGAAATATCATACTGATGGATGCTGCAACATGGATGAACATTGATACATTATGCTCAATGAAAAAAGCCAGTGACAAAAGACAAGATATTATATGATTCCATTTATTATATTAATGTCCAGAATGGACAAACCAATAGATACAAAGTGTAGATTGCTGGTTTCCAGGCTCTAAAATAGGGAGAAATAGAGAGAGACTGCTAATAGATTTATTTGGGGGATGATAAAATGTTATAAAAATTTTTGGAATAAAAATGGAAAATTCTGTGAATATACTAAAAACATTAAATTGTACATTTAAAAAGGGTAATGATATCTAAATTTTATCTTAATATAATTAATACAATTGTTAAAAAAATCCCCCAAACAATATTGACCTAACACAGTACAATTTAATAACTGGAACTTCAGTGTAATTTTATTGAACGTTAACTAATTCGAGAAAAAAAAGGATTTTGTGCTTAGATGACTAATCTTTTAAAGATACAGTAGCACCAATCACTAAAAACACATTCAATTTGGAAAATATCGTAGTTTTCATTGGTGAATTAATTTGTTAACTGTATTCAAAATAAATTGCTAACATGTCATTGAAGATTTACAAAATATTAACAAACTACAAATCATATTATCATATAAGACTTGGGAAATGTTCCTTTGTATGAATAATATGGATTCAAATCTTTATATGAAACAAAATGCATCTATATTTGATTATGGTGGTATAGTTTCTCATTCGAATGGTATCTGAGATGGGAGAAACCATATTCTACAACAGTGCTGTCCAAAAGAATTTTCTGAGATGACAGAAATGTTCTGTTTCTGCATTGTCTGAATTGGCAGGCACTGCCCACATGTAGGTACTAAGCCTTTGAATGTGGTTACTGCAACTGAGGAACTTTATTTTTATTTAATGTGCACTGATATAAATTAAAATATATATTTAAATACCAGCTAGGGGTGCTAGTACTGAAATCAGTTGAGAAATGGGAGGAGAAATTCAGTGGCTTCTTTTTTTCTACTTCCTCAATTACTCCCCCTCTTCCTACCGTCCTTACCGTGATTAAATAGTATCAGTCATAAAACAAGTGCTAAATGAACAGGCTAAAAAACAAGTGATGATCTTTTTCTAAATCTGCTTACACATGTATTTGCTATATTAGTAAAATAATGAGTTTTGATTTTAAATTCCTTCATTTCTAATGCATGCTAATTAAAACTTAGATAAGCGTGATATAAAGGTAGCACTTACTATCAGCATTAGCAAATATCAGAAACATTTTGAAATTCAAATGTTTTTCTAGGAAAATGGTAGAAGTTAATCAACCAATCTCTTCAAGTAATGCTCTTATGTCAATGTATTAATTAAATCAAACATGAAGTATTCCCTTTCTTATATATAAACATTTTATCTATAATATAAATTAGTTAACAGTGGCACACAATAACATTCAAGAAATTCAGCATTTCGTTAAGATCTAAGTTACACTCTTTCCCTATTGATATAGACTGTGGGTTGTTTTTATTTGGATTTGCTTTGTTTTTATTCCCCTGAGACAGCAAGCTGAAGCTTGCTATCTGATGTCAGCTTGAGGCTTGTCAGGGTTGTCTGTGTTTATGTAGTTTATAAGATTGCTGTTGCCTTTCTTGCATGTGTTAGGACAATTGTTTCCTTTCTGCCAAACCTAATCAAGGAATTGTTATGTCTATCTTCTCTCTTTCTCCAAACCACAGCCCACTCAAGAACAGTTTAGCCCCTGAAGTGGGCATAATATTATTCTTGTTCATAAACACAGTTATTTTAAACCACAATTGAGAGCTGTGTGTCTTATATTACCATCATACTTTCATCTGTGGGAAAACCCTTTTCTCTATTCAAAGACTAATACCTTTAGATATAATAGATGACAGCAACCCAACTCTAAAATAAAGTCGCTTGTAACCAGTTGCCTTTGGCTAATTGAGGTAAGGCACACTGGATGTTGAATTCTACTTTATAGACAGAGATAGGGGAAGGGAGAAGGAGACAGCGGGGGTGGAGGGCACGGAGAGAGGGAGAAGGAGGAGAGGCAGGAGGAAAGTGAGAGGGGAGAGCCAGCGAGCCTGAGAAAATTCTGCTTGACACAATTCCTTGTGCAGCATTGTGTATCTCAGGATGAGAGGAAGATTCAAACTTCACCTACCATTGAGAGCTTCTGATTTGACTTGGATACGGAGGGAGGATAGAATCTTGTAAAATTATAACAGTGTCATGCTAGTATTATTTGTCACTACACTGAATTCATTAACTCTTTCCCATGCACTGTTTCAGGTATTAGGGTATACAACTAGGAGTGAGAAAAATGAGATGGCCGCGTTCAAATTTACATTCTAGAAGATGAGTTAGAAAATAGGTGCAAGATTTAAGTTTATTACTGTATCGCCTTGCTCCCATAAAGCAATTTCCTTACCAGTTACGTTTTGCTATGTAGCAAACCATACTCAAATTTGGTAGCTTAAAACAACAAACTTTTTTAGCTCACAATTATGGGGGTCCATTGGGCAGTTCCTCTGGTTGAACTCAGCTGGGCTCATTATGAGTCTGCAGTCAGCTGGCAGTAGCTGACAGATTGGCTGGCAGTTGGATAACCTAGGATGAACTCACTCCCAAGTCTGGCATTTGGCAGGTTGTCAGATGTGGCAAAGATATAGGCCTGCAAGCTTCAGCTTCCTCACACAGTGCAGGAATGCAAAAGCAGCAATAGCCAAAGCTGCAAAAGATCATGAATCCTGGGTTCAGAATCAGAACAAGGTCACTTTTGCCATGGGCAAGTCAAAATGCCACAGCACAGTAAAAAGGGTGGAAGATTTAAACCCCACGTTTTAATAAGGGGTACTGCAAAGTATTGTGGCAATTTTTGACACACAACTGCCATCTCCATTGCAGATCTTTTAGCATTCTGCAACCATTATTTTCCACTAATTGTTATTTCTGTTCATTCTCAAGAGTTGATAATATTTTTAAATTAAGAAAAAATGAACACAGTAAATTATGTTTCTGTCGAGCAATATGTGCATAAGAGATTAAGTGAACAGGCAAATGCCCAAATGGCATACAATTATTTCATGGCAGATTAAGAAAGCTTCAGCAGGTGCTATTTTTAAAACCAAGATGCTCTTCTGTAGTGACAGATGCTGCTGCTCTGGGGATGTCTTTCAATAACAGAATACTTTCACCAGAAAAAGAATTTAAACTGGTATGATTGTGTCCCCAGAACAAAGGTACTCTAGGCACTAGAAAGCCCTAAAGATACTGCTGTTATTGATCTTGGTTTGCTCTTTTAATGCTTCCACAAAGAAGAGAACATACACGTGTCACAATTCATAACATTTGCAAGACACTTTGGTGCAACAGTTCAGGAGCATTTAATAATTTAAGTTTCATTGATTATGGCATTGCTTCCATGGTATATTCCCCACCAAAATCCCATAATCAACTACTATTCAGGAATAAATTTTTTTTCAATTAGCCTCTAGGAAAGAGGGGTTTCCACTACAGGTCTGGGAAATCTGCAAATTTTAAAATGCAATGTAACTAAAACATACCTAATGTAACAGGAGTGCAGTCTGAGTGAAATGATCTGAAAAGAGAGTGTAAAGAGTAGAAAAATCGAGTGTTCAAACATAGCAGAATCCTAAAAGATCCTAGTTACAATAGTCATGTAGCTTTCTACAGCATATAGACCATCCCCTACTTGATGCCTGCATCCCTGTTATGAGGTCCACATTGTGAAATCACTTAGGGGGGAAAAATAATTGTAATAATGGAGAGCTCACTACTTTTGTGTTTGTAAAGTTTTCAAATTATCTACTTATGCATTTATGTAACTTTTTAAAATCCACAATTTAACATTCTCTCTGCTAGCAAGAAAAACAATGTCTGGAGGTATTTTGAGTTGTCACAAGTGTGGAGGAGAGATGCTACTGGCATTCACTTGGGAGAAACCAAGGATGCTGCTAAACATCCTACGGTGCACAGCACAGCCTCCCACAACAAACAATGATCAATTCCAAAATTTCAATAGTGCTATAGTTAAGAAACACTGAATTACATTAAAAAGCATGTGAAATAGACCCTACTTTGAGAATAAATATATAATGTGGCTATACAACCAAAAGTCCCAGTGTGTAATTTGTTATTATTAACTTAACAGGTGTGATGGTTAATACTGCCTGTCAATTTGATTGGATTGAAGGATGCAAAGTATTAATCCTGGGTGTGTCTGTGAGAGCGTTGCCAAAGGAGATTAACATTTGAGTCAGTGGGCTGGGAAAGGTAGACCCACCCTTAATCTAGGTAGGCAAAATCTAATCAGCTGCCAGCAGAGTTAGGATAAAAGCAGGCAGAAGAATGTGAAAAGATTAGACTGGCTTAGCCTCCCAGCCTACATCTCCCATGCTGGATGTTTCCTGCCTTCAAACATTGGACTTCAAGTTCTTCAGCTTTGCGACTCAGACTGGCTTCCTTGCTCCTCAGCTTGCAGACAGCCTATTGTGGGACCTTGTAATTGTGTGAGTTTAATACCCCTTAATAAACTCCCATATATATGGGGGAGAGATATATATATATATATTTCCTATTAGTTCTGTCCCTCCAGAGAACCCTGACTAATACACCACGGTATGGCTTCACTAGTGAATTCTACCAAATACCTAAAAAAGAATTAACATCAATTCTTCTCCAACTCTTCCAAAAAATTGAAAGAGGAAGGAACACTTCCCAAACTCATTTTTTGAGGCTGGCATAAACCTGATACCAAAGTCAGACAGTGACACTAGAATAAAATTACAGGCCAATAACCCTGAAGAATACATGTGTAAAAATCTTGAACATAATGCTAGCAAGCTCCATCAGAGTAAGGGTTTAGAGAGAAGGACTCATAGAGGATCACTCAGTTCTAAAAGTTCTTTTGGGGAGGTAACTTTCTTCATTTAACTTTTATTTTAAATTATTTTAGATAAGTTAAATAACAGAGAGTTACAGATAGTAAGTTCCTCTACATCTTTTACCCAGCTTCCCTTAATGTTAACATCTTATATTACCACAGTGCATGTATCAAAACCAAGAATTTAACATTGATACCAAGCTAAAACTATAAATTATTTGGATTTCAAAAGTTTTGCCACTAACGGCCTTTTTCTATTCTAAAATTCAATCTAGGATTCCACATTGCATTGAATTATTGTGACCACATGAACTTTTTCAATCCGGGATGATTTCTAAGTTTTTCCTTGTCTTTTAGGATCTTGACCCCTTTTAAGAGTAATAAGAGTTTTGTGGAGTGTTTATCAATGTAGATATCTGAAGATACCTCATGATTAGATTGGGGTGATGTATATTTTTAAAAAAGATCACATAGGGCTGGGTGCGGTGGCTCATGCCTGTAATCCCAGCACTTTGGGAGGCTGAGGAGGGCAGAACAAAATGTCAGGAGTTGGAGACCAGCCTGCCCAATATGGTGAAATCCCGTCTCTACTGAAAATACAAAAATTAGCCAGGTGTGGTGGCGGGCCACTGTAGTCCCAGCTACTTGGGAGACTGAGGCAGGAGAATCACGTGAACCCAGGAGGTGGAGCTGGCAGTGAGCCGAGATCGCGCCATTACACTCCAGCCTGGGTGACAGAGCAAGACTCCATTTCAATTAAGAAAAAAAAAAAGATCACAGAAGAGAAGTCTCAATGAACCCTTCTCATTGCATCAAATCAGTGCATTATACACATATACGTATGACACGTCCTCAGCTTGCAGACAGTCTATTGTGGGACCGTGTAATTGTCTGTGTGTTTTGTTATTATAGTGTTCCAACTTTGGTCATTTGAATTTCTTTCCATTTGGCCTCTGCCCAATTTCTCCTTAGTTTCTTTACAGTAATATTTTCCCTTCCTGTATTATATTGAATAGAAATGAGTCACTAAATCTGACCAATACTCAAGGGAAAAGGAATTAAGCTTCACTTTCTGGAGAGAAAAATATCAAATAATTTGGAAATAGGTTAAAGCCACCAAAGAAACTAATATTTTATCAGAGATATGTCCAAGCTATGCAAATAATCTATATCTTAAAATATGCCCATTAATTTTACCATTTCTCAGTGGATCTTGCCTGAAGTACTGATTACTGAGGCATTTTAATGGAGATTTTATTTTTTCTACAAATTATTTGGAATTCTTGTAAAAGAAAAATATTCTTTCTCCACCATTTATGTATTTATTCAATCATTTGTTCATACAAAGTTTGATGCATATGTATTTATTTTATTTCATGTGTTGTAATCAACTATTATTGTTCATTTTATTGTTTATATGATGGAGCTTTATCATTCTGACATACCTCTATCCTTTCTTTTACCTAAAGCATCCATTTACTTTTTTGGTCCCACGAGATATTGCAGACTTATTGTATATTTTCCCTCCTCCAGGTCTGGAATTAGCCATTTCTCCAAGGATCTCTGATTCCTTTTATTGAAGAACGATATTTAGAAATCAAGATCTGGATTCTAGTTATGTTCATTGCTACTGTGGTGTCATTACTTCTAGCTCCTGTCAAAGAAGAGAAATAGGAAATATATTGGCTTATACTAACCCACACATATCAAGGCTTCTTTTTTTCTGGTAACATCACTTTGTTGAGGTATGACTGACTTGTAAAAAGCTGTGCATATCTAATGCTTACATTAGATGAATTTAGAGATAAATATGCACCATGAAATCATCACCACTATCAAGGCCGTAGACATCTCCATCAATTTAAAAAGTTTCCTTCTGCTTTTATAATCATCATAATTAACAGTATTGATAAAAACCCTTTACATAAAATCTACTCTCTCAGCAAGTTATAAGTATACAATACTGTAGTGCTAGCTATAGGTGCTATGTTGCATAGTAGAGCTCAAGAACTTATTTTATGTGTCAGATAAACTCTACAGTTCTACTATTTCCACTTTTCCAGTTCCATTTATACATTGAGATATCACATTTATTTTTGCATAATAAACATATTTTCTTTGTCTCTTTTGTATATGTCCTTGGATGTTTTTATTATATGTGCTTGAAAATCTTTTTCTGAAAATGCCAACACCTGGGATATCTTAAGGTCAGTTCATATTGACTTTTTTCCCCTTTAGGCTTTGAGTCACATTTTTCTGTTCCCTGCATGTTTAGTAATTCTTTTATTGCATATCAAATACCGTGTATTCTATACACTAGTGATTCTGGATCTCTCAACTGTCTTCCTCTAAAGAATGTTAAATTATCTTATGGTAGGCAGCTGACTTGTCTAGTTTTGAACTGCAAACTCTATTGCTCCTGTAGTAGGAAACTGCTAAAACTTCTGCTTAATTCCCTCATCCTGTGTTCTTATAGCATCCCACCTGACCCCTTGGAATTTCTTCCTTGTAAAAACATCTCAGTGTCAGTCATGGAGACAGGCTGAGTTTATAAATAAATTTGCAGGCTTCTTCCTCAAAGTCTTTCTGTTTTCTGGGACTTTATTTAATTTTTAGTATATCTTTTGGCCCCAGACTCAGTCCTCTAATGTCTCAACCCAGTAGGACTCTTGTTTTGTGTTCTAATCACTCTGTGCCCTGAGCCAGAGAGGATACCCAAGGTAAACTGTTGTGTCAATCTGAATAATCTCCATTATAATTTCCTTAAGGTTCAACTTCTTTCCAGATTTTGCTAACTTTTTCTTGCCTGCTCATGCCTTCAAATAGATTTTTAAAACATATTTATTATTGTGTACATTTATTATCTATGGAAGGGTTATGCTAATAAAATCAACACCTTTATTACAAGAATTAGAACTCCCTTTAGTAGACTTTTGCTTATAAAATCATGTTCTCAAAATAAAGAAAAAAATGAATTTTTTCTAATCTTGGGTCACATCAGTTGTGTTTTATACATTATTATTTATTCTTTAAAATATATCACTGTACATTTTGCATTTTCCAGGGCCATTTTGACGTGCTTATGTCAAAATTTACTGCTTCTCTCTATTATGATGTCTTATTATTTTTTAACATATAAAACAGAAAAATAGCCAGCAGTAAGAGATGACTTTTAATATAAATAACAATTCTTACATGCCAAAATATCTTTTACAAAAGGTGGTTATAAGGTATCATTCTTAGATTAGGCATTTCGTTATCTAAAGAGAGTATACAACTGATGGATGAACACACTGGGACAGATTCATTTACACTGTTAACTCATTTGTCCTCTTTAAAAAGTATAATTTTCAGAGTATTATGCTATATTGGTAATAATAATTACAGCTGTATTGTCAAGTTCCTGTATACCTGGTCTTATTTTTAGGACTAGACGTACATTATTTCATTTAATTTCTATAACTTAAGGTGTGTATTGAATCTGTCTTTCATAAATTACCATACTTTTGACAGGAAAATGAAATTTTCCCAATGTCTCCAATAAAGGGAGAAGTAGAACCAGGAGTTCAGAGAGGAGCAAGGAGATTAGAGCTGGAAAAATGCCACAGAGACCTATGGAAATTTACAACATATTGCGAAATACTCAAGAAATTATATTGCTTTTACTGAATAGTGACATTAGCAAGATGGTGGAATAAGACCATTATAGCCCCAAAGAAACATAGATATTGACAAACACCGATGGGCAGGAATACCCCTTTAGGAACCCAGGAGTCCAGAAGATAGCACCGTATTTTAGCAAAAACTTGAACAAGAGACACTTCTTTTTTTTTTTTTTTTTTAAAGACAGGGTCTCACTTTGTCACCTAGGCTGGAGTGCGGTGGCACGATCTCAGCTCACTGTAACCTTGACCTCCTGGGCTCAAGTGATCCTCCCACCTTAGGCCCCTTCAAGTAGCTGGGACTACAGGCATGCAACACGTTGCCTGGCTAATTTTTGTATCTTTTGTAGAGACGGGCTTTCGCCGTGTTTCCAGGCTGGTTTTGAACTCCTGAGCTCAAACAATCTGCCCACCTCAGCCTCCCAAAGTGCCTGGATTACAGGCATGAGCCACTACATGTGGCCACAATACACTTTGAGGAGAAATAAGAATGTCACCGAGGGGTGTAGGAGTTCTTGGTTCTTGTCTTGTGAGAAAGAATTTGGCCAAGAGACAATTAGTAAAGTAAGCAAAGGTTTATTGAAGGAAAATAAAGAGCAGAGAGTTTATTGAAGGATAGACGATCCCAGAGAGGAGTGGCCTGGCCCAAATGGAAGCAGAAACAGTAGCAGCAAGGCTTTAGTGGTAGCAGAGTTCATTTAAAGAGGGAGAGTAGTTTGCTTGAAAGAGAATGGGCTGGCAGCCCCAAGTTCAACATTGTGGTTTTTATTATGTTGGACTCTTTCTTTAAGCTCCTGCTTCTGTCTTAAGTCTTTGTTTTGTCTTTGTCTAGTTTCCTTCTTTGGCCTTTAGTCCCCACATTTTCCCCATCTAGTTACTGCCCCAGGTTTGTGGGATTCTCCCTTACTATCAGCTGATGCCCATGTGCAGGCCTGATGTTGGATACAAGTCCAGCCTAATGGTGGCATTGCTCATTACTGCCATCCCAGGAAGGTCATATAGCCATTCATTCTGTACTTATTGCACCTGTGTGTCTCTTAGGAATTTCTTCTTTACCCTCTTTCTCTCCTTATCAGCATGTACCTAGCTGCATTCTGATAGGTTAACTGCAGAGAGAGCAATTACTGGGCATCTCAAGGAGAATTTTGGGGGTGAGCTTTTCTGCATAGACATGTCCCTTCCTCTCTGTTCATATCTAGCATGAATGTTTCTGGTACTGTCTGGGGTGTGATATTTTCCAGACCTCCTCTTTTTAGGGGCTTCCCTTCCTACTCATATCTAGCTGTCTGCCTACTCTAACAAGAATAGTTTCAGTTTACTTGCATCATCCCTCTCACAAGACAGCACAGCTCAATGTCATGAGATAAACCAAGTGAACAAACTTCTAGCTAGACTAAGATAAAGAAGACTAAAATAATAAAATTATAAATGAAGAAGAGATTTTTTTGGATATAACACCAAAAGCAAAGGTATCAAGAACAAAAAGAAATAAATGAGACCACAAGAAACTAAAACGATTTTGCGTAACAAATAATCAACATGAGAGAAAATCAACTTTAAAGAATGGGAGGAAATATTTGCAAACCACATATGTGATAAAGAGTTAATATTCAAATGATCTAAGGAATTCATATGACTCAATAGCAAACAAACAAAAAAACCAAATAACTCAATTTAAAAATGGCCTAACCTCAATAGACACTTCTCAAAAGAAGATATAAAAAGGGCAAACAAGTATCTGAAAAGGTGTTCAAAATCACTAATCATCAGGGAAATGCAAATCAAAACCATAATGAGACATCACCTTACACCTGTGAAAATGGATTTTATCAGAGACAAAAGCGGTAAGTGTTGGTGAAGATGTGTATAAAAATGATGCCTTGCACAGTGTTAGGAGTAATGTAAACTGGTTCAGCCATTATGGAAAAAATATGAAGATTCCTCAAAAATTATAAATAGAACTTTCATATGAATCAGCAATCTCACTTCTGAATGTTTATCCAAAGGAACTGAAATCAGGGTCTTGAAGAGATAATCACACTCATATTCATTGCAATATTCACATTAGTGATGTGGAAACACCGAAGTGTTCACTGGATAGATGAATTGATAAACAAAGTATGGTATAAATTCTAGCACTTTGGGAGGCTGAGGTGCAAGGATCACTTGAGCCCAGAGGTTGAGGCTGCAGTGAGCCATGATTCCTGCATTCTAAGTGATAGAGCAAGACAGTGTGCTTAAAAAAGAAAAGAAAAGAAAAATCCAGAAGAAAATAAAATGTGATATATGCATATAAGGAAATATCATTTTATTTTATTTTATTTTTGTGTTGTTGCCATTTGCAACAACAAAAGAGATAATGAAATGTTGCCATTTGCAACAACACAAAAGGACCTGGAGATCATTATGCTAAATGAAATAAGCCATACACAGAAAGACAAATGCTGTATTATCTAACTTATATTACAGTCTCACCAATGCACCACAATGTAGCAGTCTCTCATTGCCTGAGGTATCACCCCAAGTCCTTTGTCTCATGACAAAGGGTGAGGTTGGAGCAAAAGTTTAACAAGCGAAAGAACAAACCTCTTTGCTGTGGAGAGGGGACCCAGAAGGCTTTCACAAGATTAATGCAAAGGCTTTTTTATAGTTGAATGCAAAGGCTTTCACAAGAAACCAATGGGGTCTGGGCATCTTATTTGCATAAGATGTGAACTTCTGGGAGCTCCACCCCATCCTCCTAGTGCACACGAAGGCCTGTAGCTGGAGTTACTCCATATTGCTTTGTTCCTCTTACTGCACATGTGTCGGACAGAATTTTCCATTGTGAGCATGTCTGGGCAAGTCACCTGTGTGGCTCTTCTTATCTGTGCAGCTGTGGGCATGTCTTAGGCAACACCTCCTGTGCAAGTTCCCTTATCTGTCCCTGCAGGGTGTTCTTTTGCTTGAAATAATTCAAACAAGGACACACCCTAACTGCCTGCCTAACTGGTTTCTTCCTTTCTCCTCTCTCACTTATACCTAGTATATAAAACAGTCAAACTCATAGAAGCAGAGAGTAGAATGATGGGGGATGGCGGAAAGGAATATTGGGAGATTTTGGTCAAGGGGTACAAAGTTAATACAAGATGAATACGTTCTGCTGATTTAATGCGTAGTATGTTAACCATAGGTAGCATGTGAGACCTGATTGTAAGTGTTCTCATCACAAACACGAAAAAAAAGTTAACTGTATGAAATGATGGATGTAAAAAGTAAAGTAGAGGTTCCTCTTCAAAGACGTTCCTCCCCATCTAATTAGGAGTAAATAGTAACATCTCTTACAAACAAAATTTATTCAAAGACCTGTGCTAACGTTCTTAAATATCTGCTAGCCATAATAAAGAAATCAATGTACTTTATGTTCTTAGCTACCACAATTTAGCCTAAATATTTGCCCTGGCATGCTTACACTGTTCTAAGCAAGCATTAGGTCGTAGCCTGTTCCTCTTCCTTATTTGAAGGTGTTTTTTTGCCTTTCTCAGCATTCCACAAGTTACTTCCTCCTTCCTTTGTTCTCCTCTGCCTTTATCTCTTCTAAAAAGTTCTAAGTTGCTAGCCAATTCGGACAAATACAGAATGTGGGGTCCCGTTCCAGCCAATGGAAACTGGACACAGCAGTAGGATGAATGCGTCAGGTTATAGATGACCCTGTCTCCTTTGTCTGGTGTACTCTCGCAGCAAAACTGCTGGTGAGTGTACCCTTTCTGCAGAAAGTATAAAAATGGCCTTGCTGAGGAAATTAAATTTATGTTCAAGTGCTATTTCTTTATGGCACCAGAGAACAAGCATTTCAAACATGGACATGTTAATTATCTTGTTTGTGGTGATTTTTTCACAATGTGTATGTATATCAAATCATTAGGTTGTATACCTTAAATATATACAACGAAAAACAAATTAAAGCTTTACCAGATTTCACAAGACAAATGACAGCTAGTTGCTCATTTTAAATCAACGTAATAACGAACAGTCCACATTCATGATTAAGATCTAAATGTTATTTATAGAACAAGCAATGAGCCCTGTGATTCTGTAATTAATAATTTTTTACATATACATACATATGAAACCACCTTTCCAAAAGTTATATCAGTGAGAAAATTTTAACAGTAAGCTAAGGTAACCCAACCCCCATCTTGCCCTTCTTTTAATTATTCCTGGGCTATTGGGCCAGGCTAACTTTGTAAGACATTTAGGCTACAGTTTAAATGATAATAGGTCTTGCCCAAAACTCAACCACTTTTGTAAAGCTACTGGGAGGCCAGTAGGCTGGGGGAAGGAGGTGAACCTGAGTCCTGCTAAAGCACAGACATAAACCACGGTCAGTCATTACTCCTGAGGTTCTACGATATACAACTTCCCCAATTACTCCTTCAAAGAACATCACTATTGTAGATTGGCATTTTGAGATATCTTTCCAGGCTTTTTGCAAGTTTAACATCCATGGCTCCACCTTGACTGCCAGTCCAGCTCCAGTGGCCCCAGCCAGAAGCAATTCAGCCCTTAGGACAGCTCTGACCACCCCCACCATGATTTAATCTCCACCCCAACCAATTAGCAGCAAGCACCTGTTACCTGACTACCTCCACCCCTTCCCCTAAACTGCCATTGAAAAACCCCTAACCTATGAGCTTTCAATTAGATTATTTGAGTACGAACTCCATCTTCCACGCAGTGTGGCTGGCCTAGTGCTTATTAAATTCTTTCTCTACAACAATACCATGGTCTTTCTTTATGCATTGGGCAGGAAGAATCCCATGATTGGCTGTGTGTATGTGTATATATATTTGTATTTTATTCCCGTTTTCTGGCATGTAACTACTAAAACCCTTGTTATCCAAAGGGATAAGTGTCTTTTTGTATGTTAATGAGATGACTGAAGGCTGGGGCTTCTGGATAGCCTTGAGTTGGAGTCTGGTTGCCAGCGAAACCAATCATATAATTAGAGGGCTGGAACTTTCAGTCATAATCCTGACCTCCATGGAAAGGAGAGGGGCTGAAGGTTGAGCTCCTCACCAATGGCCAATGGTTTAATCTATTATGCTTATGTTGACAAAAAGGAAGCCAAATTCTGTAAAATATTTTAAGAGGTTTATTGTGAGCCAAATATGAGTGATTATGGCCCATCTTAAAGACTGAAAAGTTCCTGAGAATATGTGCCCAAGCTTGGTTTTATACATCTTAGGAAGACAGAAGTCACAGGTTAAGACACAAAAGAGATACACTGGTTCAGCCTTGAAAGGTGAGATAGCTTGAAGGGCAGAGAGTCAAATATCTTTTGATTGGCAATTAGATGAAAGAGTTAAGCTTTGCCTTAACCTGAGAAGTTGAAATCAGCATAAAAAAAATTATGTGTTAAGATAAGGGGTGTTGGGCAAGCCAAGATTCTTTTTATGTAAATGAAGCTCCAGGTAGCAGGCTTCAGAGAGAATAGATTGTAAGTCTCTTACAGGAGCTTAAAAAGTGTCAGACTTAGCTAAATCTCTCCTGGATCAGGTAACGACCTGGAAAGGGAAGGGGATTCTCTACAAAATGCAAACTTCCCTGGTAAGAGATGGCTTTGCAGGGTAATTTCAAAATATGTCAAAGAAATATATTTTGGGGTAAAATACTTTGATTTCCTTCAGAGTCTGCTGTCACATGATGCTAAACCGTGGTCAGATTGGAATTAGGTATCTTATTGCTACAAAGTGTCCATTGTCAGTCTTAAAATTGCTGATCTCTATTTTAATGTTAATGCTGGTCAGTTGTGCCTAAACTCCAAGGGGAGGAGGGTGTGATAAGGCATGTTCCACCTCCCTTATTGTCATCCCTGAAATAGTTTTTCAGGTTTCTTAGGCATCCCCTTGGCCAAGGTAGGGGGGTCTATTCAGTCAATAGTGAGGCTTAGAATTTTATTTTTGGTTCATATCTACTTAACGAATCCTTCATAAAACCCCAAAAGGGACAGGTCCAGAGAGCTTCTGGATAGCTGAACACATGGAGGTATCTAGAGGGTGGCATACCCAGAGAGGTCAAATAAGCCCCACACCCTTTCTCCCATACCTTGCCCTACACATCTCTTCCATCTGTCTGTCCATCTGTATCTTTTGTAACAGTCTTTTTAAGAAATGAGTAACAATAAGTAAAATGTTTCCCTGAACTCAAGCAAATTAATCAAACCCAAAGAGAGGGTCATGGGAACCTTGACTTACAGCTGGTCAGTTAGAGGTATAGATCACAACCTGGGACTTTTGATTGGCATCCAATGTGGGGGCTGTCTTGTAACACTAAACCCTCAACCTGTAGGATCTTCAGAGCCTTCTGTTGACAAGCTCAGGAAACGTGCCCACAATTTAACCTGAGTCACTGCTATCACATGTTGGAAAATCAGTATGGATTCTGTCAAAAACTCAGGCTTGCACTTCTTATGTGTGGACATGCACTCATTACTTTATTAATTCATTTAAACATCTATGTTTTATAATAGCCAGAACATTTAAGCTATATAGCTTAAGATGGCACATTATGTATTTATTTTACATTTATTGGTTAAACAATTATTCTAGACTAACACAATTTTTGAAAAGGTTTATTTTACTTAAGAAATCCTGTGATATCTAAATATCTGATCATTATAGGATATTTCAAGACAATCCATGTGTTAGAGCATATTTGTCTATGAGGTATAAGCACTTTTAAAACTTAGTTCTCTCTCAATTATCTCAGATTTTAAAATAAATGATTTTTCTTTTCAAAGAAACTCATGCTTCGGATTTATTCCAAAAATATTTTAAGCTTCAATCTCTCTCCCTCTCTCTGTCTTCCCCCACTTGTCTTTCCTTAAATAAGAAAGGATTAAGGCATTAATTAAAATATAAAAGTCTATAGAAGCCTTGCCCACCTAACAATACAAAATGTCTAATCGTGAAAAGTAATATTTTGCTTACAGAATGACTAATTACAAACTAGATATTAATGCAAGCATATTCTTTTTAAGTGTATTATAAGGTTTGTTTAAAATTCCCTTAAATTGAATAATTTTTATACTAACTGAAGTTCATGTACTTCAATTACGTCAAGTTCATGTAACTGAACTTCAGGAATAAAATATTGCGTAAACTCTAAAACCTAAAGTGTAGAACTGTATTTTACTTTGAATCATAGTCCTATCTCTACCTCATTCTATGGGAGAGAGATTTTATAACATATTAGATAACCTCCATACATGTAAATGTAGTTCAGTTTGATGGCATTTCTCTTAGGGAAAATTTAAAAATAGTACATTTAGTTAAAGCTTACCTATTAGGGCAAGAAACAGGGATAGAGTTCTTAATTCTGTATAAAGCCAGAGGGATATAGATCATATAAGTACAAGTTGGCTATTATTTGTTTTTCTTTTCTGCTTTCTGAAAGTGAAATAAAGCTGTATTGATGAAACAAAGGAGAAGTCACATGTTGCATAAATCTCTTTTACATTTTATTCTGGTTGGAAAACCAACTATCAGTTACTTGGCTCTCTACAATCACTACATTTTTATTTTACTTTTAATATCCTTGAGCTTATTGCATAAGAAACACAAAACTAAACCAAATAACCTAAATAAATTAAATGTCTATTCTTTGACATGCAAAATGGATTGAGGTCTTCGGTTTTATTATTATTTAAAATGCCAGCAATGTTTTGCCTGCTGGGAGCATGCACTTTCTATTTTTCAATCTTTCTCAAAACAACTTATTGCATGTTTCATGAATCATAATGGCCAGGGATCTTGGTTGATGTTTTTCAAAATTAAAAAATAAACAAACATGGTGGTCATGGTGGCATTTTCTTAAGTGGTTGTGGCACATGTAGTGTTGTCAAGTGTTTCTAGAAAACAATGCAATGAGAGAAACATTCTTGTAATAATTATTCTATTGTGTGTGACCTTCAGATGCAGAAATAATAGGAATTCATCGAGGGAGCAATCTGAGTTCCCTAACAGAATGTTAATTATCCATTAAATCTGGAAACATAAATAATGACATGGTTATTATTAATTTTAACATGGAAAATGTATTTGATAACATAATGTAGATATGCCTAATTTCGATCCTTGGGCATACCTGTATACTCAGTTCATGGGCTGTCCTTTCATTTTCTGTGGCATCATCAATGACTTATTTATTATTATTGTTCTCTATCTCCCTCCCCTCCCATAAACCCCATTTTGAGAGTTAGCATCATATTACCATCATCATGGAGATAGATATAATATCAGGAAGCTTTTTCAAACTAAGTGGGCTGCAGAAATCATCATGGTGGACTGAACACAGCCTAGACCACCCATAGAAGGCTTTGTAATCCCTGACCCTCTCAGCTACTGAGCAGCATGTACTAGTGGCTTAATAGCATCTACTTTTCTGCATACAGATTCCAGTTCCCAGTGGACGTTCAGCCCCTAATAGAGGTAGATAACTAATGTGAAGTGGTTCGTTAACACTGTATTTACTATGATTTCTGGCAATCCAAATGGCTTTGGCTCTAATAATAGTATAATGCTGCCTCATTCCACTGGGTTTCAATGGGTTCTCTTCCAACCCATTTTCAATTTAGTCGTTCTGATTATTTGTTTCAGAGTAAGGCAAAATCTACAAAAAACATCAGTAATTGTTTTTCCAAATTACAACTTTGTAAGATTGCCTCCCAGAAGACATAAGGAGGACAGGGTGCAATCTCTGTTTAAAGAAAAATATGGACGGGAAAAGGTAAAAATTCAGTATGACTTATCACATACTAAAATCGAAACAATGTTTCTGAGAAAGTAATGCTATGTTAGGAAATAAACTGGAAAGATTTTTGGGGCATAGTCTTGCATACACTTCAGCCTTGGGATCCAAATGTCAAAATTATATCCATATCTATATCTATGTCTATATCTGTATCTGTAACATCTATGTTTTCACTCCTGCAGTCTTAATTCCTTCCTTTGCAGGCTGCACATAGAGGTCACTCAGACTTTTTTTTTTTTTTTTTAACCTGGGAAATCAAATATTTTAATTCTGGATGATTCTTTAGTATCCAAGTGCTTGATTATTGTTTTTTTTTTTTTTTTTTTTTTTTGAGATGGAGTCTCGCTCTGTCGCCCAGGCTGGAGTGCAGTGGCGTGATCTCGGCTCACTGCAAGCTCTGCCTTCCAGGTTCACGCCATTCTCCTGCCTCAGCCTCCCGAGTAGCTGGGACTACAGGCGCCCGCCACCACGCCCGGCTAATTTTTTATATTTTTAGTAGAGACGGGGTTTCACCATGTTAGCCAGGATGGTCTCGATCTGCTGACCTTGTGATCCGCCGACCTTGTGATCCGCCCACCTCAGCCTTCGCAAAGTGCTGGGATTACAGGTGTGAGCCACCGCGCCCGGCTGATTATTGTTTTTAACAATGGAATAATCGTAATACAGATAATCATTTTAGATCACAATTCCATTTTCCAAGCCGTAAACCTAGACTGTAGATAGAGACTATTTATATACACAAAGCCAAAAAACAGGCAGAAAAAAAAGGGACAAGAATAAGTGAATAAATAGAAGACAATTAAGATGGTAGATTTAAAACACAGCCTTATTAACAATCACTTAAAATTAAATGGTTTACATAGCCCAATTAACAGATTATCAGTTTGGCTCAAAAAGCAAGACACAGGCATTTGTGGTCTTAATAAAATCCACTTGAAATATAAAGAAAGACAGAAATTGGTTAAAAGGATGGAAAAGAAGAGCACTGTAACACTAATTATATCAAAGCTAGAGTGGCTATATAAATATCATAAAGCTAGATTTCAGAGCGAAGAATATTATCAGGAATAAAGACAGCCATTTTCTTTTTCTTCTTCTTTTTTATTTTTTTTTTTTGAGGTGGAGTCTCGCTCTGTCGCCCAGGCTGGAGTACAGTGGCGCGATCTCCACTCACTGCCAGTTCTGCCTGCCGGGTTCACGCCATTCTCCTGCCTCAGCCTCCTGAGTAGCTGGGACTACAGGCACCTGCCACCACTCCCGGCTAATTGTGTTTTTGTATTTTTAGTAGAGACGGAGTTTCACCGTGTTAGCCAGGATGGTCTCGATCTCCTGACCTCATGATCCGCCCGCCTCAGCCTCCCACAGTGCTGGGATTACAGGCGTGAGCCACCGCACCCGGCCAAGACAGCCATTTTCTAATGACGTTGATAATGACAGTTTATTAAACACATACAACAAATCTGAATGTTTGTGCTCCTCTGTGCAGGTCTCTCCTCTCCTGTATTCTGCCCTGGGAACTCTAGCTGTCTTTGCTTCCCCTGACTTTCAGCTCTGTCTGCTCAACTCTAGGAGACTGCCAGGCTCTACTGGGTGGGGACCCTGCCATACCATGACTTAGATATGCTCTCCCAGCAGTAAACTGTTAATCATAGAGTTCATTGTGTCCATTCTTATTTTCAGGGGTCATTGTCTTCTGCCGCCTGATGTCCAATGTCTTGAAAACTGTTGTTTCATGTATTTTAAAGTTGTTTTGTGCAGGGAGGCAAATATAGCCCTAGTTTCTCCTTTGCTGGAACTGAAATCTCCTATTTATTTCTAAATTTATTTTAGTGATTCACTTGCTCAACAAATCTATACTGAATGGTGGAGACTCTCTCTCTCTCTCTCTCTCTCACATGCACACACACATACCCCACATGTTTGTCGCCCCCCCAAAATTTATAAATTTACTTCTTGAAAGCAAATTCCCCAATGTGATGGTATTTGGAGGTAGGGATTTTTGAAGGCGATCAGATCATGAGGATGGATCCCTTATGAATGAGATCCATGCCCTTATATAAGGTGCTTCAGAGAGCTCTCTCCCCTTTCTGCCATGTGAAGACACAGCAAAGAGATGGCTGTCTGTGAACCAGGAGTGGGTCCCCAGTAGACACAATATCTGCTGGCACTTGTATCTTGGACTTCCCAGACTTCAGAACTATAAAAAAAAATTTTGTTGTTTTATGATCTTTCCAGTATATGGTATTTTTATTATAGTAGCCCAAATGGGCTAAGACATATATATATATTCTCTCTCATAAATATATGAAAGAGATGAGAGAGAGATAGACACAGAAAGATGGGGGAGGGGGGGGAGAGAGAGAGAGAGAGAGAGAGAGAGAGAGAGAGAAACCTCACACACTAAGCTAGTCCCAAAGAATAAAGAAAAACTGAAATATAGGCCCTGGCATTGTAAGCTTACAGCTCTGTGGAAAATTAAAAAAAAAAAAAGAATTAGAAAATAGTGTAATATAGGGTAAAAAAATAAACAACTAAGTAAAAATCATTGTTTTATAAGGAAAGTATGATAGGAGATGATGTTTGAGCCTCTTTTGGGATCTAGGGAAAGATATGTGAATGACGGATTCTACGAGGAAACTGTGCGCGTGTGCATAGGTGCAGAGTCATTTGAAAGCATGACACTTTAAAAAAAAATTAAATTCCTTCTTTGTAAATTTAGAAATGGGTCCTGCTATGTTGCCCAGGCTGGAATGCAGTGGCTATTCATAGGCATGATCATAGCACACTGTAGCCTCGAACTCCTAGCCTCAAGTATTTCTCCTGCCTTAGACTCCTGAGTAGCTGGGACTACAGGCACATGGCACTACACCCAGCTTGGAAGCATGGCACTTTAAATGGACATGGAATCAAAGAATATACTTGGGGGAAATTAGCATATAATGCCAGAAAGCTGACAGAACATGAAGAACCTGGTATGAATCCTGAGGCGTTTGAGCTTCATACTCTGAGATTTAGGAAGCCATCATGGGATTTTAAACAGGGAAGAAACAATTGATTTGCATTTTAGTAAAATCATACTGATAATGCAGACACATGGATAATAAGAAACAAGACTGAAGTCAATAGGTTTGTGGTTCTTGCAGTAATTCAGTTGGGAAAAAATACATTGGTAACTTCTGTGGTTAATAAAGAGTTGACAGCTTGAGAAATAATGTCTAACTGAAATTCAACATCTATTGGTGACAATTAGATGTGAGATTTGAGAAAAAAAATTAAAGGAATTTCTGTGCTTGGATACTAAAGATAGTGATGCCATATACGGGGATGATGAATACTGAATGAGACTGTTGGAAGGAGAAGAGAAGTTCTGGATAGAATGTGTTGATTTATGGAGCTAATGGATTTTCTGCTGAAGATGAACAAGAGATTGTTAGAAAGACCAAGTAGAGATACTCTTTTAAAACCCAAGCCAGTCATTTTTTCCCAAATAGTAGTGGTATATGTTTCACAGTAGAGATGAGGCAAAAGGTGGTTCTGGAGACATGAAATTGGGAAGGGTTACAGGAGAGTAAATTAGAAAGAACAGGGACATGGTGCAGGGAAGAGAGGGGAGAGATGACAGACAAATTTAAAAAATTCATTTTTCACAAAGTTTGTGCTTGGTTTTGAAGGCTATGAAATCAGTTCAAGTTCCTTGTTCTCAATAGGATATCTCTGCTAATTTTTATGGAAACTTGGATTCATATTAACGGGGTTTTATAGAAGAGTGCAATGGGTTTGGGGTAGCTGTTTTAATGCCACAAGGGGCAGGCATCTCCAGTGCTGTTGTTTATAATGGCTCCGTATGGCCACCAATGAGCATCACGGTGGATATGGATGAGAACCTCTATCATAAAGATTTTCACCAATCTCCTATAGCTCAGTGGTTAACTTTAAAGCCCCATCACCACTCAAATCAGCTGTCATTGTATATATCACTATCCATGTCACCCTTCCACCTTGAATTTTTTCGGGACTAAGCTATATGGAACCAGGCCAGCAAGCAATGCCAGAACACAGAACTCTTGAGGAGAATCAAGCACATTCTCCCAGAAAACTCACAGCTCATGAAGTCAAGGGGAATGATGGAAGAAAGGTGCAATCATTATAAATGGTGAGTAGAGTGAATAGAGGCAGATTTCTTGCCTCAGAACCACACCAGGGATATCAGTCATCTTGTAGCTTTCCCCAAAAGCTTGGCCAGCAACAACGACACCTGTACTTAACCACCAAGATGATATATGATCTAATTTCAACCTTAAAATAGGGGCGTGCTCCAGAGTAAACAAGTCACAACTGTTATATTCACCGTCTTTGCCCTTCTTGGTTGTTTGGTAAGTTGGAAATGGGGGGTGGGGAGGCTAGAATGGATATTGCTTATTAATATGCAGTAGTGAAAAGCTTAAATGATAGAAAGAAAACAATCAAACCTTTGCTTTGATACCTTCTTTTCTTCTTCCTGCCTTTGTTTTTCCCTCTCTTTTCCCCTTTTTCCTCCACCTCTCTCTTTTATTCCTTTTCCCCCTCTTTCCTTCTTTTTGGTTTAAATAAAAATCGCATCCCAGACAGGATTGAAATAAAGTTCTCCATGTTTGTAAGTGGCAGAATACAATTTCTGTTCTTAATTTCCTTGTAGAGAATTTAATGAGAAAAATTTGGGAACTCTGTAATTCCCAGTAGTACAATGTACTATGCTTACAAGTCTCACTCCATCTAGAAGCAAAGAGCTGCAGTGTGAGCAAAAAGAATGGGAACACTTTACAGGTATCCTGATGTCTGCATGACAAAGAAGGAGAACAGGAGACAAAACGAGAAGTGTAGCAATAGACAGGCCTTGTTCAACATAAAATTAAAAGGTAAGGGCAGCTGATTCTGGGCAAGTGCTTTGAACCAACCAGGAATCATGCCTCAAAGTCAGTTAAATCCACATGATCCCAAACAGCACTTCTGACCACAAATTAAGGACAGTCATGTAAGTATAATATAGAAAGAACATATGAGCACCCACTAGCCTCCTTAACAACACAAAGACTGGTGACAAATGCATCATAAATATACATCATAAATAGAGTTTATTAACTATCTCAGATCTGAAGCAGTAAAAAAAAAAAAAAAAAATCACCAAATTCATTATTCATCTGTCTGTCCATCAAGGGCAATAATTTGTTTGCAACGTGATGGTCTAGCCTAATTAAGGCATTAGTGCCCATTAAAATGTGTTTTGTTTTCACATTTTTGTTTTAACTTCATGTATTTTATCACTTCAAATCAAGACTTTCCTCAAGTTCTGTTTTTACAATTAACTATTAACTTTGAGCACGTGAAAAATAAATTTCTTTTCACAGGAGAAGTAAGTTAGACCCCTGCTTTGTTAATTTGCTGAATGTCACTCTTTCCCTTAATTCATCGATTTACTGAATGTTCTTCTCAACTCAGGGTACTTGACAGAGTTTCATCTGAAGCTTCAATATTTTGTGACTTCAGAATATGCATGATCTGGGTTATCTATCACTGAATAGAAGTTGCTGAGGGTTATTCAAATTGTCCATTTAAGAGTGCAAAAGAAAGGTATATCTAATGGAAAATCACTTGCCTGTCTTCCATACCTTTATTAAGCAAATGCACAACTAGCCTCTTTAGTACCCCAGGCAATTTATATTCGCAAGCACAATTTGTTGCCTGTTTAAAATATGTCTTCATAATAAAGAATTCAATGGAATCATTGGCTGGTTTTCCTGAATACTTAATCAGTGCACTTATCTCATATACAGTCATTATTTCCTCAGCTTGCTTTTTAGAAATACAATGTAAGGGAAAAAGAGACAAGAAAATCTCTAGTTGAGTGTTACTAGTAGGAAAAATGCAGAGGGTCATTACAATCTTGATAAATAAAAGGCCCTTAGGAATGAGGCCCCTGTAAACTGCCCATTCCCCAGGCTTTCTCCTGCCATTGTTGGCATATCTTCCATGGGTCAAGTGTCTTATTTGCCTTCATTCCATTGGAAGACTTTTATCTAAGTGTAGTAGTGATGACTGAATTCTGGCTCTTGCGCATGACAAAGGAGCCAATGTCATCAGACCATGAGGCTGTTCTGAGGTTAACTTCTACGGTAATTCTTGAGGACCCTATGTCCCCTCCATCATGAGTCTACCACCAACAGGACTCTCATTGATTTTTCACAAAAATATAATATTTAAATATACCTGGAAGACAGAAATACTGGAAAGATCTAGTCTATCTCTTTTCTATCTAAAGAAAGTTTCAATATACTATACAAAGCATGTGTGTTTTTATTTATATTTATATAAATATGAATTTATATATTTCATTCTCATTTCCTAAGTGAAATGTTTGAAAAAGCAAAAGATTAAAAAAAAATTGTAGATGGACATTTACCTTTGTTCATTTCTCCCCCCTTTGTCTGGGCAGCATGATATTTATTAAACTAGAGTTCTAAGTTTTTTTTTTTTTTTTTACCTATCAGAATTTATTGAATATATTTTAAGCCATGATCAGAAGAAAATTAAATACATAAAACACTTTTATTAGTAAAAATGAAAGAATATGTATAAATAAATAGTAGCTCAATAATCTAGTAAAGCAGCACACCAACATGGCACATGCATACACATGTAACAAACCTGCAATTTGCGCACATGTACGCCAGAACCATAGCATTGGGAGATATACCTAATGCTAGATGACGAGTTGGTGGGTGCAGCGCACCAGCATGGCACATGTATACATATGTGGGTTACCTGCACATTGCGCACATGTACCATAAAACCTAAAGTATAATAATAATAATAATAATAATAATAATAATAAAAGAAAAAAAAAAAAGAAAAATGTAATATTGAGAGAATAAAAGCCAGTTCCACAGGCAAAAAAAAAAAAAAAAAAAAAATGATAGGTAAACAAGGTGATAAGCGTGTTAATTGCCTTGTGGTAATTTTTAAATTACCTCATGTTAATGCTTAAATTAAAATAGATTTTTGTGGTAATTTTTAATTTCTTGTTTCACTGGATATTTCCTCCTTATAATTTCTGAATTTGTTCATTTGTGCTCTTTCCTCATTTCTTCTTGGTCAAGTTAGCTAATAAATTGCCTATATTTGTATTTACTTTTTAAAAAATAACTTATGTGAGTTCTAAGTTTTAACTCAGCTTCCCTGCTTTCATCCTCTTTGTGAATGTTTCAGAATTTAGACTTCTACTTAATGTAGTAGGATGGATAGCATTATCACTTGATAGACAGCAACCTAGGCTCTCCTACTATTGGCCTTTTTTATATTCCTTCTAATTTTCTGCTATATGTGAAGTTCCCTTTACTGCTTATATTCTTATAATGTGCTCATTTTTCAAATATTCGTCTTCTAAGATCATATTTTCAGGGTAACAGCATTTACCCAGAGGAGTTATTTGAAGAGTGAACAGAGTTGTGTTTCAAATGCAGCCTTCTCAAATTAGTTCCCTTCAACTTTGCTTTCTGTCATGCAGGACCTCTCTGTGAGTTTAACATGGCTAGAGAAAGAACTCAGATATGGCAGACTAGAGTTTAGAGTTATAAATGAAGGGGATAGTTATAAATGAAGGAGAGAGAGACAGAGAGACAGAGAGACAGAGAAAGTGAGAGAGGGAGAGAAAGAGAGAGAGAGGGTGGGAGAGAGAGACAGAGAGAAGAGGAGAGAGACTCAGCTAGTGAAATGGAATGCTTTTAGACACTCTTAAGACTCCCATTTCACCAAGCCTCTGTTTCATTTTTTCCACAACTCTTCAGTTAAGAAAGCAAGATGAATATCTAAAAATTAATCCAAGCACATGTTATTATAGTAGGTTGTTAGGCAGACATGAGCAGGGAAGGAGAGGACCCCCACCCCCAGGAATGTTCAGGTGACCATCAGGTGATGGTCAGGTGGTTATTAAAATCTGCCTAAAATAATAATTGATTGCAGCCAGCGCCAGGGAAAGTCAGCCTCCCAGTAGATAGAAAACACCTGAAACTGATGATCAGCCGCTTCCAGGTAAGTTTTCAGGAGGTGGGCAAGTGGGCTCAAGCAGGTACATTAAGAGGCAAAATGGTAGAGTTTAACTGGTATATGGCCTTCCTCTAGGACACTCAACTGGTAAGGGAAAACACCTCAAGTGAGCCTGTGCTCAACTTCAGTAAACACACTGTGCATGCTCACCTCCCAAGTGCTGACAGGCCACTGCACATACAGACAGCCCACCCCAAGGGAAGAATCAAGGGAGAAGTAATGCAACCCCAGAAGCATGCCAACGTATAAGACCCAAGTCTAAGGTCAAACTGCTGACTTAAATCTTTCAAGTCGTTCACTTGGCCTTCTTCCAAGTGTACTTTACTTCCTATCATTCCTGTTCTAAAACTTTTTTATTTTTCTTTTTTGAAACGGAGTCTTGCTGTCACCTAGGCTCTAGTGCAGTGGTGCGATCTCGGCTCACCGTAAGCTCTGCCTCCCAGGTTCACGCCATTCTCCTGCCTCAGCCTCCCCAGTAGCTGGGACTACAGGTGCCGCCGCCATGCCTGGCTAATTTTTTTTTTTTATTTTTGTATTTTTAGTAGAGACGGGGTTTCTCCATGTTAGCCAGGATGGTCTCAATCTCCTGACCTCGTGATCCACCCGCCTCGGCCTCCCAAAGTGCTGGGATTACAGGCGTGAGCCACCGCGCCCGACCCTAAAACTTTTTAATAAATGCCCTCTCTTGTTCTGAAACTTGCCTCTGTCTCTCACTCTGCCTTATGCCTCTTGGTCAAATTCTTTCTTCTGGAAAGGTAAAAATTTAGATTGCGGTAGACTCATATAGATTTGCTGCTGCTTACAATATCACACATGATTGACCTAATATTTAAGTGTGGGAACGCTGGGAAAAAAGACAATGAAATGCATCAGTAGAGAAACTCTAAAGATAAATGAAGCAAAACAGTAACAGCAACAACAACACGTAATTTTAGACAACCTGTGCTAGACTATGATCCTTGGAGGACATGAGGAATCACTGGAAGAAATGGTTTTAAAAGATGTAAGACAGAAAAATGTCCAGAGAGAAGGCTTTCATGAGTAATAGGGCCATTATCCATAGGCAAAGCTTACTTTAATAGTGAGCTATTAGGAGTGTTTATATTTTCGTAAGATTCATATTTTACATTTTTTTAATCCTTTGCCAATAATGAGATGATAAATAAGAAATTAGGGAGACAGAGAAATATGAGAAAGACACAATAGGCAACGGAGAGGGAAGAAGCTAGGCAGAGACATACAGAAGCCCTCCCTTATCTACTAGGATATGTTCCAAGACTCCAGTGGATGCCTGAGATCGCAGATAGTCCTGAACTCCACATGTATTATGTTTATATGATGTGATAAATAAGAGGGCTCTGAAGTGACTAATGAGCAAGTATGGTATACAGCGTGGATACACTGGACAAAGGTACGATTCACATTCTGGGTGGGCCAGCGCGGGACAGTGTGAGATTTCATCATGCTACTGGGAACAATTTAAAAGCTCTGTATTATTTCTGGAACTTTCCCACTTTATATTTTTGGATTATGGTTGACCTTGGGTAACTGAAATCCCATTAAGCAAAACTGGGGATAAGGGAGACTATTGTATACATATTGATCAGCATTGCCTTAATGTTTCCCTCAACTTGATTAAACTTTGGAGATGATTCCTTCCATGCCTAGACTCCTGACTTCCTTTTTCTTGGAGCATTTGCTTTAGAAACTCGTACTTATAAATCCTTTTTCTGCCTCTTTGAGATGTAGATCATTTAAAAGCATCTTGCCAGTTTTATCATCCAGGAATGTCTTCCTCAAAAACCTAGCATCATCTCTTTGAAGTATAATCATCAAGGAAGAGGGTGGCCCTATGTTTCATTTTCTGTGGGAGCTGAGGGCTTTAACCCAAGTTGTACAACTACCTCCTGTAATGAAGATATAAGAAGGTTTACTTTTTCTTTGGGTAATGCCAATCAGCAAACATAGATGGCCTATGATGTCTCCCTCATCCCAGTTCTTAAAACTCCACTTCTTTTTTTAGTTATTATTATTTGTTTGTTTCAGTGAGTTGAGTTCAGACTCATTTTTGGTCATTTTCCTCTATTGCAATAGCCTTCAATAATGTCCTTCTTGCCTAATATTGCCCAGTTCACTTTTGGTTTGACATACACAATAAAGATAATCCCATCTGCCTTTTTCTTTCTATTTTCATCTTGATGTAACAGAGAATGAATAAACTTTGAATAAATATGGAACTGGCCTCTGCTTTGTAACATACCAGCTGTATCCTTAAGACACCATCGTTGAGCCTTCCTCTCTTAATTTATAAAACAAACTATCACGCATGGTTATTATGAGAATACATGTAAAATTTCTGGTGCAAAAAACCAGTAAACAGTTCCTGACCACATTTTTAATCAACAAATATGTTGTGTGCTCTAAGGCACATGTTCTAAATGCAACTCTAAGTACCTTTCGGTTGTGGTGGTATCAGTGAGGAATATGCTGACAATGGAGACTTACTTTTTGAAAAAAAAAAAAAATGTAGTTCTCTCATGGGCAACTGCCTTTCTGGAATTAGAAGAGGTTCAGTGTTAAGATGGACAGCTTGGAGTGGATATTGTATTATCATCTTCATGTCACATAGAAGTCACACACTTGTGATCAACAACATACTTATTCCAAATAAAACTGGCTTTCTATCTGGCATTTTCCTTGTCCTGCATTTTATTTTGTCCACAGGAATGATGAAATTGTACACACACACACACATACATGCATACAGGTGTGTGCATATCTATATCTACATATTATGAAAACCTAAGTAAATAAATTGGTTATGAAAGTGGTTCCTAAGCTAGCATGCTGATTTTGTATAAGTAACTATATCCACATCTGACAGATGTAATGCAGCAGCCCAGTTTTACTCAATGTGAAAGGCAGAGACAGTTAACCTCTAACATGATCTCTATGTAGCTTTATATTTTTGTTTATAGCAGGTTACTTTCCTAGGTGAATTTTATTCTAGCAGTGTAAAAATGGACTCATATATCATAATATAGTTGTTCACCTATATGAAGCCTTAATTCTATTACTGAGTATGTACTCAGGGGCAACCTGTCTTTGGGAACATGGCAGGTTCCGTCTCTGACTTTCTGTCAGGAGAGGTTTGACTGGAAGTTACCTAGAAGCCCTGGAAATAGTGGTGCTGTGTAACTGTCCCTGGCTGTAACACAGAAGTGTTAGAACGATATGGTAGATATTGCCCTTAGTGAATTACTCCTACAACTTTCCTAGGTATTTAACTAATGTAGTTAGCAAGTGACAGATAAAATATCCCCTGGTAGAGAAGTAAAGTTAGATAGCTTACCTATCAATAGTAATGGGCTTATTTTTTTTTAATGAGCTGATTTTTTTTCCTTCACAATGGCAGAGCTAAACTCCTTTATTAAACATTAAGTTTGCAAGAGCCCACCCAAGGTTTCCTACAATACTTGATCATTCTTGGCACTTTATGACTTCTTTCCTTCTTCTCCTTCTGCTTCCTCTTCCCCTTCCTCTTTTTCTTCTTCTTCTTCTTCATCTCCTCCCCCTCCCTCTCCCTCCTCTTCTTCTTCCTCTTCCTCTTCTTCTTCCTCTTCCTGCTCCTATTCCCTCTAATGCCTCTTTCTTCTTCTTTACCATATTGATAAAAAATGTGTTTACCATGCAACAGATACAGTATATACTAGGCTAAGTAGTTTACTGGCATTATCTCATTTCCTTCTCAGGAAAAATGTCTATGAAGTAGGCAATCTCACTGTAGCCATTATATAAATGAAATATAGTGAGTTCTGCAACTTGCAGAAGGCTACAAAGTTTCTAAGTGCCAGAAATGGGAATGTCTAAATCTAAAGACAGGGGCTTTAACCACTGTTCCATAACACTTCTCATCTGAATGTGTCAATGCAGATGTCTTGGTACAAGCTGATGTGATTAATTAACTTCTTGTTTCATCCTTGAATATAATAGCAAAAATCAGTTACATGGTGGTGTGTGCCTGTGGTCCCAGCACTCAAGAGGCTGAGGTGGGAGGGATCCCTGGAGCCCAGGAGGCAGAGGTTGCAGGGGGCCGAGATTGCAGCTCACTGCACTCCAGCCTGGGTGACAGAGTGACACCCCATCTCAAAACAACTGAGAAAAAAAGGAAAAGAATAACATTTTAAAAGAATAAAATAAGACTATAGTAGCATTAATGTACTGAGAGTAGGACTGGCTTAGGAATGCAGAAAAGAAATATTCTTAACCAAGAGTAACAAATCAGCGTCAGCATTGGGAAGAAAATCCAGAGAATTAATGCCTAATCTGTTTCAACAAACAGGTAAAAGAAAGAAAAGTAATTGCTTTCGGAAGGTTTATTGGGCAAGGGAGGGGGTTAAGCAAGATACCTATGCCTTTCCGACTATTACTGTTAATAAATATTTTAATGCAATTTTATATTACCATTAATGAAAATTAGTTTTTGGAAGGAAAAGACCAAAATAACAAGGAGTTAAAAATAAACTGGAAAGCCTGGAACTTCTTCTTCCAACCTCGATTCTATAGCTGAAACTGGACTTAACTCTCCTACTTTCAACAAGGAGAAAACAACAAAGTAAGTTTAACAACTTTTTTCAATTGTCAGCCAACAGGCCATGCAAGACTCTGATCACTTATGGAAATATAATTAGCATAATGTCAGTCCTATAATTATCCTGGCTAGCGATAATTTCTAGATCACAATTTGAGAAGCAGAGTAATGTAACTTAGTAGGTTTGCTGAGTTGAACTCAGAGTTTAGAGTGCAGGAAGAATATCAGAAATCTACATTCAAGACCTTGTGATCTTGGGGTTAACTACTAAGAAACATATGTGAAACTCCATGAGACTGAGCAAAGAATTAAAAGAAACTGAAAGCTAAATAAATCCAAGAGTTCACACCAGGATTGGGGATTTTCAAGTTTTAACCAACTAGAGGGGAGAGTTGTTATGAACAGCTGGCATATTCAGTAGGAACCCAAGAAGCATTTGTAGTGTCAGATTAGCTAACAAATAAAGGCCACTCTAAACTTATCCCAATGAAGCCAAAATTAATCTTGAAAGAATTAAGCTTTTCCATAAGTAATTTAATTGCCTGCTAGATCAAAGTTCAGTGACCTGTAAATGTAGAAAGAACATAAAATCAAGCATACAACTTCAGAAAATTCAGTTTGCAACAATGAAAAATGACTTGTCATGAGAAGAAATTTAAAATATTTACCATACTCAAGAGAGAAATTAATCATTAGAAACATGCTAAAAATAAGAGGTATTATGGGATTTGCAGAGAAGGATGTTACTATATTTATTATAAATAAATTCAATGAATTAAAGGAAAAACAAAGATAATGCACACAGAAATGGGTAATTTTAAAAGCAACCTAATAGAATTTGTAGAGATGAAAAATATCATATCTTAGAACTTAAGAAAAAAATCACTGGCATGTCAGCAGATTAGACACAGCAGAAAAAGAAACAATGAATATGACTAAATAGTGACAGAAATTATGCAAGTTAAATCAATCAGGAAAATAAAAGGATTAAAAATACTCAAGGATCAGTGACATTATCAGATTTTCTACACATGCATAATTAGAATTAGAGAAGGAAAACAGAGATGGTGATGCTAGGGAAAAAAAGCCAACACTGTTCAAATTTTAGGAAAAATAAATCAGCCTACAAAGCCAAGAGGCTAAAATAACCTGAATTAAGAAATCACCAAGAAAGGGCATATTCTAATCAGATTGCTAAAAAGACAGATAAAGATGAAACAATTAAAGCACCAGAAGGGGAATAAAAACATTACTTACAAAAGAATAAAAATAAAATAAAATTACATCTGGGTGACACCAGTGCAAATGATGTTGTAAGGACATCAGAAAATTCTCTCCTCTTCTCCATAAAGTAATGAGTACAGTTGCAAAAACCGTCAAGCTCAAATTCTTTCAAAACTCTAGAAATTAACCAAATGCTTGTATCAATTTGTGGAGCATTTATTTAAGAGAAATGACTGAACATTAGTAAGAATGGTGAACTTTGTGGTATTTTAACTTGTCCTATTCCCCTTTCCCTCTCTCCAGCTCTGTGGTAGCCTTGAAAACTAACAGCCCCACAATTATGGTGAAAACTAAAAACTAGGCTGCCCCCAGAAGGGGCAGAACAGGGTTGGAGGGAGCTCCTCCAAAAACCCATTCCCCCAAATTGTTCACATTTAGTCAGTCTGACAATTTCCTATTAAGCTTCAGTTACTTGTCTTTTTTTTAAATCTACAAAAATTGTATATTTTTGTGTACAACATGTTATTTTAAATATAAATACATTGTAGAATGGCTAAATCAAGTTAATTAACATAAGTACTGCTTTACATATTTTTTGTGGTGACAACACTCAAATGCTACTCTCTAAGTGACTTTTAAGACTGAAATACGTTGTTATTAATCACTACATTGTACAATAGAGCTCTTGAACTTATGACTCCTATAAAACCCAAGTTTTGTATCTTTGAACTGATCACCTCAACTGTCTTTTCTTTGATCTAACTGCAAGCTCACTTGGTGTGAGCACAATTTAACCCAGGGGTGTCTGTATTTGTGTGTGTGTGTGTGTGTGTGTGTGTCTATACCAGTTGTTTATCATCACATTTGCCTGAGTTGGAAGTACAAGCTGGGGCCAAAACAGCTCACTAAATAAAAAAGGAAATATGAAAATAATAGTGGAAAATGCTAGTTCATAGAGGGATATTTTGAAAATCTGATATATTTTTCGGAATGTAGAAGACCACATGCACAGATGCATGGCTGTACTCATGCCCAGAACTATGCACATGCCCATGAAAAACCTCAAGAAGACTCTGCACTCTTACTTCTGTCTGACCTTGAGGCTCTGTGCAATCAAGAAGTTAAGGCTAAGACCGAATTGTAAACATCCTGCCCAAGCATTGAGAGCAAGCACTGACACATGTAAAGAGGCCCTTGGCAGAAACTAGAAGGAGTACTGGAGTCTTCAATACACCATTTTCAGTAATGTATAGAACAACTCCTAAGAAGATCAATCAGGAAAAATGATGACTGAGGTCACACTATACACCAATTAGATTAACATATCTATAGGACACTCCACCCAACAACAGCAGGATTCTTCAGAATAAACCATACGTTATGCCATAAAACAATTCTCAATAAATATACAATAATTAAAATCATATAAAGTATGTTTTCCAGCCACAGTGCATTTAAATGAGAAATCAATGACAAAAGGAAATTCAGAAAATTATGAATATGTAAAATCAAATAATACACTCCTAAGTAACCAATATGATTAAAAAAAGGAAAATCAGAAAACACCTTTGAAATGAAGGAAAATGAGGATACAATATATCAAAACATATGGGATGCAGCAAAATCTGTGCTGAGAGAGGAATTTATAGCTGTAAATGGGTATATTGAAAAATAATGAAGTACTAGTCGAATGACGGCACAGAAAATATTAAAATATATCCATTCAGCTGAAAGGAAAATGATACCAGATACAACTCAGATCTAAACAAAAGAATAAAGACAGCCATAAATGTTAAATTGGACAAAATATATAATAAAAGAAACTAATTTTTCTAATTTATTTAAGAGGCAATTGACTTTAAAGAAAAAATAATAGTGGGGTTTATAACATATGCAATGATAACATTATGACCATAGGGATATAAAAGAAGGCTGAGGGGAAAATATGAGTTACATTATATGTGAAGTGGTATGATAATTATTTGAAGATGGATTATGATAAGTTAAGGAAGCATATTATAAACCCTAGAATAATCACTGAAAAACGATTAACACAGGGTTATAGGGAATATGAAAATAGAGTACATAATATAGAATTCTAAGTAATAGTTACTTATTCCAAAGGAAGGCAGAAAAAAATGATGTAAAGAAGATATAGAAAGGTTAATAATAATATCAAGAAAATGGACTTAAAGCAAACTGTACCAATACTTACGTTAAATGTAAATGAATTAAACACAGTAATTAAAAGTCAGTTTCAGATTGTATAAAAAGGCAAGTTACATCTACATGTGTTCTACAAGAAATGATCTTTAAATATAAAACCACAGATCGGTAACAAGTAAAAGAGATGAGACAAGATATACCAAATACTAATCCAAAGAAAGCTGAAGTGGCTATATTAACATCAAAGAAGGCTTTAGAATGTTAACTTTTAAAAGGGATTAAAATAAGGATATTCATAACGAAAATAGTTAACTATTAAATAAAACACAAATACCTAAATGTACATGAATTTAATAGCAGAACCTCAAAATACATGAAAAATAACTGACAGAAGTGGAAGAAATGGAAATATTTCTGTCCACATTGAGAAAAGAGGAGACAAAAAATAAGATAAATAGCACTATCAACCAAGCTGATTGACATTACATTTACAAAACATTACACCCAACAACTGCATAATACACAATTTATTTTAAGGATATGTAGCAAATGCACCAAAATAAAACATATTGGGTCATATAACAAATTTCAATGAATTTTAGAAACATTGAGGTCATATAGAGTAAGCTCTCTGTCAAAATGTAATTATATTAATAATGAATTTTTTAAAGGTATTGGGAAATAAAGCCCAGGTATTTGGACATAAAATGATGCACTTCTAAATAACCCATTAGTCAAAATGGAAATCACAAGGGAAATTAGAAAACACTTTGAAGTGAATGATAATGAAATGTGATATATCAAAATTGTGAGATGCCGCTATAGCCGTGATTACATAAAATTTAAATTTTTAAATACACAAATATTTTAAAAGTTACGAACACACACATATATACAGACACAAGTCCAATGATAACATAAAAATATATAACGCATTAATATTCAAGAAATGAAAATTAAAAACACAATAAAGTATCACTGCACATCACTGAAATGTTAGAAGTAATAAAATGGAAAATTTCCAAACTCCGCAGAGACACAGAATTAACTCAAATTCTGATACATTGCTGGTTTAAGTATAAAATGATACAATTATGCTGGCAAACAATTTATTAAGTACTTTTAAACTTAACCATCCACTTATCACATGACAAATAGACATGAAAACATATATTGACAAAAAGTCTCGTAATGCAAATATTCCTAAGAATTTTATTCACAGTAGCCTCAAACTGTAAATTGTCCATGAACGAGTGAATTAAAAACATTAAATATTCATAAAATAGAATACTGCTCAAATACAAAAAGGGATAAACTGTTGATACACTGAAAACAAATGAATTTCACAAACATTTTGCCAAATGTAAGAAACCACATAACTCATAAAGGCCTGAAATTGTGAAACAAATTTGTAGTAATAGAGATCAGATCTGTGATTGCCTGGGGTAGGGATGACAGTGGATGACTGAGGAGTAATACTGAATATTTTTATTATGATGAAAATTTTCTACATCTTGATTTGTTTGGAGCCACAATATGTACCTAACCTACTGTTTTTAAGGACCTGTGCTTTGCACCGATGGCAGATATGAGATATAACTAACAAAAGGAATCCCTTTGTAGAAACCAAAATGCTGAAAAGTTAGGCAGCTTGACCAAGGTTATACTTGGCGAGTAACAGAGCCAGAATTTGAACTAACATAGTTAGTTTACAATCTTTACAATCTTTTTGGGATTTAGCAAAAAGAATTTACAATCCTTTTGTGATTCAGCAAAATAACTCTGACTACAGAGTTCAAGGAGGCAGCATTAAGATCAGAGATAATGAAAGCTGTTGTCATAATTTTGATAAAAGAAAATGAAGATCTATAATAAAAGGAGAACTTTTATTAGCATTCAAGCAGATTACAGTCCATTCATGCAGATTACAGTACAGACCTATAATCTTAAAGTTACTATTCAAGTTAATAAATGCCATGAATAGTGTTATAGAATTGTGATGGTTAATTTTTAATGTGTCAACATGGCAAGGTGAAGGTGCCCAGCTGTTTGGTCAAACACCAGTATAGGTATTGTGAAGGTACTTTTTAGATGTGATTAACATTTAAACCAGTAGATTTTGAGTAAAGCAGATTATCCTTCATTATGAAGATGGTCCTCATCAGATCAGTTGAAGGTCTTAAGAGATAAGATTAAAGTCCCCACAAAGAGGAAGAAATTCTTCTCCAGATTGCCTTGGCTTCAAGACTGCAACATTAACTCTTGTCAGAATTTTGTGCAGAATTTGAACTTGCCTTCACCTACCATCAATCAACCGAGCGAGTTACTTAAAATCTATCTATCTATCTATCTATCTATCTATCTATCTATCCATCTATCTATCATCTATCTATCTATCTATCCATCTATCATCTATCTATCTATCTATCATCTATCTATCCATCTATCTATCTATCCATCTATCTATCTATCCATCTATCTATCTATCATCTATCTATCTATCTATCTATTATCTATCTATCTATCTATCTATCAATCTATCTAACCATATTAGAGAGGGAGACAGAGAGACATATCTTATTGGTTCTGTTTTCTCTGGAGAACCCTGACTAATAAACAAATCATAAAAAAATGACTTGTTCTGTCCTGAGGCATTAGCAAAGACATCACAAAGAAGATAATTGGGTTGGGGAACAATTACTGCTCCTACCCTATGCCAGTCATTGTTCTAAGTATTGTGGCTGTGCTATTTCATTGACTTGTCATAACTACTACTCTTTGAGTGATAAAATTTGCACATTAAAAAAATACAGCTAAGAAAACTAAGGCACAAACATTAACATAGTGTACCCAAGATCATTTGGTAGGTAAGTGATGAAGCCAAGAGATTCTAATTCAGACCGTTTCATTCCTAAGTCTCTTGAGCACTGCCTTTCAAGGACTCACCTTGAAGGATGAACAGCTGTTTACCATATGCAACAGAAAAGGAGGGGTATAGTGGACAGAAAGAGCAGTGACAACGAAAAGACTGTAAAGAATGGAGTTCTGTGAGTTCAGAATAAATGGCAAAATAAATATATGAGGGAGGAGAAGGTGATATAAAATGCTGAAGCCAGGATTTGAAATGCTATACAACGTCATGGTGAATAATCTAGACCAGGTTTGATAGGCAGTAGGATATTCCTAGTTTGTTTTTAAGATGGCGGTTTGACATTATAGAGATAACTAACACTTCTTGAGCCCTTGCCAAGAGCAACACATTACTCTAAGTAATTTAGACATATATGCATTGTCTATACTTCGTAACATCCTTGCAAGGTAGATGCTGTTTGAATCACCATTTCATAGATGAAGAAAGGAAGATCCTGAGAAGTTAGGCAGCTTGACCAAGTGTATACTTAGAGTGTAACAGAGACAGGATTTGAACTAACACAGTCCGATTGTAGAACTTACAATGCTTTTGCAATTTAGCAAGTAACTCTGGCTACAGAGTTCAAGGAGGCAACATTAAGAGCAGAGATACTAAAAGCTATTGTTACAATATTGATGAAAGAAAATGAAGATCTAAACAAATTCTCTGAGGATGACAAGAAATTATGCTAAATTAGAGGCAGAAATTGTGTCTTTGACTACATTTCCTACTCATCACATAAATATTGGTTGATTGACTGGCTTCATAAATCATAAGCTACAGGCCTCCTAATGAGATTGTCTTGTTTATCTTTAAATCTATTGCTGAAAGATTTCTGTGTTATAGGTAAGGTAATTCCCTCTTTGTTCCATATTCAGCTAGCCTGCCAGAAATCACCTTTATAGATAAAATGGCTTCTTTCATCCCAGAGCTGACAAGCTAAATTATATTATTCCTCATAAAAGTATTTACGAATCGTGCAAAAATGTATGCTGAAGAATTTACCACTATAAGCCTCTCACCTTTACACACAAAATATAATGTCCTGGCCTTTTCCCAAGACTTGGGGAGGGCTTCTTCTGTTTATAGAGGCCTTAGGGCATGGCCAAACCTGCTAAGGAATAACAATTCCTGCAACCAGCATTCTGTTTGCATTATGACCTCATTTGGTGCTGCAATATAATGTGTACATACCATTTTCAATTTGTCTAGAAACATTATTTGGTGTCCTGGCTTAGTGTAACTGTCAGAATTATTCATAACTCAGGAACCAAGTTACATTTTCCTGCATAGACTATTCAAATAATAAGACTGAAGGCAAATAGGACTGGCTCTTCTTTGCACACATTTTTCACTCATACCCGTTGCTAATTCCTTCCCTCATTAAAAATAGAAATGTTGTCCTGTTGTGTTATTGCAGGGGGTATCACAGAAAGAAAGTGATCATGAACCCATTTCCCGGGGATCGGAGGGCTTCATACCAGTGGTATATATTTCGGGTGAACACCCCAGGATGTTCTGACTTCTTTGTAACAAATAAGTGAGTGGAGTTTTTATTTAATAGCAAATAGAGAGGAATCATTAAACCAAAATGGTCCTTACAACAAAAGCTAAAGATCCCGGAACTCTAAGGTTGCTGTGACTGGTTATATAGATTGCTTACTGCACAAAGACAATAAGTTAAGGGGTTGGTGAATAGGGGCTGTGAGGCATTATGTGTTCCATTTGACGAGTCCTATGGCTATGAGGCAACCAGAGGGGATATCTTCATTTTATTTATTTTTTATTTTTTTATTTGTATAAATTTATGGGGTACAAGTGTAATTTCGTTACATGGACATATTACATAGTGGTGAAGTCAGGGCTTTCAGTGTATCCATCACCTGATTACTGATCACTGAACCCAGTAAGTAATTTCTCATTATCCCCCTCCAACCCCTCTCTCTTCTAAGTCCCCATTAGCTATCACTGCACACTCTATGTCCATTTGTACACATTATTTAGCTCCCACTTATAAGTGAGAATGTGTGTTATTTGTCTTTCTGTGTCTGAGTTACCTCGCTTTGCACAATGGCATTTGTGGACAAGCACAGGCTGAACTTGGTGTTTCCATATCATTGTTTATTTGCTAATAAGTTAGTATATTTTTACTTGTAAGCACTAAAAAATTTAACCAAGAACAAGATTGTGGTTGGGTCATAGAAAGAACACAACCATTGAGATTCTTAAGATCATCCCTCTGTCTCTCTCTCTCTCTCTTTTATCCTCATCCCCATTCCTCTCTGTGTCAACCTCATTCTTCTCTACCATGTCATAGCAGCTTTCTTCTTGACCAAACACATGATTGTTGAGAGCATCTGCCTTTCACATCTTACAGGTCACAGGGAGAAACTGACCTAATGATTTCCCTTGTTCCAAGATTTTAAAAAAATCTTTGATAGGTGACTCTTTTGTTGAGGTAAAGTCAGAGTCCTATCCTGAACCAATCAAGTATGGCCAGCAGTTTTATATATTCAGGAGGGTTTTGGGGGAAAAAAAAATCTTAGACACTATAACTTGAGCTAGGGAAGAGTATTTCAAGAAGTAGATTTCTATGCCAAGAAGATGATTAAATTCAGACAAAACACTTACATGCTCATTGAGGGTACATACACTAGGAAAATTCCAAATCATTCACATGCATGAATTCACCTTCATTTAAAGAAAAAGATAAAAAAGAGTAGTGTGCTATACTCACCCAACTTCATCGATAGCTATGCACTGTGGTCCCTCATTGAAACCCAATCTGGAAGTTCTTTTCTCACATTGTATTCTATTTATTTCCCAGCCACTCCTCTTCCTGCAGCACCAGGCTCAATTCATGTCTCACCTCTAAAAAGTTTTTACTGAGTTTTGTATTCTCTCTTTTCTCCATTACTATAACTTTGACGAATAGGTTTACAAATTGCTTTCCTTAATGATACACTGTTTTGCATTGCTCATTAACTGTTTTGGGCTCATGGTTCATCTCCCCTACAGAACTTTAAGATTCATAAACCTTTTATAATGACAATTATTTTTACACTAACAACTAAGATTACCTTAATTTTGACTCCTGCTGCTTATATCATAATGCTGAGTGTACTGTTGAGAAACACATAAATAGAGATTTGGCAAATACAAGGTTGAACACTAATTGTGCAGAGTACAGTGTGGATTTAAGATCCCCAAAGCAAGCAAGGGGATGGTTTCTTTTCTGAGACACAAATGGGTTACTGAACACTGAATAATATGTTAAAGGAAAGCTCACTTAGCATTTGTAAATGGTCTAACACAGAGCTTGGAGGGACCAGTATTCTCTTTCTCCTCTTCTTCATTTAAGGAACATCTTGGAAAGCAGAGGTTATTAATAAAATGTACAGAGGAAAATGCATTATTTTCCAAAAGAAAATGGAGTTTATGAACATAAATTTCCAATTCTGAGGCTTGTCAGCTCAGACCGTAAAAGTGGCTGGCATATAAGCTTACTAATTTGGACTAACTAAAATGACTGGCCATTTAAATCTGGCGAGAGCCCCAATCATAAAGGGCATTGAAAAGCCACAGCACCTAAAATCTGAATTATTAAAATATCATCAGAAAACACTCCAGGGAGAGACTTTCCTGGAAATTTGCTGTTGAGACGTAACTTAGGTTCTAAGAGATTGAAAAATCACTTGCATTTGGAAGTAAATTTTCTCTTTTGTACTTATTTACATTATTGTTTGTTGAATTTATTTGTTGAATACTTTCTCACATCTGTGTGTATTTTAAACTTTAAGAATCCATTTACATTTAATCTTTTCTTGGCCCCATGAGTAAAAGAAAGACACAATTATGACTCTCTTTCAGAGGCAAACAAAGAAAGACTTAAAAATGCTCCCTAACTTGCCCAGGATGCAGTGTGAATGAGGAATACAGTGGGAACAGAAATCCATACACACATATGTCTTTCTAAGACCCCTGATGAGGTTACTACTGACCTGAACAGCAGCACTACTAAGCCAGCAAGATATTTTTTAAAAGTCTTACTATATTCTGAATTGTTAAAGAGAAAAACAAATGTTGATGTGCCCACAAGACTGAAAAAAAGCAATTATGGGGAAAAAAACACCCCTCTCCTCTAGACTAACACGTAAAGATATTATATTAGGTGCAATGTTTAGTAGATGTTTGAGGCAGAAAGAAGGGGAGCTCTTTTCTGCTAATTTTAGTTAATCTTGTTTGTAATTCAAGTTATTATTTCTTTTTGTTTACTTGCTTCTATTAAAAAGATATATAGATGATAGATATATAAATAAATATTCTCTCTATTCTTTCTGAACTGGTAAGATCAGATAACTGGAAGCAAATGGATGATCTTTGTAGCTTACACCCTAGAATCCTCTCTACTTTGCCCTTCATGTACTCCGCTTCTGCAGAGCTATGTTTATGGAGGAAATTGGATTCACTGTTTGCCTACAGCAACACATTTAGCTGGTGGCCGTGCAGGTCCAATTAACTCTTTTAACAATATAGGTCAAATGAGGTTATTGGATTATGTTTGTAGCCAATTATAATTGTTTTGGTTGAATACTCCCTCTTGTAACCTTATTTACAGTTAAGAAAACAGCATAGAAAAATATTTCATTGTGTGGAAGAAAATAGCCTAGGCAAATATTGGAAGAACAATTTCTCTTTTCTAGATCACAAAACATGACCTCTTATTTATGTTTGGGCATAAAGTAAAGGCTTTTTTGCAGAAATAAAAATAAAAGTGTTAGACATAAAACACTTTGAACACACATTATTCCCATCATTATGATTATCATTATTATCTCTACCTCATCATGAAAAGTAATGCCTTTAATGGGAGGGACACAATGTGATAGGAAGGAAGGAACACAAGAGGGAGACGAAGTAGACCAGAGTTCTAATGTTGGCTTTGCTACTGGTGAGTCATAGTCTCTCTGAACTTAATGTCCTCCATCTAGAAAGTGGAAATAATAAGCTTGTTACCACAATGATTAAACAAGAAAAGTACATGATGTGTTTTACCAAGTAAAAATAATACATTATTGGTTATAAACTACTGTTGAATAATAGGAATTTCTTCTGAAGTTATTTTAAGCTATATTGCAAGGAGATTTTGTTCCATATACAGTCATGTGCCACATAACAATGTTTTGGTTGATGATATACCGTGGTGGTCCCTTAAGATCATAATGAAGCTGAAGACTTTCTATCAGTGATGTCTTAGCCATTATAACATTGTAGTGCAATGCATTAGTCACACATCTGTGGTTAATACTAGCATAAACAAATCTACTATGCCTCCAGTCATATAAAATATTGCACATACAATTATGTGTGGTACATAATACTAAGTAATGACAATAAACAACTATGTTACTGTTATACGTAGTGACTTTTTTCTGTCATTTTAGAATATGCTCCTTCTACTTATTAAAAAAGTATGCTGTGTTATTCTAGCAGCAGGAATATCTAGTAGAAGGAATATGCTCCTCCTACTTATTAAAACAGTGTGCTGTATTATTCTAGCAGCAGGATCATATACGTCCTATTTACTATGTCTCTTAATTACACCATCTTCTTTTGTGCTTGATTTAGTCTCATCTTGTTTTGTTCATCATGGCCTCTGAGTATAAAAAGCCTACTGCTAATATTGCCAGTAAGAAGCTACATCAAGTGATTGACCTGAAAACAAAATTAGAAGTGATTAAGAACTACAAAGGTGGAACATCAATGATGATTACTGCTCACCAGTCAGACAGATCTCATTCCACTATAACTATGATCTTAAAGTACAAGAACTAAGTGATGGAAGCTCTGAGACAATCTGCTTCACTGAAGGCAATGAGACTAACAAAAATTTGGGAAAGGCCTATATCAGATATAGAGAAACTTCTAATGATGTAGACTGAAGGCCAGACACGGAAATGTACTCCTCTCAGCACCATGATAATCACGACCAAAGCAAAAAGTTGTCTGCAATGATGAAAGAGAAGGTTTGACTTGACTGTGATGTTGAATTTACTACTAGGTCTGGGTGGTTTAAATGATTCAGAATCATTACTCATTACCTAATAGGAAAGTAAGTGGTGAGTTTCTAAGTGCTGATATGAAGGCAGCTGAAAAAATTTTGGAAATTCTAGATAAACTAATTGTGGAGAAAATTTACTTGCCGGAGCAAATCTGGAGTATGGCTGAAACATCTCTATTCTGGAAGTGAATGCATGAAGGGACTTTCATCCATAAGACCAAGTCAATGCCAAATTTCTAGCTCTCTAAGGACAGGATAACAGTCGTATTTGGAAGGTAGTGTTGTATATTACATGTTGAGCCCTTTGTGGTCTGGCACGGTGAGTGTTACAGGGCCTGCAAGTGTATCAGTAAGAACACATTGCCAGTGTACAACCGGAGTAATAAGAAGTGATGGATCAGTCGGCTCCATTTCCAAAATTCCCTCCTGAATTGCCATGTCAGCAAAAATGGAGAAGTACTGTTTGGAAAATAACATACTTTCAAGATTTTGCTTATTGTTGAGAATGCTCCTGCACATCCTCCTTTTTTGGTGATCTTCATCCTCATACCAAAGTGATGTCTCTCCCTCCAAATGCTAATTCTTTGAGCCAAACAGTGGGTCAAGGAGTCATAGTGATTTCTAAGCCTTACTGCCTGAGTAGGACCTCTGCCCGGGCTATTGCTGCAACTGAGGAAGACACTCATGCAATTCTGGCAGGATTACAACATCTATGATTGCATCAAGAACCTTGCTTGGGCTTGGGGTGATATCACCCAGCGATGTGTGAATGGCATCTGGAAGAAAATATTCAAGAGTTTTGCTCATGACTACAAAGAATTTGCCAAGAGTGAGAGGGTTGTAAAAATTGAAAAGGCTGTGATTGAGATAGCAAGTAACTTTAACCTGGGTGTGGACAAGGATGATATTGAGGAGTTCCTAAAGGGGGTTCCTAAGGAACTGACTAATGAGAAGTTGGAATTGGAATAGGAATGCATTGCTCAAGAAGAGGCAAGAGGAAAGGGAAGTGCAGGAGAAGAAAAAGCAGAATAACCCTTAAAAAAATCCACAATGAAGAGTTTAGTAGAAGCTTTTGCAGACCTCAACAAGCTCCTTAAAAAGTTTAAAAACATGGACCACCAACACCAAAAGGTCATCGTGCGTTATCTGCTTACAAGGAAATCTATGATTAAAAAAGAAGCAAACTAAGCAAACCAACACGAACATATTTCAGAAAAGATTGACACCTCCTCAAGAAGAGCCCCAGACAGGTCTTTCAGGAGGGATTCCAGAAGAAAGCATTGTAATCATCGGAGATGACAGGTCCATGCGTGTTATTGTTGCTGAACACCTTACAGTGGGACAAGATGTGGAGGTGGAAGACGGTGATATTGATGATCCCGACCCAGTGTAGGCTGAGGCAAATCAATGTTTATGTCTTATTTTTTAACAAAAAAATTTAAAAACTGAAACTAAAAAGCTTAAAAAATAGGAAAAATCTTATGGAAGTAGAATATAAAGAAAAATAATATTCTTGGGCCATGCGTGGTGACTCACGCCTGTAATCCCAGCACTTTGGGAGGCTGAGGTGGGCAGATCACGAGGTCAGGAGATCGAGACCATCCTGGCTAACATGGTGAAACCCTGTCTCTACTAAAAAATGCCAAAAAAAAAAAAATTAGCCTAGTGTGGGGTGCATGCTCGTAGTCCCAGCTACGCGGGAGGCTGAGGCAGGAGAATTGCTTGAACCCAAGAAGTGGTGGTTGCAGTGAGCTGAGATGGTGCCAAGACTGGGTGATGGACCAAGACTCTGTCTCAAAAAAATTAATTAATTAAAAAGAAAAATAATATTCTTGTACATCTGTATATTCTGTTTGTTTTATGCTAAATGTTATTACAAAAGAGTCAATAAGTTAAAATATTAAAGTTTATAAAGTAAAAATGTTACAACCAGTTAAAGTTAATTTATTGTTGAAGAAGAAAAAAATTTTAGATAAATTAATGTAGCCTAGGTATACAGTGTTTATAAAGTCTGTGGTAGTGTAGAGTAATATCCTAGGCCTTCACGTTCATTCAGCCCTCACTCACTCACTCACTCACCAAAAGCAATTTTCACTCCTGCAAGCTCTGTTCATGGTAAGTACCCTACACAGGTATACCATTTTTTATCTTTTATACTATATTTTAACTGTAGCTTCTCTATGTTTAGATACATAAACATTACCATTGTGTTACAGTTGCCTGTAGTATTTAGTACAGTAACATGCTGTACAGGTTTGTAGCCTAGAAGCAATAGGCTATATACCATGTGGCCTAGGGACACAGTAAGCTATATTATCTAGGCTCGTGTAAATACAGTCTATGATGTTTGCACAACAATGAAACAGACTAATGACACATTTCTCAGAACATATTCTTGTTGTTAAGTAACACATGACTATATTAAAACTGTTCCTAGGGAATGTTAAGAAAAATGCTGTTAACTAATCATTTTTTTCTTCTCCTCTTGCAAATATGCTATGAATGTGAATAGGGTTTTCTAAAGACAATGGGAAAGTCCATGATACGTAATTCGAAAAGTCACTATGATTAGGTATATCACCGGAAGAACAAGTGGCTCTGTAAGGAACTAAAGTTAAATGCCAACAACCAAGCAAATGAGTGATTCTGAGCCCCAGGACATGTTTTAAAATATAGGTTTCATTATTATACAGTTATGGTTAAGCCAAAAGATCAGAAAATGATGGTCGTTGCAAAAATAATCTGTTACTCACAGTTCCCAAAAGGGGTGGGTGTGCCACAACACACAGAGCCATGCGGGAAACTGCCATGGTCAGTCAGGAGGAAGAGAGAGAGCTGGGAAAATGGACAAGAGCCTTTAATTTGGCTTTTGCAGAGAGGAACAGGTGAGCTATTGTAAACGGGTTTAGGATTGGCTAGTTTGAATACTTTTAGTAAATTATGGGGCACAGGGGTTATCCCTAGTTGCCTGGTACCTGGCTCTGGGATGATTTGGGCGGGTGGATAATGACACTGACTGTAAGAGCCTAGAAGAGAAAGTGTTGGGTTCTGTGGGCTCTGGATTGGTTATTTTGCATATGAAAAGTGCACTCCCTTAAAGGCAAGTCTTTTACTATTTCTAGGAATTGACTGACTCTGGGAGGGGCAGTCTTTCCAAATTCATCAAGGCCCCAGCTGTAAAAACATTAGAAGCACATGCTTAACCTAGGATGAATCCAAGGAACCTATCATCAGGTATTTGCAGTTGCATCTGTAGTTCAGCTTACACTCAAAAATGGCAATAGCTAACTTTTCTGATGACCTTTATTAGGTGAGTTTTATTTGTATCTCCAATCTGCAAATAGGTAAAGAGATACATCAGTGAGGTTAAATAATTTACCCAAGTAAAATAGATTGATTTGATTCAGGTTATATGTGGGCGAGACCAAAGCCCATGTTCTTTCTATGAGCCAAGAATGACTTCAGGTTATTATTCACAGATAGGCCTGTGTGTTTGTAGCACCTACTCCAGATATCATGTCCTTGAGAAAGAGCAAAGAATAATCATAGACCAAGCACATATAGCATTGCAGGGGCCTGCCCTGTGAACTCAGATGCTGGGAAGGTGTCTTGGGGAGGAGATGCATTATTGTACATTTCATTTCTGGTAACTCTGAGGGTGACTGAGTGTTCAGGAGGGTGAGTCAACTCTAAAGTGGAGTCAAGGTGAAAAAGTGCCATGTCTGTGGTCAATATCTTAGAAAGTTCACCGAGTTCCTTGTCCTGCTGAAACGGAAGAGCAGGACAGTAAGATCATTCTATTTCCACCATCAATCCAGAAGCCTGGTGCTTTCTCTCTCATGTGCCACTGGCAGTGTGCCATTTTTGACAGACCAAAAGAGCAGTGAGCTGTCTTTAAGATCCAAGCATCAAGGTCTATTTCTTAGTATCAGACAGTTTAGTGATTAAGACAGTGGACTCAGGAATAACACAACCTGGGTTTGTAGCCTAACTTCGACACTTACTAGCATATGATCACGAATGATTTAAAATTTTAAATCCACACCAAAACATGGGGATAATGACTAGACTTACTTTGTGGGACTATCGTGAGGATCAAGTGGGGAGAGGCACACAAAGTGCTTCATATAGTGTCTTACACAAAAATGCACTTGATAACTTTTTAATATTTTTATTAATGATTTTTAAAGTTAAGTACAAAATTTATGTGCACAGTGGATTTCAATTTCTTTTGGTATTCTGTCAAGACTTGTTGAACACAACCATAACAAAGCCATGGAACCACGAGAAAGCGATCTCTCTCTCTCTCTTCCTCCTTCCCTCCATCCCTCACTCTTACACACACACACACACACACACACACAGATATACACACACACACACTTATAAACGAGGATCTACTATACATTTTCTTGGAGACCTTTCAGTATTTACATCCAAGTCAATGTTAAACTCATGTTGTGTTGCATCATATTCCAGGCCTGAGTATATTATATTTAGCCATTTCCTGATTAATGAATATTCAATGACTAGATGTTGTCCAATGATTGGATGGTTGTACAAAATATGGTGAGAAGCAGAAGATGAATATGACAAGGTAGGAAAAAGCCAGATTATGCAGGACTTTCATGACATGTTAAGAAACTGTGATTTCATATTAAATACAATGTGATGACATCTATGAGTTTTAAGCAAGATGTCCATTAACACCAGGATTTTGTTACACTGTTGCTGCATTGAATAACTATACATACATCTTTAAATGAGTATGCAAATATTTCTTTAAGTTAGATCACTAGGAATAGAATTACCAGCTTCACACATTTTACATTTTCAGAGATATTAACAAAATACTCTGCAGAAAGGTAACTAATTGCTCATCTGAGCCATTGTCTGGAAACCTACACCCCACTTGGCAAACCTTTGACACTATAATGTTTAAAAAATAATTTGCTAATTGTTGGAAGAGAAATTGTACAATGGTTTTGGATCTTGTAGTGGAATTATATTCTAGAGTTGATACACAAGGAAAAATATAATCAAAATAGTCCTAGGATGTTCCATGAATCATGCTTGAAGTATCATAAATAAAATGTAATTTGGGGGGTATACAACCCTCTATTGTAATTCTTATGTACCCTAAGCACAAGAAACACTGAGCCAGAAAAAATAAAGAAAATAAAGAAAGTTTATATTGCAGGTGTCTAGGAATTGAAATCCTTCTGGTTTTAAGATAACTACCAAATTCTAGGGGGAGTGGGGTCAGGGCATGTAATTCTAAAGTAAATTATTTCTACTTGTCTTCATGGTTTATTCTATTTTGTATTTATTAAGTCTGTAATCTTACCCAATGTTAAGCATTTTTATCTTTTAAAAATTATTAAGATAATATATAAAATACCTATCAGAGATCTAGATTAAGAAATGCTATATAACTGTTTCTGACTTTGAATCTAAATTGTGCCAAATCTGATACATACTCTTACTGCTCTTTGAAAAGTCAGAAATTTGCTTTTTAAAAACCGACCTCTCCTCATCTGTTACCAAGTAAGTGTTCTTGCCCTCATGTTTGTAGCTATTACTTTTAGTAATACTGGAGGGAAGATGAACATGAGAAGGAAAGATTGACGTTAAGCTCCACTGTCAGCATTACATTAAATAAACATATAATGACACAGTACTAGATCTCATTGTTTACTAGCTTTTGCTGATTTCCACTGAGTTTGATAATATTTCATCTGTTTATAACTTATTATGATTTCTTTTCCAAGAATTGGTGGCTCACGTTCTCTGCTTCTATTTCTGTTCAGCTCATATTGGTTTGTTTTGTATTTCAAATCTTTCTCCACTTTATGCTTATATTTTTAATTTGTTTATGATGCTTTTTGATATACGAAGCATTTTATTCTTTATATACTCAAATATGCCAATCTTTTCCTTTGTGGCTTTTTGGTTTTGCAAAATCTTAGGACATAATGCCTTTATAGCATTCATGATCTTTATCCATTTTATTATTTTAAAAAATTTGTAGGGAAATGGGAGTTTAGTGAAGTTAAATGGCTTGTCTAGAAAGACACCAATTCTAAGTCATGAAGCAGGATTGAAACCCAGGCTTCCTGAGTCCACATTCCCTGATGCCTCTTTTCACCCTTGGTTGTTTCTTTCTTCGGGTTGGACACAAGGTAGCGGCTCAATATACTTCCATGTCATCTATTCTTAAAATAGTGTCTTGGTATGTATAATTTTATTAGGCCTCTTTTTGTTCCAATAAAGATATCTGATTCAAGATAGTCTAACAGAAAATAGAAAACAAGAATTCATTAGCTCCTTATTTTGATAGTCCAAGAGTGAATCTGTTCTCATGTACACTTTTATATATGGGCTTGATACAAGTAGGACTATCCATTTTATGTGTTGTTTTATCTATCTATCTATCTATCTGTCTATCTATCTATCTAGCTAGCTAGCTAGCTAGCTAGCTAGCTAGCTATCTACCTACCTAGCTATCTATCTATCTACCTACCTACCTATCTATCATCTGTCAATCATCTATCTATCTATCTATCTAATCTCTGTCCTTGTCCTAATTATTTCTGCTCCTCTCTGCATGTCAGCTTTATTCTCTTCTGATTTCGATAAACTTTTCTGCACACTGGGAAAGATAACTGCTAGAAATTCCAAATCCAGTATCTTACAGCTCATGCTCTAAAAGGCAAAAAGGTGGCCGGGCACGGTGGCTCACGCCTGTAATCCCAGCACTTTGGGAGGCTGAGGCGGGTGGATCATGAGGTCAGGAGATCGAGACCATCCTGGCTAAAACAGTGAAACCCCGTCTCTACTAAAAATATAAAAAATTAGCTAGGCGTGGTGGTGGGTGCCTGTAGTCCCAGCTACTCGGGAGGCTGAGGCAGGAGAATGGCGTGAACCCGGGAGGTGGAGCTTGCAGTGAGCCGAGATCGCGCCACTGCACTCCAGCCTGGGTGACAGAGCAAGACTCCGTCTCAAAAAAAAAAAAAAGCAAAAAGTTTCCATCAGAAAACCATGAAGACAATAACCCTGATTATGTTCTTCTAAGTGATGTACAAGTTTCTGAACCAATCACTCTGTCCATGATGGGCCAGGCTTCTTGATTGACAGGCCCACCAAGATGTGTGTGGCATTTCCCTACAGGAACGCATGCAAGAAGAAGAAAGCAAGCAGGGCATTAAAAGCGGTGGTTTTCAATACCCATAACAGTGATTTTCCCAATATTTACTGTACCTGAGCAGTGGCAAAATCACCTACACCCTAGCTGCTCTGTCTAGATGAAAGGTGACTTATCTTCTATCTCCACATGGAATCTGAACTGTAGTAAAAGTATTGTTATATTACAAAGTCTCTTTATTGAGAGGTCCTAGTATCCCTGGAATAAATCCCATTTGGCCATGGGGTGTATGTTCCTTTTAATGTATTGCTGGATTTGGTTTACTAGTATTTTGCTGAGAATTTTTGCAACTACATATTTCAGGGTTACTGACCTGTAGTTCTATTTTCTTGGGGTATCTTTGCATGGCTTTGGTTTTAGGATATTGCTGGCCTCATAAAATTAGTTTGGAATTGTTTCCTCAATTCTTTCAAAGTGTTTGAGAACTGGCATTAATCTTTATTTTGCCAAGAAAATTAAGAAAATTGTTATATGAGTTATACAAATTTTGGGGGGTACACATATGATATTGTGATATCTGTAAACAGTGTGTATTGATCACATGAGGGTAATTGGGACATTCATCACCTCTATTATTTATCTTTTCTTTTTGTTGAGGACATTACAAATCCCGTCTTCTAGTTATTTTAAAATATACAATAAATTATTAACTCAAATTTTTCTATCATACTACTGAATACCAGAACTTATTCTTTCTGTTTAATTGTATTTTTATCCAAGTTCTCTTTATCCCCCTCTTCTCTTCCCAGCCTTTGGTAACTACTGTTCTACTCTCTTCCTCCATGAGATCCATGTTTTTAACTCTCACATATGAGTAAGAACATGTGAAATTTGTCGTTTTGTGCCTGGCATATTTCACTTAACACAATGACCTCAGGTTCCATGTGTGTTGCTGCAAATGACAAGATTTCATTCCTTTCAATGGCTGAATAATATCCCATTGTGTATATATACCATATTATCTTTATCCATCCATCTGTTGAGGGACCCTTAAGTTGATTCCATATCTTGACTATAGTGAATAGTGCTGCAATAAACATGGAGTGTAGACATTTCTTCAACATACTGATTTCCTTCCTTTTGGACATATATCCAGTAGTGGAATTGCTGGATTACATAGTAGTTTCATTTTTAGTTTCTTGGGAAACCTCTGTACTATTTTCCATAATGGCTATACTACTTTACATTCCTGCCAGCAGCATATGAACATTTCCCTCTCTGTGCATTCTTGCCAGCATTTTTTATCTTCTGCCTTTTTGATAATAGCCATCCTAACTGGAGTGAGATGAAATCTTATTGTGGTTTTAATTTATATTTCCCTGTTGATTAGTAACTTTTTTTTTTTTCACATGTCTTTTGGCCATTAGTATGTCTTCTTTTGAGAAATGTCTATTCAGGTCATTTCCCCATTGTTAAATTGTACTTTTTTGTTTGTTTGTTTTTGCTATAGAGCTCCTTTTATATTTTGATTATTAATCCCTTGTTGGATGCATACCTTGCAAGTATTTTCTCCCATTTTGTAGGTTGTCTCTTGACTATTTTCATTGTTTCCTTTGCTGTGCAGAAGCTTTTTAGCTCGATGTAATTTCATTTGTCTATTTCTGCTTTTGGTGCCTGTGCTTTTGAGCACAAAAAATCTTTGCCAAGGCCAACATCCCATAGTATTTTCTCAATATTTTCTTCTGTAGTTTCATGATTTCAGTCTTGCATTTAAGTGTTTAGTCCATTTTAAGCTGGTTTTTGTATATGGTGAAAGATGAGGTTTTATAGATATCCAGTTTTCCCAGGACGATTAAAGAGGTTGTCTTTTCCCCAGTGTATGTTCTTTGCCCCTTTCTCAAACATTAATCTGCTGCTAATATGTAAGTTTATTTATGGGTTTTCTATTCTGTTCTGTTGCTCTTTGTGTCTATTTTTATGACAATAGCATGCTGTTTTGGTTAGTAAAGCTTCAGAGTATAATTTGAAATCAGTGCAATACTTTGGCTTTGTTGTTTTTGGCTTAGGATTGCTTTCGCTATTCAGGGTCTTTTGTAGTTCTATACACATTTTAGAATTTATTTTAAATTCCGCAAAGAATGTCATTGGTATTTTGATAGGGATTGCATTGAATTTGTATATTACTTTGATTAGTGTAGAGATTTTAATATTACTTTTAAAAATTCATGAGCATATCTTTTCACTTTTTATATGTTCTCTTTAATTTTTTTCAGTCATACTTTATAGTTTTCTTTGTAGAGATCTTTTATTGTCTTCAATTTCTTTCATTCACATTTATAGTTTTCTTTATAGAGATTTTTATTCTGGTTAAATTTTTCTAGTTGTTTTTGTACATATTGTAAATGGAGTTGCTTTCTTAATTACATCTTCAGATTGATGTTAGCATACAGAAATACTATTGACTTTTGTATACTGGTTTTATATCCTACAACTTTGTTAAATCCTATAAATTTACTGAATTTGTTTGCCTAATTGACATTTATAGAACCCTAGACATAATGGCAAAATACACATTATATGGAATTCCCCATATATATTCACCCAAATAAGCCACATACTTTAAATAAATTTAAAGATTGAAATCATTCAGAATATGTTATCTGATCATAATGGATATATAGAAAATATATTAACAATGAAAACATCTGGGGAAGCATATTTGAAAATTAGATAACACATTTTTAAAGACTATAGGATGAAGAAGATATCACAAAAAACCACAGGAAAATATTTTAATTGGGTACTAATGAAAAATTCAACAAAATCTCTGTGAGTTGGCTAACAGGTAAATTTATAACTAAAAATGTTCATGGTAGAAAAGAAAAAAGACCTAAAATTATTGACATAAGGTTTCATCTTAAGAAGTCATAAAATAATGAGCAAAATAGATGTAAAATTTGTCAAAAAGTTGAGCAGAAATTAATGAAATCAGAAATACAGAAAATTATCAAAAACCAAACCTCATTACTTGGAAAGATAAACAAAAGTAATAAACCTGTAGGTAGACTAATTACTGAAAAAAGAGAAAGAACAAAAATACTATCATCAAGACTAAAAGAAAGGTTAACAATGCATACCTTAGAGACATTAAAAAATAAAAAATTTTATTAAAACATTCACGCCAAATATTTTGAAGATAATGATTCAGGCAAATTCTTTGAATAATGTTACTTACTAAGATCAACACAAGATGTAATAAAAACTGAAAAATATACTAATTATTATGGTATTTTCACTGGAAAATTATATTAACATTCAAGAAATAAATGACACCTATGACACATAATTCAATAATAAAAAGACACATGAATTGATTATAAAATGAACACAGAAAATTGAATAGACATTTTTCTGGAGAAGACACAATTGGCTGACAAGCACATGAAAGATGCTTAATATCATTACTAATCATTACTAATCAGGGAAATGCAAATCAAAACCAAATTTGGATATTACATCATACTCACTAACACAATTATACCAAAAATACAGATAATAGCAAGGATAATAAGCAACATAAAAAAAATAACATGAGTATGTAGAGAAATTGAAACCCTTGTGCATAGCTGGTGGGAATGTAAAATGGGGCAGACACTTTGGAACATAGTCTGGCAGTTCCCTAGGAAGTTCAACATATGGGCCAACAATTCCACTCCTTTGGTAAATACCCAAAAGAACAAAAACATGCCCACACAAACTTGTACACACATGATCATAGCAGTGCTATTTATAATAGCCATAAAGAGGAAATAATGTCTATCAACTGATGAATGGATAAATGAAATGAGATATGTACATACAATGCGATAATGTCCAGGAATGAAAATAAATTAAATACACATGCTAAAACATGAATGGTCCTTGAAAAGACGATGTTAGGTGAAAGAAACTAGGCATAAAAGACCCCAAATTACATTATTATATTTATATAAAAATTTCAGAATAGGCAAATCTACAGAAGCAGAGATATTAATGGTTGCTTAGGGCTGGGGAGATGGATGACCGGGAGAAACCGTGAACGGCTGATAATGGGTATGGGGTCTCTTTTGGGGATTATGAAATAAAATGTTGTAAAATTGATTGTAATGATGGTTGTCAAACTTAATGAATATATTTTTAAAACCTTGAATAAATGTCTTCTTTTGAACTTACAGTATAATTAAAAATATATGTATATATGAAAAAACCTTGAATAACACATTTCAAATGGGCTAGATGATTAATTGTGTATGTCAATTTGGTTAGGCCATTGTACCGAGATATTTAGTTAAACATGTCTGGATGTTGTTGTGAAGGTATTTTTAGATAAGATTAACAGTTAAGTCAGTAGACTTTGAATAAAGCGAATTACCTTTAATCCTTAATGTGAGTGGACCTTAACCAATCAGTTGAAGGTCTTAAAGCAAAGCTGATCTCTCCAGAGGAAGAAGAAATTCTGCTAGCAGACTGACTTTGGACTAGAACAACAGTATTAGCTCTTCCGTGGACCTTTGCACTGACAGCCCACCTTGCAGATTTTTGACGTGCCAGACTCTACAATTGTGTGAGTCAATTCCTTAAAATTACACACATACACACGACACTATAGCTTCTATTTTTCTGGAGGAACCTTACTAATACAATGAGCAAATTGTATGGTATTTGAATTATATCTTAATAAAATAATTTTTAAAAGCCCTTAATAAAAAGCAAGCCATAGAATACAATAAATTGCTTGCAATACATACATCTCAACAGATATGTATATTAATATTTATATAAAAATCCTCCTTCAACCCAATGATAAGAAAAACAAGATAATTTAACAATGGACACATATTTGAACAGGTACTTTACAAAAACTAATGTAGAATGAGCAATAAGCACTTAAAAATGCTCAACCTCATAAGTTATCAGATTAATAGAAGTAAAATCAAAATGAAATATCACCATACAAATATTAGAATGGCAAAAATTAGTCATTAATATGACATTTTTGCAAGGATGTAGAGCAACTGGAACTCTTATAAACTAATAAAAGAAAAGTAAAATGATATGAGTGATTTGGAAAAGTCTTAGTTATCATCTTCAAAAACTAAAAATGAACCTATTATACTGTAATCCCAGCACTTTGGGAGGCCGAGGCAGGTGGATCACGAGGTCAGGAGATCGAGACCATCCTGGCTAATTTGGTGAAACTCTGTCTCTACTAAAAAATACAAAAAATTAGCGTGGGCACCTGTAGTCCCAGCTGCTCGGGAGGCTGAGGCAGGAGAATGGCGTGAACCCGGGAGGCGGAGCTTGCAGTGAGCTGAGATCACGCCACTGCACTCCAGCCTGGGCAACAGAGCGAGACTCCGCCTAAAAAAAAAAAAAAATGTACCTATTATGTAACAGCCATTGCAATTCTGTTTTTACCCAAGCACTGTTTGTATAGGAATGTTCATACTACCTATATGCTCAATAACCAAACCCACAAATAATCCAAGTGCTCATTAAGAGGCGAATGAATAAACAATATGTGGAACAACCATACAATGGAATAACATCCAATAATAAATATTAATGGGCTATATGTAAAGTCAATAAGAAGAATTAATCTCAAAATTGTTATGCTGAGTAAAAGAAGCCAAGCACAAAATAATACCTACAGTGTCTGCATACATTCTGGAAAAAGAAAATATATTTATGGTGATACAAAGGAGATCAATGGTTGCCTGAGGTTAGGGGTAAAGGAGTGTGAAGAGACATTTTTGGGGTAATGAATATGTTGCGTGATGTGTACAACTATGATGATGGTTTCACAGTTGTATACACCACTCAAAAGTCAACATATTGTATATTTTAAATGAATGCATTTTATTATATCCATTTTTTTATCTCAAGAAAGCTAATTTTAAAATGAGGAAACTAGTCTGTCAGTTTTATTGAAATATTTTTATTTGTGAATTCCATTGAGAATCTAATAAAAGCTACATACCTGACCAAAGTAAAAGTGCATACCTTTAAATTATTGCCCACAATATCGGGGAGTAGAAGACCCAGTGAAACTCATCTTAATTTGGAATAAGAATTCTACATGGGGTAATGAAAATCCGTGCTTAGGGAAATTGGTGTCAAGACTATACATTTTGGCAGTTACTGTGGACATAATCATCTTACATTCCTTCTGTTGTCTTATATGTGTTAATCGAGCCTCTTCAACTATAGTATTGGCTAAATATATTTACAGCATACACCCAAAGAAAAACCTTCAAGGAAATATACCATGCTTATACTAAATAATTAACTTTCAAGGAAAACCCAACTTAAGGTAATTTCAATTATTATATTTCCACAAAGTGTTTCATTAAATATTTAAATAGATTGTAATTTTTATAAATTTTTATTTAAATATGTTTATCAATCTGGGAGGAAATTCACACAAAATAGCATAGATTTTGTTGTAGAAAATATGGTCTATATATTTAAGGCTTAGGAGACATGAAGAAGACGAGCACAGTGAATTTAATGTCTCATCCAGTATACCTAAGATTAATTTTGTGCTAAATTGATGAAATGCAAACTAGAAAAATAAAGAGAATTCTCTCTAGTTTAGTAGCAAGTTATTTTGCGTCTAACATATTATTTCAAATTTATTAAATCATAAAGTATATTTAGTGTGATATACCAGAGTTTTCATATACTATATACTGAAGATAGACAGGCAAAATTCCAAATCAAAGTAAAACGTTATTTAAAATGATGCTGTACACTCAAGAGCTGTCGGGTAGCTTTACATTCTTCACGTATTGTCTTATTATATTCTACAGTAAAGATATATGCATTAGGGCAGAAAGACTTAGACCAAGAACGGTAGGATGTTCTGTGGACAAATAAATGCATGTATATAACCATGTCAGAAAGCTGCTGGACATACTCATAAACGTGTTTTTCCAGAAACATTCTTACAGAAAAGTCAAAGGATTCTGAGACATCAGGCCAACGGTGTGACAGAGAATTTGACTAAGTAACTAACAGACAGAGTCAAGATCTTCACACAGTTTCTGGGAGAACTGAGTACAGGTAATGAATATTTAGAGAAGACTGACTTTCTGATATATATTTTTAATGGGTTGAATGTGGCCTTTTTATTTTGACATATTTTTAAACTTACAAAATCTTAACAAGAAGTATAAAAAATAAAATATCTTATACACTTTAACCATATTTACCAAGTGTTAACATTTTGATGTGTTTGTTTTATCATTCTCTCTGTCCTTCTGGCTCTGTCTTTTTATCTACACATTTATAATACACACACATGCACACATACTTTCTTTTCTGAAGTACGGTACAGGAAGTCGGACACATACTTTTCCACCCTTAAATGTGTCAGTGTATATTTCTTAAGAACAAAATCATATCATATAACTAAAGTACAATTAGCAAAATCACAGAAATATAATAGCATTTAATAATCATCTGTAATCCACAGTTCATACTCTAATGTCTCCAAGTTTTACAATAATATTTTTAATAACTTTGTCTATATGTTTGTTTCCAGGTTCAACATATAAGTCAGTATCACACATAGCAATTAGTTGATATGGCTCTTTAGTCTTCTATATTTTGGAAATATTTCACATTACACTGGGCTTTCACAGACGTGACATTTTTTGAAGTGAATAGTCCACTTATTCTGTAGAATGTCTATCCATTTGCATTTGTCTGATAATTCAGCCATAAGTACATTCATATTATGTACTTTGGGCTATAAAACCATGTTGGTAATGATTATCCTTCTCTATTAGAAGCATCTTATACTGATTTGTCCCAGTATTTGTTGGTGGTGTTAACTTTGATAAATTGGTTCTCATAGTTTCCCCATTTTTCCATTTCAAAGTTCTTACGTTCCGTATTTTGTTTAATAAATAATTTGTGGGGAGATGTTTTTGATTTTACATAGATGTCCTCTTCCCAAAGAAATTTTCACTCACAACTCTTAGAAAGTATATTTTCAGGCATATTTACATCGATTTAAATAATATCATAAGGCTTTATTTACCTCTTCGCTTCTCAGAGAAATTAACCTTGGCCTAAAAAATTTAAAAAGAAAATATACTCAACACATAAAAATAATAGAAGTAACAACAAAAAGCCCATTAAATATGTCCTAAAATCAGTTACAAAATACAGTTAAGCTGGATGATATTTCACAACCCTTTAAATTCTAAGATTCTATAACATTTTCAAAGCATAGGGAACGCCCAATATCCCAAAGAGTTCTCCTTATACTACACAGTGAAATCCCTCCAGGATGATCCATTATGATGGTTATAATTGAGTATATTCATAATTCATCAATTCACCACATCTACAATATAATAATTTAGTGTTCTATTACAATTTTAATAATTCCCTTTATCCTCCTTCTATATTTTAGGAAACTAAGAATTCAAGCCATGTTTACTCTTTATATCTGTACCTGTCCTGCTACATGGGCCCTACTGGGCTCTCAATAAATACATTCTTAAGGAAGGAATAGACAAACAAACTGAAAACTTCATATGGTTGCCTGCCTTCATGTCTCCAGACAAAGGAAGACATCAGAAGGTAAAACTCGTTAACCGAGCCAAGCACAGTTCACTCCTGTAATCCTGTCACTTTGAGATCCCAAGGCAGGCAGATTGCTGGAGCGCAGGAGCTTGAGAGAAGCCTGGGCAACATAGTAAAATCCTGTCTTTACAAAACAAACAAACAAACAAACAGCTGGGCATGGTGATGTGTGCCTGTAGTCCCAGCTGCTCAGCAGGCTGAAGCGAGAGAATCACTTGAGCCCAGGAGCTTGAGGCTGCAGTAAACTGTCACTGTGCTACTCCACTCCACCCAGGGCAACAGAGTGAGACCCTGTTTCAAAAAACTTAAAATTAAAAAATTTTAAAAACCCATTAACCAATTCTAAATGTATTACAAAAATGGAATAAAACTAGGAGGAAAATAAAGAAGCATTCTAAAGCCTGATTACTTCCTAATCACCAATAATTCATTGGTCTTTCCATATTTTGAGTATGGCATTAATCTTACTTATGCTTTTCATTAAACAGTTTACCCTATCTTTGGTACTAGATATTTTGGGAGGAATATTTGATTCTTTCAAAAATTAGGGTCATTCCCTAAGTGGTTATTGGAGTTCTGCTAATTTCCTCAAACCAAGATCATACACTCTCGTCCCAGAGCACTTTTCATATCTAACTCACATTTTGTGTTTTTATGAATAAATGTTTATATATGGGCCACAGAACAGAAATACATGACTTTCTGAAACATGGTTATTTTTCTCAAAAAAATAGAGAAACGGAAACATATTTCTTTCTTTCTTTATTTCTTTTTTTTTTTTTTGAGACGGAGTCTCATTGTGTCGCCCAGGCTGGAGTGCAGTGGCGCCATCTCGGTCACTGCAAGCTCCGCCTCCCGGGCTCAAGCTGTTCTCCTGCCTCAGCCTCCCGAGTAGCTGGGACTACAGGTGCCCGCCACCACGCCCAGCTAATTTTCTGTATTTTTAGTAGAGACAGGGTTTCACTGTGGTCTCGATCTCCTGACCTCGTGATCCACCCACCTCGGCCTCCCAAAGTGCTGGGATTAGAGGCGTGAGCCACCACGCCCAGCCCAGAAACGTATTTCTAACCGAAATTCTGTCTTGAAATCTTGCACATTATTTTTTTTTATTTCAGTGATTTTCTTAGGATTCAATAGTTTGATAGGCACAAACTGTGTTTCTTTTGTTTGTACGAGGATAGAGTTAAGAATAACGTAACAGGCATAATAACCAGTAGGATTTTTTCTGCCTCTTGTGTCCACCCAAAGATATAGACAAAGTTTTATTCACTTATATCTCTCGGTATCCTTCAAAGTTTTACTCATTTATATAGTGTAGTCCCCATCAGGGGCCTCACATGCCCTTTAACAAATATGCCACAACAGCTCTTCCGCCTGAATTTCTGATGCCCAAGAAGTTGCCTAAGTGCCTGACAACCCCTTCTTTCCCCAAGGACAATTTTGTGTGCTAGGCTCATAGCTTCCAAGACCCTCTAATGATGTCTTCCTAGCAACTCATGTCACAGACAGTGTGGCTTGTCCTGTCAGGCTCTGCTGCCAATATGTGATCTACTGCAATCTTGGAGTCCCTGAAATCCTGGAAGTCTTAAAGCAGGTTGAGTCCTGGCTGCGGGGATTTTATTTGTGTTAACTTTGCCACCTGATTGTCAAGTAGGATTTTACTTTATTCTCCAATGCTTTACAAACCGTTTAATGTAAGCAAATATTTTTATTTTTGCTTAAAGCACATCTCTCTTTAGGACCCAGATATGAGTCCATGAAGGCTGGACTGGGGGAAACTACCTAGCAAAAACGATGCTCTCCTCAGAATTAACCCTCTTCCCTGAGAATGAGACTTAGTTTGTAAGTCCAACTCCCTCTCCATAAATATAAGTTCTCTCTCGTGATGCAACTTGGGCCCATATACACGTATATAATTGGTGAACGGTCCCACTGCCAGCCATGACTTGTCAGGCATACATGTAGAATGGACCTTAAACTCAAGCTAGAGGTATCCCTGCTTATAATTTAGTAATTTTTCAGGCTGGAAGGACTAGAGCTATTGATTTAATTCTTCCATTCTGGGTAGAAACATTCTAGAAAGGAAGTATCACTCAGTTTCTTCTGTGTAAGAACATAGTGTTTACCCACAGAAGGATATAGAGAATAAAGAAATAACAGATCTGCAAGTTTCTGTGCCAATCAACTCTAAGTCAGGTGGATGGAGAGGGTAGTCCAAGTGAAACAATATTGGGAAATCTGTTCTAGGACGTGATGAAGTAACATCAAGGGGTGTAAGGGTCTCCTTCACTCTTCAACTTTTAACATTTAGCAGGTCATTCTAAGGCAGAAGACATAATTGTGAGTCACAGACACTAACCCATGGGTCAAGAATTGTCCAGGTGTGTCCTCTAAAATATTAATTGCATCCAGCACCCCATGTTGTATAATTCCCTGATCAGATCCACTCTGGCTTATCTCTTGACTCTACAGCCATGAAACCCCACAGTTTTGGGTAAAAAGCACCTCTTGTATCCTAAACCTCTGCAACCCTCACCTCCATTGCAATACCCCCATCAATTGAGGGAAGTGCCCTATGGGCACTGCTAAATATAATAAATGCTGATGATGCCATCGTGAGACTGTATTTATGACCAAGGTGTCATGGTTCTGTGACTAGTAAGCTCCCTTTGAGGTTCCTCTAGTGGTCTTATCATCTGGCTCTGCTGACATCTCTAGCCACATCTCTCCCATTCGGCTCCTTGAACTCTGTGCTCCTGCCACGCTGAACTACTTAATGCTTCCCACTGTGCCATGATCTCTTCTGTCTTTGTGATCTCTTCCACCTCTGTCTCTGCATAGGACACTTTCCCCTCTTCACCCTTTTATCACCTCTCAATTGTCATCGTTCTTCTTTCCGGTCTGAGCTCTGAGGTCTTTCCTTCCCAGAAAGCTTTTCCAGTTTCCTTAGATGAGATTACATCCCCATCCGCACCCCTCTTTCCCTCTCATATCCCTTTTGTAATTGTGTGTTTCTCTTCCCATCTAGCCTGTGAGCTCCTTGAGGAGACAGGTGTGATGTCTCACATCCATCTCCCAAGCTTAGGCAACTGCCCAAGATACAGAGGCACAATAAATACGTGTTGAATAAACAGGTTATGCCTTTACCACTTTATTATTTCTGTAATTTCTGATTGAGTGGGGCACTTCACACTCTTCACCTTTGTGATGCTGTTCATTTTAACAGGTGTTAACAGAAAATAAATTGCTATTGATGCAATTGTTACTTAGAATGTAAGACTGGCCTTTAAGCCCAGCTCTGTGCCAACAAAATGCAAGGACAGCCAACTGTTGGGAAGAATTTCCAGGAAGAAAACCAATTAGTTTCACATGCTTTGCTTAATATTTTGTTTGCATTTCATGCCTCAGGTTTTAAGTGAATCTGTACTGGCAACCCACAATAATTGCTAGCTCACCTATTATTTGTTCAGCTAATGGTTTGGTTAAAAGTACAAACAAAACTGAAGTCAGAGAGATGATGAAAGGTGTGCAAGAAGGGGAGAAAGGAAGAAAGGAAAGAAAGGAGGATGGCTGAGAGGGAGGGAAGGAGGGAGCAAGGGAGGAGAAAAGGAAAATAATTCCAAACAGGTTTCAAGATTGAGCTGACCCTGCCATCTAAATATAGCATGGCAACATGTACATATTGAAAATAAATGATTTACTCGCTGCTTAGAGGAAATCAGATAAATTATCTTGTAGTGACTCCTGACTAGCCAACCTCAGAAACAACTCTCTTTTGAGAAAGGTTTTGTGATGAGAGATACATTAGCTATTTTTTTGTTTCACCTGGTTACAGAGTTCTCAAGCTGCCTTAAATATCATAGAAGAAATTTTACATTGAAGTTGATGATTTTATTCAGCTCCTTTGAACATGTCAACATGGATATTGTCCTTGAACACACAGCTCCACATGCTCATTGACTGAAAAAGATGCTGAGAAATGGATTCTATATGTAAGTATAATATAGATCTGGTGCTTTGAATACAGCATCTCTTAGCTGCCTCACATCATTGGACCAGTGGGGAGAAATGTGGTGTGGCAGAGTAGAAAATAATTTTCTTGGTTTCATGATTTATTGGACAACTCTATATATGCTTCTGTGCAGAACATGAGGCAGAAAGACCATTAAGTCCAAGAAAACAGGAACTAAAGGTCTAGTTGTATGCTTAGGATTGAGCACAGACTAGGCACATTATTGACATTTAATAGTTGTAAGTTGAATTAATTAACTTTCTATGATTGTCTTGACTCTGTAAGGGGGAGTTATTGTCTCTTGAAAAAGTGTCACCTGTGGATACATTTTACTCTCTTACCTACCTCTTCTTCAGCCTGTTGAATAGCAACTTTATCCAAGGTACTTTTTGATGACCCTGTATTGCCAATGTGGCCATTTCATTGTCAGTGATGGACCTACAAATCTCTCAATAAATCACTTTACTTTAGGGACGACAATCTTATTATACAAAAATCCTTTAAAAGCCTTGGTGGGCTAATCGATGCTGAGCGAACCAAGACAGGAATCCAGAGTAGGCTGTGAGCACTGAGGAAAGTGACAGCCTCATCACAAGATAGTTATTGCAGGAAGAGGAAAGAAAATCAGAGCAGAAGCCAGAGCTGCAATTTCGTTTGTGCAAAAACTGAGTTTTTATTGCTGTGAAAATAAAAGGTGATTCTAATGTTTGCCTTTTTTCAAAGTAGTAACTTAAGCTCTACAGAGAAAATGGGACTTAGTCATAAATTAAGGTTACAGAACTTTAAAGCATGTTAGGAAGGCATGAGGGGAAATAAGAATGGAGTCAGTCTATGTGAATCCCAAGTTGCATAGACACTGGTCCAAGCCAACCCCTAGGACCTATTCAGTCCTGGCCTCTCAAGGGGTAACCTGGTTTGGGAACTAGGGATTGTCTCCTTAAAAATATGCCATTTAAATTAATATTTTTAGAAAGAATAGAAGATAGCCTTGAAAAGGGAGACAGGAAAAGAGATGAGAAGGGAAATCGAAGATTAGGAACCCAAGCTGAGAGGCTGAGGCAGCAGAATGCTGTTTGAACTGAATTGAGCAAAAGCGAACAGTAAGAGGTTAATTGCGGAAACTCCACGTTCTGATAGAGTGGACACGGGCAAAGCTGACCGCTAACTTTCTCCTTGTGAGGAAAACTTCTTTCAAAGGATGAGTATTTGACATTAAATTTACCTCTCGTCTCATTCAGAAATATCTTTGGCTTCTAATGTGTTCAATCTTCTAATCTGGTGATGGATTCATTTCTTTAGATCTCCTTCATGCTGGCCAGAACTTCTGCTAACTGCCTTTGTACCAGGCATGAGCACTTACTCACATATGTCCTTCTATCACTTTCTGTTTCTCTCATGTCCAATTCCTCCACAACTTCCCATTAATGCCTGCTTTTTCTATGGTTCCATGCTATGATTTCCCATTGCTTTATTATTTAATATTTAAAGTGAGCATGTAATTTATCATCCAAACTAGAAAACTTGAGAATAAGGAACAGGCATAAGCCATTCCTGTCACTGGGCAAACCTAAATATGTGATCAGTCTTTCCATAAAGTATATTTCCTGTGGGCATATATGTGGCAACTTATTACTACAATCTTTTGATTTTTCTTTAACCTTTTCAAATAAATTTGACTTGGGCCTTAATCTAAAATGTCATCTCCCATAGAACAGAGACTCTGTATTATTTCTTCTTTTGTTCCAATCATTGCATGACACTTTGCTAGCAGGTGCATAGCAGGTACACAGTGAACACACAGTGTGTGAATTTAAAACAAAATAAATGATTCATGGCTGATGATCACACAGCAGTTGTCCTCAGTTTTAACTGCTCATAATGATTACCTGGGAAATTAAAAATAATCAAACATAATGATGTCTTGGTACCATCTCCAGATATTCTGATTTAATTGGCCATGTGTCTGGCTTGGACACCAGGGCTTTTAACCATTACCAGCTGATTCTGAAGTCCAGCCAATATTACAGACAAGCCCGAAGGACTTCATTTCTCAAGCATTGTGGTGATGAAAACATATACTCTGTGAGTTTAGAGGCTAGGAAGGAAGAACCCTACAAAAATCACACAATATCAAAAACCATGTCAGAATTGCAGGATTATTAAGCACTCAGACTTTAAAGCTAGATGGATGCAGACTCAAATTGAATAGGACACAACCTGCTGGATAGAATGACAAGGACACAGTAATCCAATTCACTACCTCTGAAAAGCACTAGCAAGTAGTAAATTGTCCTAGATTTCTTCCAATCATTTCAATTTAAAATATTCTGAGGCCAGGTGTGGTGGCTCATGCCTGTAATCCTAGCACTTTGGGAGGCTGCGGTGGGTGCATCACCTGATGTTAGGAGTTTGGGACCAGCCTGGCAAACATGGCAAAGCCCTGTCTCTACTAAAAATACAAAAATTAGCCGGGCATGGTGGTGGGTGCCTGTAATCCCAGCTACTCGGGAGGCTGAGGCATGAGAATTGCTTGAACCCAGGAGGCGGAGGTTGCAGTGAACTGAGACTGTGCCACTGCACTCCAGCCTGGGGTATAGAGCAAGACTCTGGAAAAGAAAAAAAAAAAAGGAAAGAAAATTCTGGCCTGTGGTCAGACATAAATGCAAAATTGCTCTGAAAACATGATCATCAAACTCCTATATCTCTAGTAAATCATCCTTTGCCCTGACCCATTGTAGGAGTATGACTTTCCTTTAGATGTTAAAACAGGGCAGTGTCTAAAGATGGCTATTTTATGTGACTGCTAATTATGAGACTTTAAAGCAAGCAACAGAGGTTAAAGTCCTTCCAAGATTCCCCACTGATTACTGATAAATGTCCATAATTTTGATGTTCAGCTTTCATGATGTGATCCCTGCTCTTCCTTCCAGTTGTATCCCCTGGAATCTACCCCATATATACTCCAGCTGTTCAGAATTGCTGTCCCATGTTTTTTCTCACTTCTGCCAATGAGTCCCTCTTTTACTGTGCCCTCATCATGCTTGACTGCAGCAGACAGTGGCATCGATTTTAAAGTGTCTCCTCTTACTGGCATTTTTGTTTTCTATATCTGTTTTTTCATGGAATGTGAGACTTGCAAGGGCAAAGACAGGTTTAATGCTCCTCTATATCTTGAAAAACAAACAGAGAGCAGGCCTATAACAAGTTTTCCAAAGGGATGAATAAGTGAAAGAAGGAATAAATATTGATTTTGCAATGTTACTGATAAAGGCAAACACAAAATTAGATCACTGACATCTATGAAGAAAATATGTTTGCCTAGTGATGAAGCAAAGGGAAAGTTTCTACCCACAAATTGAAAATGTTGATGCTATTATTTTGTTAGAAATGAGTTTGTTTCCTTTGCTGGGGAAGAAAGCAAAAATTGTCAGCAAATGGCTTCCTTACTAGGCAAAAAGCAGTTTATTTGCTGGTCTGCTTGAAAAAAGAAGGGAAAATAAGTTTGGTTGGTGGAGAAGCTTAAAGTTTTGCTGTTACAACAGAAGCAGTAGCATTTAATTTTCACTGAGAGAAGACAGGAAGAAGAGCATGGCTTGAAATTCAGTGGTCTCTATCATCTACTAGCTGCTGGCCATTGGAAAATTAAACATGCCTCTGAACTCCTATTTTCTAAACTTTGAACTGGTTATAACAGCACATGCCTTCATTCGTCTAAATTGTAAATTAAGTGACCACCTTAGTTCAACGTATGTGGCATATAAATCTTCCATTTTCCCTGCTCTTTCTCTAAGTCAGAAGTGAGCAAAGCCAATCTGTAAGAAAACAAAAATGAAAAGAATAGATTATTTTGATTTTTTAATGTCCGGTGATTATATTGCTTAATTGAAATTCCATGGAAGCAACTAAGATTATACTTAAATAAATAATAGCAAGCGAATACCAAATGAAAACATTTTTAAAGCCAGAATTTTACACTAAAAAGATCAATTTAGTGTTGTATAAACATAAACATGAGCATAAATACATCAACAAGATCCATGGATCGATCATTTGATTGAAGATAGTGTCTTTCTCCGCTGAGAAAACAGTTTTTTTCCTCCTTATTCTCTTGGTTGGTTCAATATTTAACTCTGATCATCCAAGAGAAATCTTTGTGGTACCTGAAGAAGTATAATCTGTAGGAGTCCCTGCTTTGAAGGCAAAAAGGAAAATAAAACTATGCTTATCAAAAAAAAAAAAAGAGAGAACAAAGAGCAAAAACAGAAAAGAGCAAGCACAAGAGACAAAATGCCTTGTTAATTGTATAAATTTGCTAAGGACACCATAACAAAGTACCATGGTTGGAGTGGCTTAAGAAACAAAAATGTATGTTTTCATAGTTCTGGAGGCTGAAAGTCCAAGATCAAGGTGTCAGCAGGGTTGAATCCTTCTGAGGGCTATGAGGGAAGGATTTATTTCAGTCTTTCCTCTATGGTTTGTAGACAGCTGTTTTTTTCTTGTGTCTTCACATCGTCTTCCTTCTGAATGTATTCTGTTTATATTTTCTCTTCTTATGAGAACACTAGTCATACTGGACTAGGGCTCACTCTAATGACCTTATTTTAATTTAGTTACCTCTATAATCAATAACTTCTTTCCAGATTCAGTAAAACTCTGAGGTACTTGAGGTTAGGATTTCAACATGAACTTTTTCAGGGGCACAATTTAGCCCCCACAATAGCTTTCTCCTTTTTACAAAGTTTAAGGATGCCAACAAATGCAGTTGTTACTCATTTTCATCTTAGTGTGTATTTTAGTCCACTAAATTTAAGCACTTAAATACAAATTTAAGTGAATGAGCTATTTTAGCTTTAAAAGATAATTTTCATGTCAAAATAAACCTGAAATTGTGAAAAGAGATTTTATCCTTGCTTAATAGAATACCTAAATTATAAATGATATCAAGTGTTCACTATATGTTGACCACTGTAAAAAAAATTTCCTCTTCAGAAATCACCTCATTTAATCATGTGCTTACTGCAACAATGGAAATTAAGTGAAATTATTAGGGACCCCTAAATCTGCAAAAATAGAGTTGTGGCAACGGGGTGCAGTAATTCCTCAAGTGGATCACTGAGACTGCTGGTAAGCAGGGTCACTTCTATGTCCATGCCTCGATTCCTGGATTATGTTCAGCCTTTAGGGGCCATAGCTTCATAGAACGGTTACTGTTCTGTAAGACTTTTGGATAATTTTGCTTGCTAATGCTCTGTGGGCAGGGAATGACAAACCATACCCAGAATATGTATCAAATCCAGTCAAGATGAAATTATGCAATTTTCAGGATGGAAGGAATCCAATATAATCAATTTGCCACCATGTGAATAGCTTATCTCATTGAGAGATAGTGTCATATTGTAATTCACCATTTGTTTCTGTTGGAGGTGGACATTTGGCAGTGTCAAGAGCTAGACAAGCTTTGGTGAGTGCTAGCCCATGTTGTTGGGGCTGTGTGTAGCCTCCATTCCTGCTATTGTGGCTGCCCAATCCTTGTAGACTTTATGCCTGCATTAGTGTGGTCAACCAGCTGAGCTGTTTTGTTTACTTGATTGTTTAGTAATTTTTCTATGGTGGATACATTCCAGTTGATATCAGCATGCGACACCAATAATCTTCTCATTTCTTGCCCGCCCCACGATGTCTAATATAGGCCTCTTTCCTAGAGATCCTTGTCTCTGATCCTCCACTTTTTCTCTTTCTAGGTCCTTGACTAACTAGTCAAGTCCTTTGGTTCAAGAGTTTATACATCCATATCTAGGGACACATTTTCCCATCAAAAGCAGATTATGAGTTATTGCACTTGAAGGCCTGCCAGTTAGAATAATTTTTCCCTCACTGCCATCTTTCAGGGCCACTATTGCAGGTCTATAGTACATTTGTCATCTATTTTCAGCATGCATGAACATATTGAGCTAATTCACCCATGAATCAAATCCAACATTTCATTGTATTTGTTGGCTGGTTACCATAGATATTAGCAGAGAATAAGCCACTATAGCAAAAGTGATAGATGATATGGGTGTCTGGGCAGCCCAATTGATCAGCTAACTTGTGCCCTACCCCTGGCCTTATCTGGGAGATACTATTTTTACCTAATAGTGTCCAAGCTCATGAATTGCTGTGTCAAAGAGAAGTCAGCTCATGATGAGTGGTTATGGCCATGTAGTCACACAATATCATGGCTTAGCTCAAGAAATATAGGGCATCTACAATACATTCTAGTTCTTTTACTGAGGTTGAACATAAAACCCGCATGGCATTTTTTCCTATCACAGATAAATGTAGTAGCAAAGAATATACATGGCAATGTGACAGAGCCTGCACCACATCCTTTGTATGCTCTAGGATCCACTCAAAATAGGTAGCCTTTTGTGTCACTTGGTAAATAAGTTGAAGTGATTGCATTCAGTGTGAAATATACTGCCTCTAGAACCCAAAGAAGGCTATCAGGTTGTGCTTCTTTCTCAGCCTGGGAGATGCAAGAAGCAATAATTTATACTTTATTTCGGAGCTGATATTCTGTCATACTCAGAACATTGGGACTCCTGAAATTTCCAGTTTTGTGTCTGCTTCCTAAACTCTTGTAGGGTTTCCCTCCCAACCTGGAGGGCATGTGTCTAACCAAGGCTTCCAATCTAGTTTCTACTTATTGATTATCTGGTGTGATTAACATAATGTTATTAATATAGTGGAACAACATGATGTTAGGCATAATCTCTCAGTAGTAGGCATCACGTGAGACTTTATTGTACCAGATGACAAGAGAATAAACATAGCCCTGGAGGATAAATACAAATGTATACTGTTATTTATCCTGCATAAATGCAATGTATTTCTGGTACTCATCCTTTGTGGGGATGGAGAAGAGTACATTTTCCAGATCAATAGCCTCATACTATGTATCTGAGGCTTTTTTCAATCTATTTTAGGAAAGATACTTCATCTGCACAGTATCAGCAATTGGATCTGTTACATGTTGGGGTGTGCAATAATTTATTGGCATCTTCCTATGTCCATCTGACTTTGTGGTAGGGTTATTAAATATGGATACAACTGGGATCATCTCCCCTTCATCCTTTAGGATTTTAAATATGCCACTAATTTCTGTTCCTTGCCTCAGATTCAGGGCCAGGACTAGGATGCATGAGCTTGAAAGTGAATGCTTTCTTAAATGTTGTGCCCTAGGTACTTCACTGGCTTTATCATAGTCCTGGTTTTACTTAGGATGCAATATTGTTTTTAATTTAAAGTTTTGGTGTACTTGGCTTCCCCCACTGACAGTACTTGCCACATATGCCAGTGAATCAGTGGAAGGTCCTGCCAACAACCACACGCGTACCTGCCAACTATAAGTTTGAGGACCAAGGAAAAGATCACTGGGTGTGTCTATGGACCCAATATAAGCTGGACCTGAGCCAGAACTTTACTTATGACCCAGCCCACAAACCATACTCTAAATACAAGGGCCATATGATGTTTCTGAACTCTGGATTTTAATGTCAAATTGTATTCTCTGTTTAACACTTCTCAAAATTTATTGATATCCCCCTTTCCTGAGTGAAAAATAGTCAATGTTTGTGATCTTACGTCTCTTTGGAAATAAGTGACTACATTAGTTAATTTACTTTTTGTAATATTACGTGGTCTTTCCACCTGAGGACGCAATCTCTTCACCAATCAATGTATAATGTATCTGAAAATTGGCTCCATTCCCTAAATTGAGCCAAGGACTGTGATTTTATTAGTAAGGTGATATTCCTTAGTTTCTTGTTTATTTTGTATTTGTTTTGATTGTATAGGTTGAACAATACTCTTATTTCCTGCCCAACGGCTTGCTCCTGGAAAATACTTTGTTCTATTAACTGTCTGCACTGTTCTCTATGAGTTAGCCTGCCCTGGCTGTCATTCTGACATTCATCCTGACCTTTGTGTCTACCTTACCGATGTGTGAGCACTGCAACCTGGCTCCTGTGATTTTGGTATCCCATCATTCCATTGCTATTAGGCAGCCCCGTTCTGTAACAGCACCGTCTTTCATTAGCCTGACCTAAAGATGACAGTCAGTATGCGTTTCTTGAGATTCTGGGCTTGTCTCTCTAGCACATTCCTTATTTCTCTGGAACAGAGTCCTCTGGCCATTTCACAGAACAAATCCAACTGGCCTTTCATAGTATATACACTCTCATATTTCCACTTTTCTGAGCCCTTTAATCCTTTCTTCCAACACCGAATTCAATAGCTCTGGCATTTGTACCTCAATTATTATGGGTCATCTCCCCGCCAAAGCTTTCAAGAACTATTCTACCAGCAAATTAGCACCCAGAGTCCTTGCTGGGTGTTAAATCCTGTATCTTGGGATAGTGCTCATATGTCAGTAACCTATTCTTGTCTACCTGTGTGTTCTTCTCCCTAGGTGAAGAATCTTCAGGATCCAGTCTCATACTCTTCTGGCTACTGCCAGTATGACCCGGCTTGGTTTAGCAGCTCCTGCAGCTCTGTGGGGCAGAGCCTACTTTAATAGGCTAAGGCTTCCCTGACTAGTTTATGTTGTGACTTAATCCTACATGTTGGTCTTGTGGCCAGTAGGGATGGTGAGGGTAGATTCTTAAAGGAGATTTACATTGTCTTGCAAATCAGAGGACTGTTATTTTTCTTCAAACAATGGGGACACTAGTTTTTGACAGGTTCCACTTCTGCAGGCCCAGTTTAGGGATTTGTAGGGATTCAAAATTTAATAATTTATCTACCCAGATAACCGTACCCCAATTCTCAGGGTCTCACTACTCCTCGATTTATGAGTTTATCTACCCAAATAATCTGATCTTTATTTTTAGGGTCTTGCTACTCCTTTGTAGTCAGAGCTCTGCCTGACAGAGCAGACTTAATATTTTTGAGAATTCAACCTTCTCTGGACTTCTGTTTCCTGTGTAACTGTGTATTGCACTTGATCCTCAGAGATTTTTCTGTCCTCTGATTGCAAAAACAATCACCCTTATCTTTAAACTGGTGATTAATAGCCCTTAGCATTTCATTGTCTTTCTTCAATACATTGATCAACTCTGCACATAGCCATCCTATCTCTATTGTCCTATAATGACTACTTTCTTGTACCTCTCAAATACCAGAGATATTGAACCTGTTGGTGAACCCGTTGGTGCACAAAGTTAAACACATGTACTGCGAAGGGGCTATCAGTGCTCCATCTTTCATCAATGATGGAGTTTTTACTACCAGCTGGTAGGTGATCATGCTCCAAAATACCATTTTAGAATGTTCACTTTGACCACTTGTATCTCCAAGTGTCAAAGTCAGGTTTCCTGGAAAAAAGACTCTGAAATGTAGATGGGCATGCTGGTGTTTTATCTGGGAGTAAGGGATGCAGGAACAGACAAGAGTGAAAGCTGAACTGTAATCCAGTCATAATAGAGGCTTCAGCTAATTAAATGGAGTGCTATACATTTGAGATGCCCCTTCAGAGATATCCCTAATTAAGGCAAGAGTCAGATGTTTGTATCCCTACCTTGGCTTGTCCGTAGATATGGGAGGGAGGTGCCATGGAGAGAAGACAGGCAAAACAGCTCTCTTTGGGCAAGGATAGTTTATTGGGAGAAATTCAGCTGAGATACACCAGCAGCAATATTCCCTGCCATTGGATTAATGGATACCTTAGTCCTAAAGGGCCATCTCAGGGACATACGAATATATAGTACTAATAACCTAATACTTTACCTGCTTTTCAGGAAATTTCATGTTTAATAGAGAATAGCAAGAAGGTATATAGAGAAGAAGAGGCAAAATGTGGTTAATCTTAAAATAGCTTAACTAATTTCCAGAATAGTGATTGCTTGTTCTGCATATCTTAATGCTAAAGGGAAAGAGAATGTGGTACAGTGCACTGAGTTTTTGAATTCTAGAAACCTAGGTTTAATTCCATGCTGGCTACTTTGGGCAAGTAACTTTATACCTATGTCTCACTTTCTTCCTCTGTATAAAATTGTACTGATACCTCTCTTGAAGAATTGGGAAATTTGCCTGAGTCCAAAGGTCTTAAAACCTCTGTCTCAAGTTTCCTGCTATACTGGTAGGAGGAACTTAATAAATTGTATCTTTTCTGCTTCTACCATCATGCAGCTACTCTGTCAGCAGTGGAGATGGGTTTGCATTGAGCCGTCTACTCCCTCTAAACAAATACTCCGAGAGATATGTAGATGGCTGGCCTTGACTGTGTGATGCATGCATTTTCTGATAGTGAAACATAGGCTTTTGTCTATATGAAGCCAATTGCCTGGGAAGCCTCACTCCACAATTTCAGATTCTTTACCTTTATGTGCAGTTAATCATCCGTGCCCATCCAAAAGTAGGAGATAGTCTGGACTCAGAAAAAAAAAATAGTACTGACATGTGTGCACTTTTTCACGTGTTAAATATTCTTGGTAAAAGTCCCCACAACTTTAATAATCAGGAAAATGCAGATTTGTTTTACAATTTCAGAACCACTAATGACTGGAGTTAAGCATAGGGGACAGTGCATGCTAACAGGATTGACCCAATTTTGGATCTCTACCAGGTGTTCAGGGAAAGACAACTGTTTTCTGGGCATGTCACACCTGTTTTGTTAGCAGTAATATGAGCCTTTAGGTGATCACACAGAAATTAAACAGTTAAGGATAAATGACCTAAGAGGACTTAACAATTTAATCCTAACTAAAGAGCAAAGAGAACGCAATCTAGAAACAGGATAGCAAGCAGAATTGTGGGTTAATGACCTTGTACTTTTTAATTTAATGGAGCACACATAGTCCTGGGATGGAAGTAATGAATTATAGGAAATAAATACATATACTAGAATTTTATGAATAAATTATTGTAACACTAATCACAATTAAATTGCCTTGTTTTAATATGATTTAGTAATTAAGCCACAAGTGGCTTGCTGCCTGGTTTTTGCCTGAACAGGCACCAAATAAAAGTATTTGACTCAGCAAAAATATTTGTGAATATATTTTCAAACTTTTTATTTTCAGTAAGTGGACATTGATAGGAATATTAATAATGTAAAAGAATTACTTTGTCCTGTTTGTTTTTCCCTTTTAGGATATGCATCTGCATAGGAAAAACATCACTATAATAAGCTGGGTAAGCCTGGGCCCTCTTGCACTCAAGAAACACTGTCATTGCTGACTTAGTTCTCTCCCCAAGAGAAGAATTGTTTCCAAATCATTCAATTTCACCTGCCATCTATTCCTCAGTACTAAATTAGGGCAGCTCTGGTCAGAAATGAAATAACAACTGTCCCCTTATCTAGATATGTGTAAACCTCTCTTGGTTTCATCCAGGTCAGTTGCCTTCCTTCTGTGTACTCACAGGAGGCTGTGAGCTAGATCATAGCTAGATCGAGGGGACAATTGTTATTTCATCTGTGTAGCACTGTTCTTACCACATTCCAATCACCTGCGCATGATTCTGCTACTGGTCTAGATCATATTTATCTTGTATCCCCAGATGTTGTCATATATTAGGTGCTCAATAAATATTAATCCATTGAAGGAAGGGAAGAAGGAAGAAAAGAAGGAAGGAAGGAAAGATGAAATGGGATTTAATGTGCAGTTGAGTAAAATCACTACTTATCTATTTGTATTGTTATTCATTGAAAAAATTCTTAGCATTTGCCTTGAGCAGATATCTATAAGAATTAAAAAAGAAAAAGAAACATACACACAATAACAGTAGGAAAGAGCAGGGAGACAGACGAGATTAAAACAATTTTCTGTCCTCATAAAACAGAGTTCATTTGATAAAATTTATACACACAAAACAAGCAAATGAACAGACAACGACAACAACAACAGAACTCACAATAACAAAATTACTTGTCAGGCACTGCAGTGGTAATCATATTAATTTTTTTCTCACTGTAAGACTACACAATAGATGCTGTTGTCATTACAATTTTAGAGATAATGAAACAGGTAAAAAGAGCTTAATAAACTTCTTAAAGGCCTCTCACAATATAAAAGATGGAACCCATTTTTTAACCAAGAAAATCTGGTTTCATAACCCATGCACCAACTGCCACATAATATAATTGTCAAAACCATAAATATTATATGTTCAAAGGAGGAAGAGGTCATTGATAATTAATAATTGCAGTGACCGGATTACAAAATGTGATTACAAATCACAAAAATGTCAAGAACTGTAAAGGGTCTGAAGTTTTACCCTACTTGCAAGCTATCAAGTAACCAGCCAGAGTTTAATTTAGGATATTAGTAGAAGATAAGAAACGTCTGGGTCAAAGACAATGGACAGTTTATTTCTCGTAGCAATTGCAGATGCCAGAATACTAGCATTTACACTGTTTCCTCAATCCCTGACATTCTTATGGGTATACTTAAGCAGAAGATCCCTAAGGTTAGATAATGCAATTTTTAAACAGAGTGTTGTAGGAAAATTGGCCCTTTTGTGTCAGAAAGAGATAGTATTCTCACAGTCCAAGGGTGTATGCAAACTGCTGTTTGCTATTTCTATCTTCCAAAACTGTTCATTATACAAGCATCCTTGAAATTTGAAAACATTGATATAATTTCATATCATTACAAAGATTCTTTACAGATAAACATACTGAAATTTGATAAAAATCACTGTCAAAGAGCAATTAAAGGAAGTTGCTGTAAACATTGTATAAAATATTTGTAAAAAATAATCATACAGTTACTAATAATTTTAATCCAGTAATTCTAGTATGGGAATAAATACTAAGGAAATGATTGTGAACTTCAGAAAACCTTTGTACATAAAGACATTCAGTGTAGTCTGTAGTAAAACTGAAAGTGCTAAAGTATTTGTAAATCCATTGGAGTATCATTACTGTTTTTTACTTGTCTAAATAACATTTGGAAATATTCATGTTATAAGTATTATTTATGTATAAAATTCTGTTTTTCCAACTTGTTTTAAATATATCAACATACAACAAATATGGTATTAAATTTTTTTCTTCTTACATTCATATCATATTTTCTTAATTCTCTACAGAGGTATATATTAGTTGCATGATTAAAAATAATAACAAGAGATATCAAAGAATTTCACTTTAAATACACATTTATCACACACTGCTTGGCATTGTGCCAGATTTTCAAGGGCTTAAAGGGAAAACATGACATATAACTTGAGGTTAAGGAATTCACAATTTAGTAATTAAAAACAGAAAGATAAACCACTACTAAGAGTAGAATGAGTGGCTCACGCCTGTAATCCCAGCACTTTGGGAGGCTGAGGTGGGTAGATCACGAGGTCAGGAGATCGAGACCATCCTGGCTGACACAGTGAAACCTCATCTCTACTAAAAATACAAAAAATTAGCCAGGCGTGCTGGCACGCACCCGTAGTCCCAGCTACTCAGGAGGCTGAGGCAGGAGAATCACTTGAACCCAGGAGGCGGAGGTTGCAGTGAGCTGAGGTCACGCCACTGCACTTCAGCCTGGGCAACAGAGTGAGACTCTGTCTCAAAAAAAAAAAAAAAAAAAAAAAAAAAAAAAAGTAGAATGCCACAAATTTTCAAAAAAGCTGCAAGTAGCCTGATTTGGCCAACAAGTGTAAGGAGCTTATTGTTCAAGGGAAAAGCAGATGCTCCATGGAGGGGACATATATTTGTCCTGGGCCTTAAAGAAAGAGATTCTCCTGCCTACAATGTCCTGGGGTAGGGTCAGCTGGGGAGCTCTGAGAGTCTCCAACCTTGATATAACAAGTGAAGGGAGTTTTGGTTCAAAGTAAGTTTTGATGAAATGAAAAATCATCTTCCTGCTTGGAGAACAAATGTACTTATCTATGCTAGGATACAGAAAAAAAAAAAAAAAAAAAAAAAGGAATTGCAAGGAGACTAGGCCCAGGGAGAGAGAGTTGGCAGAGGAAAAAGAGGCTATGATTTATAGACAAAGATGCCAATTAACGTTCTCTTGCTAGGGGAAAAATCAGTATCAGTATCAAATAGAGTAGCTGCTTCTTTAACCAGAGTGAATGGGGGGAATTACATACATCAAAGGATACATGCCTTTTTCGGGTGTGTGTGGGGTGGGAGTACCTTTCCATAACGCGTGGATTTGGAGGAGAATAGAGGAAGGGCAGATAAAATGTTTTAGAGATTTTGGGATGCCCAACAAACAAAGGCCTGCTGTCCTACTGGATTCTGAATTAATTGAGGATAGACTACTAATACATTGGTTTTCTTGGCTAAGTGTCCGCTTAGGATATAACATTTGGCTTCTCCCCAGGTTTGCCAAGTGGTCTTTCTAACAAGAGTTGAGCAAGAGTTAGACACAGTGTGTCCCTGTCTTTTCTTGCTTAGCAATACACTAAATTTGGAAATGATAGGAAGATGTGGGTTCTAATTTGGAGGCACAGGCCTTGGTATTTGCTCATTTTCCTCTTTGCAGAAGTTTCATAAGGAATGTTTTCTTCATTTGGTGGTGCTTAAATTTTCTATGTCTGATTGCTTTAAGCAATTGTAACTCCATGGACCAGGAAAAGAAATACTTAAGCATTCATCTCATTTTATCATAGTAAAATCCCTATTCAGAGGAAATTAGTTTGTCCCCAGCTGAAAGTTGGAATCAATAGCCATTCTGTGCACCACCATTTTAGTGAACAAGATATTTCATTAAATTAGGGTAGTGGATGATGGAGATGTCCTTGGATCTTATCAATAATGAATAAGCTGTTGTTTAAAGGAAACAATATGGGTCCTCTCCTGGCAGAACTCAGGCTATATCTCTGTAGGGACAGATTTTCTGAGTAATCTGATGATCAGATTTGGCCTTGCTGTTCCAGGCGCCAATCTAATGAAATTACAATCTTTTGTGCTCAGCCTGACTCACTGAAGAGGACAGCTCCCTTCAAAGAAGGCCTTCAGGTGACCTGCAGGAAGCCCCTGGAGAAAATGGAATGAAAGAGGATAAGGCTTATATGGAGCTAAGTGAAATATGAGAGTAACCTACAAGTCCTGGCTAGATAAGGTTTTTTAACTATTACATATAAACATTATTATTACTAATTATAACTATTAATAACAGTGATTTCAGCAATTTCATTGTATCACTCATGATTTAATGCATATTCCCTGAGTGCCAGATACAGTGCACAGTGACATATTTCAATTATCCTGCAACAACCTCATGAGAAAGATGCTATTAACATCATCATTTGTTTGGATGAGAAAATTGAAGCTTAGGAAATTAGTAACTGTGCAAGGCAGTATGACTAGTAATTGGTGGAGCCAGAATTTAAGTCCAGGTTTGTTTTATGCCAAAGCTCATGATCTTAACATTACACAAAAGCCTGCTAATTCCTTCCTCTACCATACCACAATATTGAGGTATACTTGAACCTGAGCCAGATAAACTCATTTCTTTGCTAAAGGAGTATCCTATCCTATGACAGAAAAGAAAAAAAAAATCAGCAGCTAGTCATTGGTAAGATTTGGGAGAATATCAAAATTTCACTGACCTAACAATCTATCCTACCTGTTTTCTATAGGCCTGAGATCCCTTTGAGTTACCACAAAAGACTGTGTTCAAATTTCAACTTGTAATGTTTAAGAGGATACACGGGCAGTGAGAGAAGAGAAACAACTCACTTCACCATCAACAGAGCTAAACTGCTTCTTAGGACTATTTCCTGACATCACATAGTACCTGACAAATTTGAAATAAGACAAAACATTAAGGAGAAAGGGAAAGTGGAAAAAAAATCCTCCATTAAATAAAATGTAAATGGGAGAAGGGTAAGTTTTTTGCTTCTTTAATTTCCCAGAAAGCCAAGATGTCACTCAGTTGGTTAAGGTAAAATCTCCCCTCCTCTACGTTTTAGTCACTCTTAAAGTTGGGGCATACTATTTTTATAATACACAAAATTCTCTATAATAAAAGCAATAAAAACAGTAACGTCTGTTAAGCATTTTGACATATGTTATCCTGTTTTGCTCTTACAAAAATATGTGAGAGGGTGAGTATTTTCATCTCCATTCTCAGGATGAGGACATTAAGGCTAAAACAGCATGTTTCACCTAATGTCATACAATTCAAAATTAGCAGAGTGAGTTCCAGACTATATCTTCAGTTATAAATATTCTTTATGTTGTAAGTTTTTTATGGAAACTGAGACAGATAGAAAGAAGTCAATTATGAAGGCAAGATGGAGAAAGAAGAAAGATAAGAACTTTGACTCCTTTCTGCTGGGACATTTTTCCTTCTTATACCCAGATCTTGGGATTTGAAATGAAAAAGATTGTGTGTACGTAATTGTGGCAATTTCAAAACATGGACACACATTCCTCAATATTCCTTCCATTAAGAAGTGAGATCTATAGCCTGAACTATGGATGTATTTATATTAGCTTTTACCAGTTGTGTATGGCAGAGGGGCATTATGTAACTTTCATGTGTAGGCCACATAAAACATACAATGACTTCCTTGTTCACTGACAGAGTCATCCTTAGGGCCATGAGCCACGACATAAAAAGTCTGTCTACTCTGATACTTCCAAGCTGGAAAGGTCTCATGTAGGGTCTCCTGACCACAGGTGTAGCTGAACCCAACTTTCCAGCCATCCTCAGAAAGGTGTCAGGCCTATGAGTGAAGCCATTATGGACTCTCTAGGCCACTCTGTCTGCCAGCTGTATACCGGAAGTGACTTTTATCAATGCCACATGGAACAGAAGAATCTCTCAGCCAATGCCTGCCTAAATTCTTGATCCACAAAGATGTGAGCTCTAATGAAGTGGTTGTTATTTTACGCTACTAAAATTTCAAGTAGCAGTGATAGGTAACTGGAACAGTGTGTGCCTGAGTGTTTGTGCTGGGAGAGAGGGATACAGGCAATTCTAATGGCCTTGTCCCAGACATAGAAATTAGCTAACAGGGTGCTAAGGGCAGATCATAATCTTGATTTTAGGATGTGGCTCAGAGCCATCCTTGGTTTCTTTTTCTCATCCATCTCGGCTACCTTAGAGCATAGTGGCCTGAGTGGTTTTCAGATCACCTCATCGAGAAGGTTGGGGTCTGTGTAGAGATAAAGTATGCCTTTCTTATTTATCAGAATTTAAAAAGTTTTTTATTTTTATTTCTTTTTCAATTACCAAGCAGTCAGGAAAAGCATGTTATTAAATTCTTCCTTCAATTCAGATGGCTTAAAAGGACAGATTTTTATTTTTATTTTTTTCCAGTGAAAATGACAGATGCCATGTTTTTCACTACATAGTGTTTCATTTAAAAAGGAGCAGGAATTTAGAGGTTTTTTGGCAGGGCCAAATAATAATTGCTATTATTATTATTGATAATGCCAAATTATCATTATCATCATCAGCAGCAGCATCAAATGTCCCAAATAAATTAATCATCAGAAGAAAACAATAAGCCATATAATCACATTTCCTGCTTGTAACAGTGATAATTGCTCCAGAATAAAACCTAGACTTTGATGACGGCCAGTCATTGCTAGTTAGTCTAAATCTCAGAGAAACAACTCTAAATCTCCTTATACTAGGCAATCCAAGTTGAAGCTGAGTAGAAAACACACACACACACATACACACACACTCCGTAGTGGCAGCTTTTCTTTGATGGTGATGAAAGCTGACATATGGCATAGGTCCCATAAGACAAATATTTGAAAACTCGATCTGTGCCTTTAAATTGCCTCTGCACACAAGAAACTTAAACCTAAGTAGGGAGACCACTCTTAGACAAATGTCTTAGTCTGGCTCATACTGCTATAACAGAATATCTGAGACTGGGTAAATTATAAAGAACAGAGGTTTGCTTGCCTTGTGATTCTGGTGGCTGGAAAGTTTAAGATTGCACAGCTGATCTAGTGAGAGCCTCAGGCTGCTTCAAGTCATGGCAGAAAGTGGAAGTGGAGTTGCTGTGTGTAAAGAGATCACATGGCAAGAAAGGAAGCAAGAGAACAAAAACCAAGGAAGCCAGATTCTTTTCTTTTTCTTTTTTCTTTTTTCTTTTTTCTTTTTTTTTTTTTGAGACGGAATTTCACTCTTGTCACCCAGGCTAGAGTGCAATGGCATGATCTCAGCTCACTGCAACCACCGCCTCCCGGGTTCAAGCAATTCTCCTGCCTCAGACTTCCAAGCAGCTGGGATTACAGGTGCCCACCACCACACCTGGCTAATTTTTGTATTTTTAGTAGAGACGGGCTTTCACCTTGATGGCCAGGCTGGTCTCGAACTCCTGACCTCAAGTGATCCTCTTGCCTCTGCCTCCTAAATTGCTGGGATTACAGGCGTGAACCACCGCACCTGGTCTCAGATCATTTTTTAACAACTCATTCTCTTGCAAATGAATCCATTCCTCTGGAGGAAGAACTTACCCCTTTAGGAGAAAGGGCTTCATCTATTCATAGAAAATCCACCTTCATGACTCAGATACCTCTCACTAGGCCCACCTCTCAACTCTGCTACATTGGGGGTCAAATTTCAACGTGAGTTTTGTTGGGGACAAACCACATCCAAACATGTAACAACTGGGGAAACAGGCTCATGATTCCTCATACACAGGAAATACAATCAGTTTTAGGTGCTTTTGTCTTGGTCTGTAGCACTGCCCAACACAGTGTGGGTCATAAGAAAATAGGTTCCATATTCTGGCTTTAATTCCCATCTTGGCCCCCTAGTTTCTGAGCTATCTTAGATATATTTTATCTCTCTAAAACTTTATGTTACTCTCTGTAAAATAAGGACAATGATATGAGCTACCATATGGCATCTTTTTGAAAAGTAAATGGATTTAATGAAGGAGAAGAACTAACCAGTGTCTGACTTAAGTAAATGTTGCATACATGTTAGGCAAAGATAAAATGGCAAGGCTGGATATGATCAGGTGGAGCCCAAGAATTCATATGAGAAGCTACATCTTAGGGTTATGCCAGGCCAGAGCAAAGGAGGCCGTCTGGAATTTGATTGAGAATCTACACAGGCTCCTCAAGAGGAGGAAAGAAGCTAGAGACATCTGCAGCAGAGGGGACCAGATGACAAGGAAGGTTTTAAGCAGATGGTGGGATGTAGAGCCTGGAATCATTTCAGATATGACATGTAGTTGGCTGAGGGCACTTCAGGTCCCCTGGCAATTGATCCTAGTAAGGCTAGAGTTTTTTAGGGGTGGCAGTGGAAGGGACATCAAAAAATAAAGATAGCCAGATTTATTTTTCAAAAATTTTACAGAAATCTCCATCTTTATCCTATGACTGATTTCTTCTTTTGTTTTTATTTTATCTTGTTTATTTTTAGAGACAGGGTCTTCCTCTGTCACCTGGGCTAGACTGCAGGGGTGTGATCAAAACTCACGGAAGCCTCAAACTCCTGGGCTCAAGTGACCCTCCTGCCTAAGCCTCTTGAGTAGCTGGGGCTACAGGCCCCCACCACCATGCTTAGCTAATGTTTTTGGTTTTTTTTCAGAGATAGGATCTTGCTTTGTTGCCCAGACTGGTCTCACATTCCTGGCTTCAAGCATTCTTCCCGCCTTGGCCTCCCGAGGTGCTTGGATTATAGACATGACCATTTATTCTTTTCTCTTCAGGCTTCATCCTTGAAATAGGACTTTGGCTATTGTAGCCTTTGCCATGGATTGGATCTATTAAGTGATGCTTCCTAAGTTTAATATGAGCCAGAGAGTCTGGAAAGTACATTAAAATTTACTTTAGGAAACTACCAATCTATGCGCATTAATGTCAGCTCCCCATTCTCATAACCTCAGAGTGCATGTCCAGATGCCACAATCCTGCCTCTTCTTGTTCTTCCACCAAACCTATGAAGAAATCAGCACCAGCTAAATACAATTCAAGAAGACACCTGAGTGGAATGTCTTGCTTGGAAAGAAGACTAAGTTGATGAGATCCCTGAAGTTGGGAATTTGAAGAAGGAGGCTTGGAGGGAAAATCTTAAGGGGATGTGAGAGGTGCTCTAAAGTCAAGATTGGGACTCAAAGTATTAGACTACATGTACACAGAGTTACAAAGAATTAGAGTCCCAGGCTGGACACAGTGGCTCACGCCTGTAATCCTGGCACTTTGGGAGGCCGAGGCGGGCAGATAATGAGGTCAGGAGATCAAGACCATCCTGGCTAACACAGTGAAACCCTGTCTCTGCTAAAACCACAAAAACCGGGTGTGGTGGCATGCGCCTGTAGTCCCAGCTACTCAGGAAGCTGAGGCAGGAGAATGGCGTGAACCCGGTGGAGCTTGCAGTGAGCTGAGATCACACCACTGCACTCCAGCCTGGGCGACAGAGCGAGACTCCGTCTCAAAAACAAAAAACAAACAAAAAAAAACAAAAAAAGAGAGTCTCAGAGGAAGCATATGAAGAAAATAGAATGAAGCAGACGAGGAGAGAGAGCCTGAGAAGCCATGTGCAAAGCAGATTATGCTTAGAGAAGTCAATGTTTTGTACTTCCTGAGGCCCAGCATTTAGCCTTCCTAGTGTTCTCTCCAACCACCCTCTTCAGTTCGGCTAGTTTCTCTTCGTGTCCACAAAATGAGTTCTAATTACAAAAAGAACCATTGTTTTCCTGTTGAACCATAATTTGAGGTGCAAACATACCGTTTTTTCCCAAGAAGGGTCGGTGCACAGCGGTTGATGCTCTGAGAATGCTTTAGGGAAAACATATGCAATGACATTCTGCAACAGGCTGGGCAGCCACAAAGAAGCCACCTTGTTTCCATTTCATCTAAAAGATGACACAGCACCTCTTCTTAAGAAATCTTTCCTGAGGTGCAGTAGAGGCCTTCTGACCCAGTAGAAATAAGCACAGTAGAAATAAGTTTGGTAGGTTTGGAAATTCAACATACCCAAGCACTATCTATGTGGTGCTGGGTTTGACTTCTCTGAGCAGCAGTTCTCATATCACCAGGGTGCATAAATGAATAAACACCTTGTATGGGTTTTGTGCACATTAAATATAATACATTAAATATAATATAGTCTGCAGAGCTTCTGGTCTGTTCTTGGCACCCGGGAGCTGACCTGCTGTTTCCTCATAGGGTGATTTTGCGTAAATAAAAATAAGGATCTCTTCCTTTGAGTGGCTAAGTTGCCAACTGGAACATGGGCTGAACCCCACCCTTTATATTTCCTCTCTGCTGGGTGATCTTGTTTGATGCACACCAGTATCAGAACACATGGAGGCACTGAAAAGTTGACATTTATTAACTGACCATTATTATAATGTTGTTGCAGATCACCTATAACCAATTTCATTTCCTTCAGCAAAACAGCAAAGATACGTATTTGAAACTTGTAACAAGTATTATTTTCCACTGTACAGATTGTTTCATAAAAAAGAAACAGTAAGGATGAAAGCAAAAGTGTCATCAAGTTTTTCAGTTGGAGGTAAAAATCAATGCAATTTGCAGTATTTTCAATATCACCAATTACATCTTATTGGTCATAATTGAAAGTAGTTTGTACTTACCTATTACACATTATTATTTTAATCTGATGCTTAGCTACTTGTCATCCTAAGCACTGAAATAGAAGCAGATTAAAATTACAGTAAAATACATCCCTGTGTTCTTAAAGATTGGCTACCAGCTAGGAATCAGTTGATCTATCTATAATGCACAGTACATAATTCAAATTAACATTGAAGGAAACAAATGACTTGCCTAATTTCATGTACATGGAGAGTTAAGGTTTCTGATAGATTTATGAGATTCAACATGCTGACACTTTTCATTCACTGACCTTTTTTTTTTACCCACTTCCTACTGAGGACAGGAAGATAAGTTAATCTTCAAGCCCTTTGGATGATCTTTTTTTGGGTCTCAGCTGACCTTAAATCTATCAGAGAGGAATTTGTTCAATCTGACTTGATGCTACAAATGGTAGCAGTCTGAGGCCCTGGGCTATAGCAGCTCTAAAAGCTATACAAAGCTCTTCAAGTGGCATTTGCAGTTTTGATGACAATGTACATTACAAATTGAACTGAATTGAAACTCAAACATTGTTTGAGTTTCCCCTGTTATAGGTTGACAGGCATTTGACAGACAACTCTGGATCACTGAGGACATTGCTCAGCCACACAGTGCCCTCTTCTGACTTTTCTGGGGGGCTGGGGGTGATGGGAATGGGAACATGAACTCAGAACCACATGATTCTCTCACCTCCAGAACAAGGTGGGGTAGTAATAGAATAAAAGAAGCCCTCAAGTAAATGCTGAGAATTTAGAAATATTCTTTGGAAGAAAAGGCAGGGACCACATATTTGTGCACAGAGTTGGCTACTACCAGTTCTGTGTGTTGACACATGCTAGAGAGGAGAGGTTGAGGAAGGCTTCAATCCAACACCTGTCCTTGAATAATAAAGGCCATAAGAAAGCCAAGAATGGCAATGCTTCTGCAAACTGAGTTCTCTAGGGTTTGTTTCCATCTGTCTGCCTCATAGAGCAGTGTGTCAGTACTCAACTCTGAACAGGAAAAAGAGTGAAGAATTTTCCGTGTGGTAAGTCTAAAAGTGCTCAGTACACAGATAATCAAAAAAGAGGTCTCCCCTCCTTCTTCACAAAGGACACCATGATCCTCTCCTACTAGCATTGAAGAAGGAAAGAGTTAACTATGCCAAAGAGAAGCTGCAACTGCAGATTCCCTGAGTCTGTGACAGAAACCTGTACCCTCAGCAGCAGCTAGTGTTCAGGAATGTCCTGCACCCTCTGTCAACTCCAGAAGCCAGATCAATACCTGTATCCATTGGATGGAAATGTCATCCTGGCAATGAGGGGGATCCCAGCCAATTCTCTATCAGGGCCACCTTCACCTGTAGGCAGTATGAGTGTTCCCTTGGACTGACCATCACATGTGCCCTCCACCCAGGTAGATTTCAGTACTAAGTGGAGTATGTAGTATAAAAAGGCAAAGAGACCAGAGTTTGAGATATTTTGGGAAGAGCTTAGTATCATGTCTGAAACCTAGTAACCCTACTTAAAGAAGAAGATACTGCTTTTACTTAAAACTCTACCAATAGAGAAGCATTTCTTTAAGTTAAACACCCCCACTCCTGCCCACTGCACCTACATGCACAGTCATATTGATGCCAATTTCCCTGATAGATGTACTCATTAAGTTACCAGCATCAAGTATAAATCTGTATCACAGATGACCTTCCTAGGGAGTTTTTCTGGGGAAGCTACAACAGCCAGACATAAGAAGGCAGAGAAAGGAGCAAACAAATAAGTTCCAGTGTCCCAAATCTCAGTGAAATTTGTATTATTTAGAGAAAAACAGGCATCCACTTGGTAGATACCACTTCACCACCACAAACATGTCATTAAACAACAATACTTTAAAGACCTCTTAAGGCTGGGCGTGGTGGCTCACGCCTGTAATGGCAGCACTTTGGGGGGCCGAGGCTGGTGGATCACGAGGTCAGGAGATCAAGACCATACTGCTAACACGGTGAAACCCCATCTCTACTAAAAATACAAAAAAGTTAGCCGGGTGTGGTGGCGGGCAACTGTAGTCCCAGCTACTCAGGAGGCTAAGGCAGGAGAATGGCGTTAACCTGGGAGGCGGAGCTTACAGTGAGTCGAGATGGCACCACTGCACTCCAGCCTGGGTGACAGAGTGAGACTCCGTCTAAAAACAAAACAAAGCAAAGCAAAACAAAACAAAACAAAAAAGACCACTTAAATCCTGTTAGGGTAGGGAGTAGAAAGTCTTAAATTATAAAATGAAGAAAACTAAGACTTCTATACTGAACAGGAAAACCACAATGCTGAGAAAGTGGCAATCATCCTTATAAAAATAAAAATGATAGAAAAGTAAATGGGAAAGCAGAGAAGAATCTAATGCCAGGGTAATTCTTTGGCTTCTAACTCTGAGCATGAGAACAATCTGAGGCACAAAGCAGACCATAGGTGATACTAAACTGTCACTGCCTGTTTTCAAAAAGCAGCATGAAATTTTTCTACTCCCTGACATTGAGATTCAAGTGATTTGAGTGAAATATAAGGTTCAACATTGGTTTAGTTTCACTTGCCTGGGTCTGAGTATAGAATGAGACTTCCTAGATAAGGGGTCATGGGCAAGTCACTTGAACTAAGTTTTAGTTTCCTCCACTCTGAAATGGAAATTATATATGTAATTAACTGAAAAAGCTTTACGAGAAGTAAGCAAGATGGCATTTGGAGAGTACTTACAAAAGTGCTTTGGAAATCTTTATTATTATTATATAATAATACATGATATTTTGTGATGGTTAATACTGAATGTCAACTTGATTTGATTGTAGAATGCTAAGTATTGATCCTGGGTGTGTCTGTGAGGGTGTTGTCAAATGTGATTAACATTTGAGTCAGTGGCTGGGAGAGGCAGACCACCCTTAATCTGGGCGGGCACCATCTAATCAGCTGCCAGTGCAGCTAGAATATAACACAGGCAGAAAAAACATGAAAAGACTAGACTGGCCTAGCCTCCCAGCCTACATCTTTCTCCAGTGCTAGATGCTTCCTGCCCTCAAACATCAGACTCCAAGTTCACTCACTCTCCTTCCTTCTCAGCTTGCAGACAGCCTGTTGTGGGACCTTGTGATCATGTGAGTTAATACTTAATAAACTTCTCTTTATATATATATATATACACACACACACACACATATATATATATATCCTGTTAGTTCTGTCCCTCTAGATAACCCTAATACAGATTTTGGTACCAGGAGTGGTTCCAGAGGAACAGAATATTAAGGATGAATTTCTTTTGTTGATTTGGGGGTTTTTGGAGTTGGCTGCTTAATATAATTAGATGCAAAAATGGTAAGGACTTTACTTCTAATAGTATGGAGAACACTGATAGTCCTTGGTGTGAACTGTTCAGAGAGTTATGCAAAATAAATGCATTTGACATTCCTGATTCCCTGCTCATGAGAGTCAAGGAGTTGAATGAATCTGTATGTAATACCTAGGACTATATGTGGAGAACCAAGGAACATAATGAAGTTGGTTGGTTGCTCCTAAGTTCAGTGGACAAAGTGATAAAAGAAAATGATGAACTCAGGGATTCTAACTCCTGGCTTCAGAAGCAGATACTGAGCCTCAAATCTGGTAAGATTGCCCTGGTGAGCGTTTCATCTCCAGTAGAGAAAGAGCTGAAATTATGGAAAAACAGACACAAGCTCTTATCTTGCAAGTAACTGACCTGCAACGAAAGGTGCATGCACAGCCTCACCAGGTGTCTGCTGCTGTTAAAGTGAGGGCATTGATTGGAAAAGAATGGGACCCTGCAACTTGGAATGGGGATGTGTGGGAGCACCCTGATGAAGCTGGAGACACTAAATTTGTAAACTCTGATGAACCTTTTTTGCCAGAAGAAACAGCTTCCCCATCTCCGGTACTGGCAACATCCCCACCTCAACCCGTAATGTCATCAGTGTTTCCACCTTTGTCTGAGAGACAAACCCTGCACTGCCTGAGGCAACGGTGATGGCCTTCCCTGAGGCAGTTGCGGGGCAAGATAATGTTGATTGTCCTCAGGAGCCACACCCAACACCCCTGTTTGATTTAAACCTATAACTATACTAAAGTTGAGGCGGGCCCCTAGAGGTGAGGTTGAGAGTGTGGTCCATGAGGAGGTGTGCTACACTTGAAAAGAACTGCTTGAGTTTTCTAATGTATAGTAACAGAAATCTGGCCTGGGAATTTTCAGTTTTCTAATTTATATTAACAGAACTGGTATGAGAATGGACATTAAGGTTATGGGATAATTGTGGAAGGAACATAGAGTTGGATCAGGCTAAATTTATTGATTTGGGCTCACTCAGTACGGACCCTGCATTTAATGTTGCAGCTCAGGGAGTTAAAAAGGGTTCCAATAGTTTATTTGCTTGGTTAGCTGAAATATGGATTAAAAGATGGCCTACTGTGAGGAAGCTGGAAATGCCTGATCTCCCTTGGTTTAACGTAGAGGAAGAGATCCAAAGGCTTAGGGAGATTGAGATGATGGAGTGGATTAGTCACTTCAGACCTACTCACCCCAGCTGGAAGGGTCCAGAAAACATAACTTTGACCAATATCTTGCAAAACAGATTTGTGAGGGTATCATCTGCATCTTTGAAGAGGCCTGTAATTGCTCTTCTCTGTGTGCCAGGTCTAATGGTGGGAACCTCAGTCACTCAACTACAAAATTTAAATACAATGGAAATAATTGAATCCTGAGGTGGCAGGGGCCAAGTGGGGGCACTCAACCATCAAAGGAAAAGGGGGTGTAGCTACTGTAATGGACAGCAGAGGCAAAGAAGCAGTGAGAACAGTCTTATTTGTGTAGAGCTCTGGCATTGGCTAATCATGGTGTTCCTAGAAGTGAAATTGATAAGAAGCCTACTGCATTCCTACTTAATTTATATAGGCAGAAAACTTTTGGGTCAAATGAACAAAAGACTAATTTGAATTTAAAAACAGAGAATCACAGCCCCTCAATCAATTTCCAGACTCTAGCCAATTTACAGACCCAGAACCCCTTGAATGAAGGGGATGCTGGGTCCCCTTGAGGAAGGACTCCACTACATTACCAAAAATGTGTGCTCTTAATCTTACATTTTTCCCCAAGGATACCTCCAGCCTTTTACCAGGGTAACTGTGCACTGGGGAAAGGGAAATGATCAGACATTTCGGGGACTACTGGACACTGGCTCTGAGCTGACATTGATTCCAGGGAACTCAAAACGTCATTGTGGTTCCCCAGTTAAAATAGGGGCTTGTGGAGGTTGGGTAATTAATGCAGTTTTAACTCAAGTCTGACTTACAATGGGTCCAGTGGGTTCCCATACTCATCCTGTGGTCATTTCCCCAGTGCAAGAATGCATAATTGGCATAGACATACTTAGCAGCTGGCAGAACTCCCACATTGGTTCCCTGACTGGTAGGGTGAGGGCTATTATGGTGGGAAAGGCCAAATGGAAGCCATTAGAGCTGTCTCTACCTAGAAAAATTATAAATCAAAAGCAATATCGCACCTCTGGAGGGATTGCGGAGATTAGTGTCACCATGAAGGACTTGAAAGATGCACGGGAGGTGATTCCCACTACATCCCTGTTCAGCTCTCCCATATGACCTACTGGGGTACTTACCAAAGACTAAGGGAATACAGAATGGGTAGTAGAAGAAGGTAGTCATCGATACCAGCTATGATGACGTGACCAGCTGTAGAAACAAGGACTGTAATTGTCATGAGTGTTTCCTCCTTCTTTTGTTAAAAACATGTTTGTGCCTGTATACGCTTGTACTAAGAAAATATCTTCATTTCCTTTTTCCTTTATCATGTGACCTAAGATTTATTAAATTCATATTAGCATTTAAGTGTTGTTAACTGTATGTAATAGTGTTTGGGCTGGGTATTTGTGTGTTTCTGGTTGTAGGAAGGATAGCTGTATTATGTTAGGCATAATTATGACCTCATTATTGTCTTTATTTGAAGATTATATATGATCTCAGGAGATGTGTATGGGTTCAAGTTGACAAGGGGTGGACTTGTGATGGTTAATACTGAGTGTCAACTTGATTGAAGGATGCAAAGTATTGACCCTGGTTGTGTTTGTGAGGGTGTTGCCAAAGGATATTAACATTTGAGTCAGTGGGCTGGGAAAGGCAGACTCACTCTTAAACTGTGTGGACACCATCTGTATTAGTCTGTTTTCATGCTGCTGATAAAGACATATCCATGACTGGGCAATTTACAAAGAAAGAGGTATAACTGGACTTATAGTTCCACCTGGCTGGCGAGGCCTCACAATCATGGTGGAAGGCAGGGAGAAGCAAGTTACATTTTATGTGGATGATGGCAGGCAAAGAGAGAGAGCTTCCCATTTTAAGGAATCTCCCATTTTTAAGACCATCAGATCTCATGAGACTCATTCACTACCATGAGAAAAGCACAGGAAAGACCCACCCCCCTAATTCAATTGCCTCCCACCGAGTTCCTCCCATGGCATGTGGGAATGGTAGGAGTTACAATTCAAGATGAGATTTCAGTGGGGATATAGCCAAACCATATCTCTAACTAATCAGCTGACAATGTGGCTAGAATGTAATACAAGCAGAAAAAAAATATGAAAAGACTAGACTGGCCTAGCCTCCCAGCCTACATCTTTCTCCTGCACTGGGTGCTTCCTGCCTCTGAATATTGGGCTCCAAGTTCTTCAGGTTTGGGACTCAGACCAGCTCCCCTTGCTCCTCAGCTTGCAGACGGCCTATTGTGGGACCTTGTGACCACGTAAGTTAATACTTAATAAACTCCCCTTTATACATATACATATCTATCCTATTAATTCTGTTCCTCTAGAGAACCCTGAATAATACAATATTATATAATACAATCATATACAATAATCACATATAATATATCATGGTAATATATCATCATCATCACCACTATCACCGCTTAACATACAAAAACTATGAGAGGCATAGATGGCCTCACAATATAAAGGTGTGAAAAAGCACCACACGCTACCCTGCATTTCCCTAAATCACCATAAGCTGAGAGTTGGTCAAGTGGAACATGAGGACCTCAAGAAAAGTCTAACCCTATTTAAAGGCATTGAAAGGCTATGAAATTTTGCAGTCAGAAACAGAGAACCCTCAATTGAGAAGTTGCCCTAAATAGAGACCCCTTAATAAATCAAATAACACAAGGGCATCACTCAAATCTCTACCAACAAAAGATGAGTGATCTAGGGTCCCTGATCCCAAATGGCCTACTCTGGCTTTGTGGGCAGGGAGACTTGGGTTTAGAATGCTCAGCATAGGAGGCAAAGGCTCTATGAATAAATGAGGTCCCAAATCGCATAGGGCAGGCAGCTGCAGGCTTTCATGAGCATTAATTTTGCTTAATATTACAAATTTTAAATGCTACAAATACAAGCATGACAAATAGAAATGCACAAAGTGATCATTAGGATCTTAATGTGTGTGCGAATTTGCAGTCAGAATAGGCACACTACAAACAAAGCACTATATAAATGCTAAATACTTCACCATTTGCTACTACAATAAAGTGTCATATGGCTGAAGTTTTTAAGTACTTTATGTTCTCTGCTGGTATGAAGTCATTAATCCCATTTATACAATTAATAAGGAAACCATGGATCCAAATTAGGGATCAGAGAAAAAAAACTGGAATTAAAGACAAATGATGGGTCATTTTTCTCTAAAGCTGTAATGATGCTTTGCTAAATAACACATTTTCCCCTGAACCCTATTTTAAACACTGCACAATCCACCATGAAAAAAAAAAACCTAATTACTATCACTACATCAATGATTTTGAGTTGGACAACCACATATTGCTACGACCCAGAATGAACCTGGGTCCTTTAAAAGCCTCCACTAACGCATTCATGTTTCCATCAGCCCCAGTAGGCTGAGTCAGCTTTTCTCCAAGTGCGGATGAAATAGGTTAAAAAGTTAGAGCGTCCACTTTGCAAGGTTGCCTATTTTAAAATTCCAACCCTCTCTCACCAGGGAAAATAGTATATCCTAATTCATGATTTAATGAGTGAGCTCTGGAGTCATACAGACCTGGTTTGAACACAAGCTCTGTTGCAGGCTGAACAACCCTCTTGCAGGTTACTTGGTATCTTTGAGTCTAGTGTCTATCTTTAAAATGGGTGTAATATATGACCTGCTTTTAGGGTTAGTATCACCAATACTTATTTTTTAGTAATAAATGAGCAAAGTCAGAATGAGAAGAAAAGAAAAAAATGAACAGAAAGAAAAGAAAAGTCAAGCAACATCTTTTCAGTGAAAGATCTGAAATAGAACAGATGGAAGAATTCTTTCCATAGTCAGAGTCTGAGGTCTCCTTCTTGAAGTTAAACCAAATTCCTTGATCAAGAAAAAATGTAAAATTGAAAGGGACAGAGCTTCGTCCTAGAAGCCTGAGTCCCAGAGGATATCAGAGCAACAATTTGTATGATGTTGGTATTTTGATGTTGCTGGTGGTAGTGTTTCTCCCTCCTCCTCTTTCTCCTCCTCCTCGTCCTTTTTCTTTCTCTTCTTCCTTTCTCTCTCTCTCTCTCATTCTCTGTTTATAAAACAGGAATTTCCCTAGAGAAAGAAATGGAGAGTTGAAACCTTGGCTTTACACTTGGGCTGAAAAAAGTCTTCAACTGGAAGTATGTTAGAGAAAACCTTTGGCCTTTCTGTGCAATTAAAAGCCTTAATTAGAGGAGGAAGTTACAGTAAAGGAGTGTAATGCAACCTAAGTTACTTTTATTAACCACTGTGGCCACACGTATCCTCAGACCCATTAGGGAAAGTCCTAAGTTCACTCCAACTTGGGTCTACTGGGATCACTTCTCACATAGACAGTAGAAACCTAGAGAAAGAGATTAGATAGATGGATGGATAGGTAGATAGATAGATAGATAGATACATAGATAGATAGATAGATAATCTCCATCTCCATATTTATCAGATAAAAATAAACTAAAATGAAATTAAAGAAAATTTTGAACTTCAAGTAAATGCTTCTTTACCACAGAAGGATGAGTTCCTGTTCTCAAACTCTCCAGGGCCCTATGTCCCTGATACTCATGCTGACATAATACCAGTTCACGATTGGTGGTATCACTGGATTGAAGAAGTTGGCCTTTAGCTAAAGGAAGGCAAGGTAGCCTTGGTGCTGATATGGAAAGGATACAAAAGATGCTTTCCTGCCTCAAGTATTTCCTCTATAATACTCCTGTGAGGTTTGTAATTTCCACTTTTGGTCACCGGCTGTGGAAAGACTTCTCCAAGTGAATGCAGCACTTGGCTCCAAATCAGGAGACTCGTTCCTTGTCCTTGTCCAGGCCTGCAACAGTTGGAATGCTTCTTACTCTTCTGCTTTCTCTCAGAGGGTTGATGTGAACATCAAAAGAATGACTAAATGGAAGAAGTTTTGTAGCAAGTGAAGTCTGATATTAGTGCAGGGTACAGTTGAAATAGTTTTGTCTAAGTATTGTGACAACATGCCTCGCTTTTCCTGAGACAATCCCAGTTTATTCCTTCTGCTCAAGCATAATTAGTAATACTTACCCATTTAACTTTCAGAGAAAATACATTGTGGTAAGTCTACCATTAAGTCACTATTTGTATTTAGGACTTTTGCCCAAATTAGACAGCAGGAACAAAGAGCAAAAGGATAGATAGAATTGTATGTGCCCTGTCTCTGTGACATTGGCCAAATTATTTGTATTCCAGAAACCTCGGTTTATATATTTTTAAAACGGGGATACTTGTAGAAACTACCTCATAATACTTATAATATTATAATCATAAATATTAATTGCAACTCCCTAAAAAATATAGCAAAGAGTCTGACATATCATAAAACTCAATGTATATTAGCTTACAAAATAAAATTATAAAACAAGATGGTAGGTTTTCATAATTAGAGAATGTAATGGAAAATACTGGATGGGGTACTTCCTGGGATGGATAGGCCAGAATGGGTAGGATAGGCCAGAATTGCAGGATGGGATGATGCCAGTCTTGGAGAGAAATGAAAGTTCTGGTCCTCACAGCTATTACTCCCCAGTGGGGCCTGTGGGGTTAGTGATTTTGTAGCAGTTTGTTGTTCAAGGTGCCCTTCCACTTCCCAGGCTTTGTACTGCCCCAGATCTAAAAGGTCTAACTGTAAGATTTATACTCCTGAAATAGCCATTTCTCAAAAAAGGCAAAAAAGCTTGGTTTCTCCAGATGTTCACTGTTTGACATCCTTCTTCAGACAAATATAATCCAAGGAATTTGCAGAAAACTTGCAGCCCTGGAATTTGGTTTGCCTCAGCGAATATTCAGTAAACTCTTCCCAGGGCAGAAAATCTGCTGTGTGAAATGGTATTGTTGTATATTTTGCCGTGCATCGTGCCTTCTTCTATTGAGTTATCAGCTTGAATAATTCAGACCTCAGGGCTACAGAGGAGATAAAAAATTTGCCTCCACCACCATCTATTTTTTTTCTATGCATTTCTGTTGTACTGGCTTCTCCCATTCTACAGATAGGAGGAGAGATGATTTGTTTCCCAGCTATGATCATCAAAAGATGGTGAGGAAACTATTATATTGTAGTTAAGGGTGTTTAATAATAATAAGACTCACACTCAGACATGAAAGACAACTAACACTGTCATATATGCTTTTCTTAAAAGTACAAATTTAAAACTGGATGTAGAATTGCAAAGGTCCTTACATCTGGCAGGAGGTTTTACACAGACCCAGCTGCCAGAGTATGAGTCTACTGAGACAGAACACTCATGCAACTCGTCAGGTAAAGTAAATTTATTACTCAAATACAGAATGCAGGGATAAACAGAAGCCTAGGACTCATTTTGAGCCAGTCCTTGAAGGCTGAGGAAAGCCTCACAGGTCAATTAGAGTCTTGTCTCCATGTGCCCCTTTTTACACAGAATCCTAGGGACCTTAAAAGCATTCTGCTTTAGGTTTTATACCCTGAGTGGAAATTGGATCACCGAGTAAACATGATGTAGAATAAGTTGTTCTAGAAGGAAGGAGATCATACCCTGTATTGTTCTGGAAATTTCCTCTGTATCTCAGGATGTTGTGTTCTTGGTAGAATCTGCCCAAAGATTGCAAGCAAGGGGGGAATAATTGGGTTGGCCAAGACCATCTGGGGACATTTCTTCCTGCAAAAATGATTAGAATGGACTTCATACCTAAGGTATATGATTACAGTTTGAAGAAGATATGAGTAAGATTTAGAAAAAGGACTAGATGATTAAATGCATTTTTTTTGTAATTTATGCATGTTCACATTGATATTTTCTCTCTTTCCTTCTCTCTGTCTCTGTCTCTGTCCCTCTCTCTTTCTCACTCTCTAAAACACATACACACACACAGAAAGAACAGAGTCTGCATTCTTTGGCCTCTTTATCTCCATTTGCCAGTGTTTTTTATATGTGGCTCTGGAATGCTGGAGTAAAAATCATTTGGGATGCTCACTAGCAATAACAAAAATATTCTGAGACTGCAACACAGACCAATCTTGGGTAGGAGAAGAAAAGTGGAATTGATACTTAAAATAATACTTCAAGTGATTCTTATGCAGATGGTCCACAAATCAAACTTTGAAAAATAAAGTGAAACACTACTATTCTTCCTGTGTCATCTTTAGGAAGCAGCAAGATTAAAAGTTTTCTAGGAAGGATGGTTTAACATGTATCGATCATGTGTTGCTGATGTTTCTGGTGTATTGGCTTTAGAAAACTTTAGTACATTTCTTAGTGCATTGACTTTTAAAAATTGGCAATTGTAAACACTTTCTCTGATCTTTTGAGATGTAAATCTTCTCCCAGCCATTTTTCAGTTTTGTAATCCAAGCATATCTTTCTCAAAGACAGGAGAGCCAAACTTTCGATATTTAGTCATCAGGAAAGACAGCGTCCCTACCTCCCAGTCTCTATGTTCCAGTTAGCAAATCCACATATGACCTCACTTTTACAAATCTCCCCACTAATATCCTCCAGTACTTTTCCACAATTCACCCCCATGCATTGTGGAAAAGTACTGCCTCTTGCTTCAGTGAACCAAGTTCAATCTTTCTCTCTTATTGCAATAGTCTCTCTCCTAATTGCCATAAAGTCTTGAATACAGGCTTCCTTACCTGTTTAACTCTGTCTGGTACCATTTTTCTTTGTCATCTATCTTTAAAATGATTAACATATAAGCCTATGTTTCTTTTCATGTAAACATAAGATGTAAAGTGTCAAGAATCTCAAAGCATTAGTCAAAATTCCAGGTTCTAGCTGTAACATTTGCCTAATAATTTCCTGGAAGGTTTTTTTTATTTTTTCACCATCTGAAAAATAAAAATAAAGCCTGATTTGACAAGGATCCTATCAGAATCCACTTTTCCCAACACTATTTAACCTTATAAATACTTGCTAAATATCTGTCTTCCATTACATTGTAAGCTCAATGAGGGCAGAGATAATATCTACCTTATTCATTCCTGAGTCCCCAGTGCCCAGTATAGAACTTGGCATTTAAAAGGTGCTCATGTAAGTCCATTATCTCACTGCTAGAAAGAAACACTTGAGACTAGGTAATTTATAAAGAAAAGAGGTTTAATTGGCTCATGGTTCTGCAAGCTATACAAGAAGCGTGATGCTCGCACTTGCTCAGCTTCTAGGGAGGCCTCAGGAAACTTACAATCATGGAGGAAGGCAAAGAGGGAGTTGGCACTTCACACAGCTGGAGGAGGAGGATGAGAGACAGAGACAGAGGAGGTATCACACACTTTTAAACAATGGGACCTAGTGAGAACTCACTATCACAATAACAGCACCGGGGGATGATGCTAAATCATTCCTGAGAAACCACCCCATGATCCATTCACCTCCTACCAGGCCCTATGTTTAACACTGGGGATTACAATTCAACTTCAGATTTAGGTGGGAACACAGATCTAAATCATATCAGTTCTCAATAGGTATTTGAAAGAAATGAATAAAGTTAAATAACATATAATATAAACAAAATGGGAAGAAATGCAAGAAAAAACACTAAAATTTTATTGACCTTCAATCCGGGCTCAAATTAATGGAAAGTTCAAATAGACAATGAAGATAACATCAGAAAATCTGGTTTTTAATTCTAGCTTTGGCATTGACTGGAGTTATTGTAATAATCTGTTTTCACACTGCTGATAAAGACATACCGGAGACTGGGAAGAAAAAGGGGTTTACTAGGACTTACAGTTCCACATGGCTGGGAAGGCCTCAGAATCATGGCAGAAGGTAAAAGGTGCTTCTTACATGGTGGCCGCAAGAGAGAATGAGGAAGAAGCAAAAGTGGAAACCCCTGATGAACCTATCAGATCTCGTGAGACTTATTCACTATCACGAGAATAACACAGGAAAGACCAGCCCCCACGATGCAATTACCTCCCCCTGCATCCCTCCCACAACATGTGGGAATTCTGGAAGATACAGTTCAAGTTGAGATTTTGGTGGGGACACAGCCAAACCATATCAGTTATCAGTTTAATTATTAAATTTCCTTGATTCTCAAGTTTATCAGTATAAATACCAGAGACAGAGTAAATGATTACTGAAATTCCTTGCTGAATTAACCTCATAGACTCCAGGATGATCACTGATCCTCCTTCCAGCTATAACCATTTCATAGATCAAAATCCTGACATACAATGATTGCTCCAGAGTTGCAGAACATGTTTGTAAATCCTGATATTTAAGACCATTATTCCCCTCCTCTCCTTTCCTATTTTTCCTTTCATCCTTTCATGTATTCATATAGTTATTAAATGCTTGCCCCAAAGAAAATAAAAAATATTTTATATATGTATCTTGAATTAGGCAACCACATCTTGGCTGATTTCTCTATCTCTGATAAGATTCAAATTCTAGTCATGCACTTGTTTCATTAAGTGGTTAAAAATATCTTTTTTGACCTTGATGCATTATGTAAGTGGCTAATTTGCCTTGAAGCGTAATCTTCTGGGAATAGAACTTTGATCTCCATGAGGTAGCCAAATACACATTAGGGAAGAACTTGCCTCATACCCATTCCTCCCTGAATCTTTTGACTTTCAAGAAGGGTTAATGTGCTTGTGTTTACTTTCTGACAGATTTCCTTGCTTTCTCCTATAAATCAATAGCATCTATATCAGATTGACTTCCATAATGTAGAAGAGCAAAACCAATCTTCCTCTGTCCCCATACTCATTTTCTCTCTTTTTCTTTCTCATTATTTTAGATCTGTAGGTATCATAGTTTATTCAGTGGTTCACAGTCATTAGCACAACAATGATCAAATAGAAAGACCCCAGGCATCAACCTGACAAGAGCAAAAAAACAGATGACTCTTGAAACTCATTTGTAATACAATAGTATTCTAGCAAGCTGTAAGTTTTTGACCTTAAGCAAGAGAAAGTTGATGACTTTAATAGAGTTTTATTTATAAACCTTTTTCTTTCAGCTTTGAAACTGCTGACTTTTTTAAGCCCTGCTTTTCTTATGATTGCTTTCAAAAGCATATTTCTGTTTTAAAGCTAGAGTTCACTTCAATAATGCTTGGTTAATTGTATGGGCATTTACATTTGGTGGCAAGCCGGAGGCCTACCTTGACAAGATAAAATAGAGCCCTAGGATACTTGCTCCCCTTCTACCCACAGAACACACACATCCTAAATATGAGAAAGTATTCCTTTGGTTCTAATTGTCTAAAAAGTAACCTAATATTAACAATATTTTAGTTATACAGCCCAAGAATTAAGGCATTTATGATATGGGGGTTGGGGCGGAAAAGTGCTGGATAGAGAAGGGCAGGGTCCCTGGCGAGGGCTCCACTCTTGGGCCTGGGCCTATGGATTTAAGTGAGAACAGGCACTCCTGTTTTCACACCCAAATGTTGCATTTTCCAAGATCACACTGACCTGCCATGCTCCCCGATCCTGTGCCCATATTAACCCAAGACCTGAGTGGGCACACACACAAGTGGCTGAACGTTCAGACCAGCAGACCAGCAGACAAGCAATGGCAGAACAATGTAGCAGAAAAAGGGAGAAGAGAAGCCTGCATGTGATCTGATTCTTTCAGGACACTGGGCAAGAGCTCGGGATACAAAAGGCTGTCACAGTGGCCCTCTGCCCTTGTGATAAGGCAGAGGGTCCATTAAGCTGATTAACACATAAGCCATCTGCAGATGGCAAATTTGAAAGAACTTTGTAACACACACCCACTTGGGCTTCAGGAGTCACAGACATCCACTCCTAGACACTGCCGTGGAGCTGGAGACCAAAAGTCCTCACCCTAATCTCTGCTCCTGCCTGTCTAAATGCTCCTCCTAGGGGCAACCAAGCAGGTGATCCACACTCATGTGGCACCATCCTGTAAGGGGAATCAGGGAACTCTCCCATTTAAATTCTGTTACGATGGATCTGGATTGAAGCACCACCAGTAATAGACAGTAACAGTGAAGTATTAGGCAAATTACTTACTTTCTCTAAGCCTCAGTTTCTCTGTATCTCAGCATTATTTATAAGCGTTCCCATGTCATAGGATTGTGGTGGGAATTAAATATGGTGCTTGTAAAGAAATGTAGAGATCCTGGTACGTGACAAGTACTTAGTAAGTGATGGTGGTGAATATGCGTGCTCTTGTTTTGCAGCTAAATCTCATTGCTGAGTAAACAAGATGTCTTTAGTTGGCTGAAGAAATTAACCTGACCAATGGCATAGGAAATCCTGCAGTTTGAGCCATGATAAGTGCTTCTCACTATCTTAGGCATTCTTTCTCCTTTTTTGTTAGACTAACGTAAAACCAGGCTTTCTGTATCCCTGGTATCTTTTCTCACAATCCCAGCCAGGGGAGTACCCCATTTGCTTTCTAACACCCTGTCTTCCATAACTATTACACAGTGGTCTTCTCTCACTTCTTTCTTCCAGGCTCATGGTTCATTCAAAAACAGCCTTTTTCTAGCAGCTTTCCATATTTTCCAGAGTTGCTGACAATAAAACTAAGAAGAAAACTTAAAAAAACTTTAAACATGGTGTCATACAAATAAATTACTGGAATTGCAAACTTAGAAGTATCAATCTGTCATGTAATGAAGAGAAGCCTGATACTCTTTGTCCCAAGATATTTTTTCTAGAAATGTCATTTATGTCATTCTCAGCAATCAAAGCTGGCATCAAGATCCAGAGTAGGAGAATGGGTCAAAGATACAGAGCTAGAACTTATTTGACAGCATTGAGAGGTCAATTAATATAGACCCTTCTCTTCACTTGTGGCAGTACCAAAAGTAACTCAATAATACAGCTCCCCCCTTATGGATATACCCCAGGTGGATAGCGTGAGTAATTATAGCATTGTAAAACTTTTCTAGAGAAAACTTTCTCTGGACTTCAATCACTTACATCTCCATCTTCAACAATGAATGATTTTTCTGCTTCTGTGACTTGACTCTGACCCTAATACCTTCTTTATTCCTAAATCTTTTGTTGTTGTTGTTGTTGTTTGAGACGGAGTCTCGCTCTGTCTCCCAGGCTGGAGTGCAGTGGTGCGATCTCGGCTCACTGCAAGCTCCGCCTCCCGGGTTCACACCATTCTCCTGCCTCAGCCTCCAGAGTAGCTGAGACTACAGGCGCCCGCTACCACGCCTGGCTAATTTTTTGTATTTTTAGTAGAGACGGGGTTTCACCGTGTTAGCCAGGATGGTCTCTATCTCCTGACCTCGTGATCCGCCCGCCTCGGCCTCCCAAAGTGCTGGGATTAAAGGCGTGAGCCACCGCGCCCGGCCCCTAAATCTTTTTTATTTCAATATAGAAATCACCATTCCACACAGAAATTTACACTCTTGCGTATAGAGATGTTCTTAGCTTGATTGTTAGGTTACTTTCTTGTTTAAATTGTTTTGATTATGGTAAAACAGATGTAGAATTTACACTCAACTGTTTTTAAGTTTACAGTTCAGTGATATTAAATACATTTGTATTGTTGGACAATGATCACCATCTATCACCAACACACTTCATCTTGCAAAACTGAAACTCTATACCCATTAAACAATAAATCCCCTTTCCTCTTTCCCCTAGTTTCTGACAACCACAATTCTATTTTCTATCTGTGATTTTGACTAATCTAGGTACCTTATTTAAGTAAAATCATATATTGTCATTTTGTGAATGTCTTATTTAACATAGCTTAATGTCCCCAACGCTGTTTCATTTTTAGCATATGTCAGAATTGCCATCCTTTTTAAGGCTAAATAATATTTCATTGTAATAGTTTATACACATATCACATTTTGCTTATCTATTCAACCGTCAAGGGTCACTTAGCTTGCTACAATGTTTTAGCTATTATAACTAAATGCTACTATGAACAATGAGTATTCAAATATCTTTATGAGATTCTGCTTTTAAGTTTTGTGGATATATACCCAGAAGTGAAATTGCCGGCTCATATGGCAATTTTATTTTTCATTGTGTTAGTAACCACTACACTGATTTCCACAGTGCCTGTACTGTTTTATATTATCACCAGCAGGGCACAAGGTGTCAATTTCTCCACATCTTCGCCAACAATTATTTTCTGTTTTTTGGGGTTCTTTTTGTTGATGGTAGCTATCCTAATGTGTGAGAATTGATAGTCCATTTTTTGCTTTTTTTTAAATTTTTCTGAATACATAGTAGGTATATATATTTACAAAGCACATGAGATACTTTGATACAGGTATACAACGTGCAATACCCACATCAGGGTAAAGCATTTATCCTTTGGGTTACAATGCAATTATACTGTTTCAGTTATTTTAAGATGCACAATTGAATTATTATTGACTATAGTTACATAGTTGTGATACCAAATACTAGATCTTACACATGCGTTCTATTTTTGTCCTATTAATCATCCCTACATCCTTCTGAAACCCCCCACTACCCTTCCCAGCCTCTGGTAACCATCCTTCTACTCTCTATTTCCATGAGTTCAGTTGTTTTAATATTTAGCTCCCACAAATAAGTGAGAATATGTGAAGTTCATTTTTCTGTGTGTGGCTTATTTCAGTTAACATAATGACCTCCACTTCCATTCACGTTGTTGTAAATGACAGAATCTCCTTTTTGTTTTGTGGCTGAATATTACTCCACTGTGTGTAAGTACCACATTTTCTTTATCTATTCATCTGTTGGTGGACACTTAGGTTGCTTCCAAATCTTCGCTATTGTGAATAGTGCTATAATAAATATTGGAGTGTAAGGCTGTGTGCGGTGGCTCACGCCTGTAATCCCAGCACTTTGGGAGGCCGAGGGGGGCGGATCATCTGAGGTCAGGAATTCAAGATCAGCCTGGCCAACATGGGGAAACCCCATCTCTACTGAAAATACAAAAAGTAGCCGGGCGTTAGTGGTGGGCATCTGTAATCCCAGCTACTTGAGAGACTGAGGTAGGAGAATCGCTTGAACCCGGGAGGTGGAGGTTGCAGTGAGCTGAAATCATGCCACTGCACTCCAGCCTGGGTGACAGAATGAGATTCCACCTCAAAAATAAATAAATAAATAAATAAATAAATACTGGGGTGCAGACGCCTCTTCGATATACTAATTTCCTTTCTTTTGAGTATATATCTAACAATAGGATTGCTGGCCCATATGGTATCTCTACTTCTAGTTTTTGAGGAACCCCCCAACTGTTTTCCATAATGGTTGTACTAATTTACATTCCCACCAATGGTGTATAAGTGTTACCTTTTCTCCATATCTTTTCCAGCATTTGTTATTGCTTATCTTTTGCATAAAAGCCAGTTTAACTGGGGTGAGATGATATTTCATGGAGTTTTGATTTGCATTTCTCTGATAATCAGTAATGTTGAGCACCTTTTCATATGCCTGTTTGCCATTTGTTTGTCTTCTTTTGAGAAACATCTATACAGATCTTTTGCCCAATTTTAAATCAGATTGTTAGATTTTCTCCTATAGAGTTGCTTGAGCTTTTTATATATTCTGATTGTTAATCCCTTGTCAGATGGATAGTTTGCAAAAGTTTTCTCCCATTTTGTGGGTTGTCTTCTTACTTTGTTGTTTCCTTTGCTGTGCAGAAATTTTCTGTTTCTGCATTAGTTTGCTAAGGATAATGGCCTCTAGCTCCATCCATGTTGCTGCCAAGGATACAATCTTGTTCCTATTTATGGGTGCATAGTGTTCTGTGGTGTTTACGTACCACAGTTTCCTTATCCAGCATAGTGTTCCATGGTGTTTACGTACCACAATTTCCTTATCCAATCTACCACTGATGGACATTTAGGTTGATTCCATGTCTTTGATATTGTGAATAGTGCTGCAATGAATATATACCTGCATGTGTCTTTAAGGTAGAATGATTTATATTCATTTGGGGATATACCCAATAATTGAATTGGTGGATCAAATGGTAATTCTGTTTTTAGTTCTCTGAGGAATCACCACACTGCTTTCCACAATGGCTGAACTAACCTACACTCCCACCAGCAGTGTATAAGCATTCCCTTTTCTTCACAACCTCACCAGCATATCTTTTTTATTTAAATTTTTTAATAATAGCCATTCTGACTGATGTGAGATAATATCTCATAGACATTTTGATTTGCATTTTTTAATTTTGGATTTTCTAGTATCTCTTCTGTTATTGATTTCTAACTTTATCCATTGTGGTTAGAGAAAATATTTCATATATTATCTACTTTTTAATCTATTAACACTTAATTTTTAACCTAACATATAGTCTACTCTGAAGAATGTTTTATGTGCACATGAGAATAATGTGTATGCATGGTTGCTCACTAGAGTGCCCAATAAATGTTAGATCTAGTTGGTTTAGTGTATGGTTCTATCTCCTCATCATCTGTCTCTTTTTTCTATCCATTATGGAGGATGAAGTACTGAAGTATTTAACTATTATTATAAAATTATTTCTCCCTTTAATTCTGTCACCTTTTGCTTAACATAGTTTGATCTGTTATTAGGTGCACATATGTTTATTATTATTATAACTTCTTACTATATTGAACAATTTATTAATATACGATGTCTTTATTTGTCTCCAATAAACCTTTCTTAAAATTTAAAGTCTGTTTTGTCTGATATTAGTATAGCTATTTCTGCTGTGTGTTGGTTATTATTTGGATGAAATATCCTTTTTCATTCTTTTACTTTCAACCCATTTGTGTCTTTGGATGTAAAGTGAGTTTCTTGTAGACAGCATATAGTAAATAATTTTTAAAAATCTTTTTAAATAAACTCTGCCAATCTCAGGCATTTGATTGGAGAGCGTGATTAATTTACATTTAAATTCATATTGATTAGTAGAGACCTCTCATTTTGATATTTGTATTCTGTTTACCTTGTTGCTTTCTTTTTTACCCCTTATTTTATGCATTACTGTCTTTTTTTGTGATTAGTTCATTTTTGTAGTGCATATTTTATTCCTTTCTCAGTTCCTTTTGTGTATAATCAATAACTGTTTTTCTTTGTGGTTAGCATGGTAACATTTAACATCTTAAAGCTATAACCCTTTAATTTTAACTTATACCACCTTAAGTCTAATTGCATACAAAAATCTGATCTTTTAGTTTCATCCTTCTTTTCAATTATTGATGTCAAAAAATTATGTCTTTGTACATTTGTGCCTAAAATTATAAACTAATAATTATTTTTTAAATGCATTGGTCTCTTAAATCATGTAGAAAACAAAAATGTGGAGTTGCAGACCATTCTTACAATATTAGCTTTTATAATTGCCCATACATTTATCTTTATGAGATATTTATTTATTCATACATCTTCAAGTTACTATCTGGTGTCTTTTGATTTCAACCTATAGGACTTCCTTTAGGATTTCTTGCAGGGCATGTCTAGTGGTAATGAGCTCCCTTAGATTTTTTTTTTTTTTTTTAAATCTGGGCATATCTTAATTTCTCTCTGACTTCTGAAGGACATTTTATCTGGTTATAAGATACTTGGTTGATATATATTTTTTTCTTTTAGCCAGGCATGGAAGGACATTTTATCTGGGTATAAGATGCTTGGTTGATATATATTTTTTTCTTTTAGCCAGGTGTGGAAGGACATTTTATCTGGGTATAAGATGCTTGGTTGATATATATATTTTTTCTTTTAGCACTTTAAGTATATTTGGCCACTGTCTTCAGGCCTCCAGAGTTTCTGATGAGAAATTTTAATAACTTTATTGAGAATTCCTTGTGTGTGACAAGTCTTCTTTCTTGCTGCTTTCAAGCTTCTATTTTTTGTCTTTTTTGATTTTAATTCCTGATTCACATGGATGTAGTTGTTTTTGAATGCACTAGTCTTTAATACCTGGCTCCCAAAAAGGAAAACAGGGGAAAATGAAGGGAGGTGTGAAAAAAGGGGGGTGGTGTCAACATGTAAGTCACTCTAGCCAGAGAAGGAGGATCTTGCAACAATGATGGCAGAGGAGGAAGACTGGAACTATGGCTTCCAGTCTCTGTGTTAGAACCTCTGTATTAAGAAGCAGCAATTAGTCATCACAGCATGGATTTATGATATTTGGAAATATAGGATTCTTACTGTTCATTCTGTTTCCCATAACCTAAAGCAAGCTGCTCCAGGAACACATGGATGACTGCCTGCCAAGGAATTATGGTGTGGGGGATGAGTAGACATTGCTAATCTAAAAGCTGAATTAATTAAACGTAACCATGTTTTACTGTACAAGCATTCTTCTGGAACTTGCAAGCCTTCAGTAGATTCCACTATTCCAAAGTAGTTACATCAGATCTGTTCTTCTCATGTGATTGTTGTCTAGGTGGGGAGATAGATTTCTGGTGCTTCCTAATCTGCCATCTTCCAAGGGTCTTTTTTGTCAGATCACTTTTAAATCACATACATTCATTCTTGAATTTCTCTATTCTATGGATGTAAACCTTCATTTCTCCCTCTCTCTTGGTCTTATTTGTCTATTATTATCTCCAGCATGATAGCATATGAAATGTGGCTTTCACCCTCACTGGCTGAGGTATAGTTGAAATATCTAGCTTTATTATTCTATAAGAATTCTAGATGTCATCTGTTAAGCAGAGGGCTTAGCTATTGGAAATCTTGTTTTCTGAGGAAGGTCATTCTAGTAATATCAAATGAAATGAGATGAAGATGCATGTCCAAGTACTAAATTAAAATGTCAACCCTGAAATTTGGAAGTCAGAGGCTTCAAAGGAAGTGATGATAAATTGTCACTCAGCCCTCATCAGTAAAGGAAACATTTTAAAAAATAAATTGCAGCCTCAGAAGGAAGGGATGAAGGTGTACGGACAGGTGCAAGGCAGAATGTCATAGGCATTTAGATCTAACTCTTTTTTTCTTCTCAAGGCTTGCATTACATAATTATGCCAGCTTATAATACTGATTAGAATATGGTTTTTGTTATTTATTCATAAGCTTTTCAGCAAATTACATTGAAATGACAAATTTATTTTCAATGCTTTGATGGCTAAATATCTTCCAGGAAAGTTTAGAAAAAAGTTCAGAAAACATGCCAGGTATCAAGCATCATCTTTTTGTGCCCATCTGGAGATATTATTTATGTTATACCTCACCAGTTCCCAAAGCAGGTTCAAGGTCCCAATACATACGGATACTTTCACTCCTTCATACTTCCCTGAATACAATAATCAAAACTTGATGGTCCTTTTGTTTTCTTGTTATGTAGAATACAAAATCAAGAAGATATATAGCCACCACTTGCTGGTTACAGCCATACCTCATTTTATTGTACTTTGCTTTATTATGCTTCTCAAATACTGCATTTTTTACAAATTGAAAGTTTGTAGAAACCTTGCATTGAGAAAGTCTGTTGGTGCCATTTTTTTTTCCAACAGCTTGAGCTTGCTTTGTGTCTGTGTGTCACATATTGGTAATTCACACAATATTTCAAAGATTTTCATTATATTTTTTACATGATGATCTGTCATTAGTGATCTTGTTGTTACTATTGTAATTGTTTTTAGGCACCAAAAACCACACCCATACAAGTCAGCAAACTGAATTGATGAAAGTTTTATGTGTTCTGATTGCTTTACTGACCAGTTGTTCCCCTGTCTCTCTCCCTGTCATTGAGCCTCCATATTCTGCAAGATACAACAATATTGAGATGATATCAATTCATAAGCCTACTATGGTTTACAATGGTGGAATGGTCTACAATGGTGAAAAAAAAGTTGCACATATCTCACCTCTAGATAAAAATCTAGAAATAAGTTTAGTGAGGAAGGTATGTCAAAAGCTGAGAAGTAGATTCCAACCCTCTTAGATAGTTTAGAGGAGTTCAAGCATAGAAGTAAAGGCTGAAGATGTGGCTGAGTTGCTGCACTCTCATGATAAAACTTTAATGGATAAGGTGTTGCAGTTGCTTCTATGGATGAGCAAAGAATGAGTTTTCTAGAGAGAAATCCACTCTTGATTAAGATGTTGTGAACATCTTTGCAATGACAAGAAAAAATTTAAAATATTAGAGAACCTTAGTTGATAAAGCAGTTGCATGGTTTGAGAGTATTAACTCCAATTTTGAAAAAAGTTCTACTGTAAATAAAATGCTATCAATCAGCTTCACATGCTACAGCCAAATCCTTCATGAAAAAGAAGAATCAATTTTTGAGGCAAACTTCACTGTTGTCTTATTTTAAGAAATTGCCATAGCCACTCCAGACTTCAGCCACTATCATCTTGATTGGTCAGCAGCCATCTCCATTGAGTCTGGACCCTTCAACCAGCAAAACAGTTGTGAATCACAGAAGGCTCAGATGATTGTTAGCACTTTTTTTTTCTTTTTTTCAGTAATAAGCATTTTAATTTTAATTTAATTTTATTTTTTGAGACAGAGTCTCACTCTGTCCCCCAGGGTGGAGTGCAGTGGCACCACCTTGGCTCACTGCGACCTCTGCCAACCAGGTTCAAGCCATTCTGTTGCCTCAGCCTCCTGAGTAGGTGAGATTACAGGCATGTGCCACCATGTCCAGCTAATTTTTGTATTGTTAGCAGATATGGGTTTTCAACATGTTGGCCAGGCTGGTCTTGAACTCCTGACCTTCAGTGATCCACCTGCTTTGGCCTCCCAAAGTGCTGGGATTATAGACTCGAACCACCACACTCAGCAAAAAGCATTTTTAAATTAAGGTATGTACTTTTTAAAATCTAATGCTATTCACATTAAATAGACTATAGTACCATGTAAATATAACTTATGTACACTGGAGAATCAAAAATTTGTGACTCACTTTATTACAATATTCATTTTATTATAGTAATCTGGAACCAAACCTGCAATATCTCTGAGGCATTTTTAATCTTTTTAAAGCATTTTTAATGCTTTTTTTTTTTTTTGCCAGATTCTAGGAAGGATCCCTTTATTCAGTGTCATCCCCTCCATCACCTACCACATGCATAAAATACATATGTATGAGAATTGAAGCTCCTTATGGACAGGGGGAATTGACTTCCAGAAATAATGACTTCCTAAATGTGTCATAGATAGATTTAAACTGCTCTGAATACCTTTAATTTGGCTACTTGATTATTTTTTCCAAGGTAGAGATTATATTACTCTTCACCTCTTCAAACTTTTTAATGGTTCTCTACTAGTTGGACATTGTGAGCAAATGCCTTTCTTAATTTGGTCCCAGTTTACCTTTTGGTAAATTTAGTTTTTGACTCCAAATTTACTTGTCCTTACTCTTCAATAGGAATTCTACATCCCAGTGAAACTAGATTGCTCTCTACATGGGAACAGTTTTCTGACTACTCTGACTGTATTTTGTTTGTTTATTTTATTTTTACAGCATTTCCGAGAATGAACCTCTTTCAGCCTAACTTATTAGGACCTCAACTTATTAGGAACCATGTAAAATGCTTCCCTCTTCATGATTTTTTTCCAATCTAACTCCCTCACAAACTTATGAGATCTTCCCGTTTTTGTACTTCTATAACATTAATGCCTTGTATATTCTTGAGACATATATTGTTTCCCTGATTTTAATTATAATTTTTGACAAACTATTTTATCTCTATGCTAGTCTGAAAGTTCCTTATAGGGGTTGATCTTAAAAACTTTATATTGCTTGAAGTGTCAGGCAGAATGCCTTGTTCATAGTAAATATTAAATACATATAATTTGTAAAATTAGACTGAATTTAAAACAATAAATAACTGCAGTCCAATCAGAATTTAATTTAACATAAAAATTATAAACCTATTACAAAATTTAATATGTCTTATTGGCCACAGAAATGCCACATTTTATGAAAAAACAGCTCAAAATCAACTGACATGTCCGGGAAGAAAAGATTCATAAAGATGCTAAATATATCATTTGCTCTAAGTTCTCTTTGATTCTAGGGAGATTTTTAAATCAGGAAAGTATATTAGCCAGAATTTCAGAAAGATTTTGTAAAAATCTAAATCATAATATTTTAGCAAACAGTAATCTATAATATAGACATTGTTTTGTTTTGGTTTGTACTGTAAAAAAATTTAAAGTTAATTGGGGTTGATATAACTGGGTACTTATTTAAAAACAAATGAGTTTCAATTTATGCCTCATACTAGAATAAATCCCAAAATGGCCCCAAATTTAAATGTAAGCAATGAAATCAAAATTTAGTAATAGAAATGGTAGGATAATATTTGAATTACATTTTAATTTTAGATTTATTAAAGTTTTTTGACTTCTGAAGTTTGTGTTACATTTAGAAGACTGTATTCAATTTCAACATAATAATAATGTTTGGATATCAAAAGCTACCATTAACAAAGTAAAAATATGAATAGCAAAATGGAAATAAAATTAAAACTCATATTACAAGCAAAGGGCTACTTTCTCTAGTATGGAAAGAACCCCTATAAGCCCATAAGAAAAATAAATAACAAATATCCAATGAAAAGGGATTACCATTATTATTAAATTTATCAGAAACAGAATTAAAATGGCATTAAACTGAAAAAAATGCTTACTGTCACAGAAAACAAAATACATTCAAAATAAAATTATACTAAGACGATTTTCTATTTATAAGGTTATCAAATTTAAAAAATTATGCTACATGTCAAGGCTCTGGAGAAAGAGGCAATTAATTACATTGGTGGTAGAAGTGTGTATTCATACTATTTTTATTAAGCATAATATGGCAAACATGTTAAAATTAAATGCACACAACTTTTTAGGGCATAAATTTGCTTCTGTGAATTTAAACTAACAATATTTTCCAGTAGGTGTGAAATGATATAAATGTAAGGGTATTTATTGCATTGCCACTTGTAAAAACAAAACTTTGGGCCAAGCGTGGTGGCTCATGCCTGTAATCCCAGCACTTTGGGAGGCCGAGGCAGGTGGATCACGAGGTCAAGAGATCCAGACCATCCTGGCCAGCATGGTGAAACCCCGTCTCTACTAAAAATACAAAAATTAGCTGGGCGTGGTGGTGCGCGCCTGTAGTCCCAGCTACTTGGGAGGCTGAGGCAGGAGAATCACTTGAACCCAGGAGGCAGAGGTTTTGGTGAGCCAAGATGGTGCCACTGCACTCCAGTCTGGTGACAGAGAGATACTGTCTCAAAAAAAAAAAAAAAAAAAAAAGTTTGACAAAAAACAAATGTCGATGATTTGTAGACTGATTCATCAGCTCATGTTACATGCAACAAGAGCAGATGTATAAAAAAGAATGAGGAATGTCTTCATGACTGATTGAAATAATCTCCAAAATTTATTTTTAAATGAAAAAATCAAGGTACAAATCAATGTCTATTTGGGAAAAAAGAAAGAAAATAACAAGACTCTAATTTGGTTTATTTATAAAATATATAAAAAAATACAATAGAAAGTGATAACTTTGTCTCTAGGAAGAAAAGTGGCTGCCGGAGTTTCAAGAGAGAGAAAAATAATTTTCACAAAGAAATAAATGAGAAACGATGGTGTATTCTTATAGTAGAATGCCAACTAAATATTTAATAATGATGGAGTTAGAAAATTATCAATGGATGCAAACACCAATGAAACAGCTTTACTGGGAAAATAATGTTTATATTGTCTTAAATACATCCTCACAAATCATTTATCAGTTACCAAGATAAAAATCATGGTAACTCTAGAAAGAAAAACCTTGGCAGAGACCAATTTCAAGAAATGATCAAATTAATCATCATTAATATTGGCACAAATCAACAACATGTCTCTCCTGATGATCCACTGAGAAGAATACAAGAACACTTCTGGCAAACAATGCGTGACTTTGACTTAAGCATGATAAACATCAGACAAACTCAAATTGAGGGATATTCTATAAAGCACCTGGTCCATGTGTATTTCAAAAATATCAAGGTCAAGAAAGCTGCAGATTATAGATGAATAAACAGACGTAGCAATTAAATGTGATCTTTGATAATGAATTAGATTCTGGATTGGGAATAAAAAGAGACATAAAGACATTATTGAGGCAGCTCATGTACACTTTTATTGGGTTGTTATTCTTTATTGTTGAGTTGTATGAATTGTCATATTTTTTGCATAGAACTCTTTTGGGATAAATATATTTTCAAATAGTTTCTTCCAGTCAGTGCTTTTTCATACATGATCTTAACAGTTCCTCTTGAAGAGAAGAATTTGTTAACTTTAATGACGTTTATTTCTAGATTGTTTACACACCAACATAAAATTAGAATGAACACATGAAATTGTTATTTATTTTTGAAAATCATCTCAAACTGTAATTAGAATAGCATTGAACCAAAAGAACTATTTGAGAAAGTAAACATCTTATCACTATTTAAGCCCAATCCATGACATTTTATATTTTTAAAAATTTTTAGTTTTTTTGTGCGTTTTTAGGTTTTGTTTTTATATTTTTTGGGTTAGTGGTCTTACTCACACATTCCACTTAGTTTATTCCTAAATATCTTATGTTTTTGATACTATCTTAATTTTTAAAATTAACATCCCATTTTGCTGCTGAAACTATATTTCATTTTTGTAGACTGAACTTGTATGTTTGATCCCTTAATACATTAAACTACTCTAGTAGCTTCTTGTAGACTTTTTACATAGACTATAATGCAATATTTAGCTAGACACAATTATACTTACCTCTTCAATAATTATGCCTTTTATTTATTTATTCTTATTTTATTGCATTGAGTGGGATCTCTAGTAAAATGTAGAATAGATTGGTGAGATAAGACATTCTTTATTCTTCTCCATTTAAGTGAAAAACATTCAGTCTTTCTCCATTAAATTTATTAGTTGATATTAATTGCAAATTTTTTTGTTGTTTATTTGTATATTACTTTGCTAGTTTGAAGAAATTCCCTTAAATTCTTAGCTTGTTGAGAATTTTGTTGAATCACACATAGATGTTGAATTTTGACAAGCGCTTTTTCTGCATTCATTGTGATGATCAAATGTTTCTTCATTATTGTCTGTTGATATACAAAATTAAGTTGTTTGGTTTTTGAATGTTGAATCAATGCTTTATTCTCTAGTAAATAAGTATTATTTTCTATTTGGCTGGATTTGAATTGCTGATATTTTAAGGATTTTGCACTTATGTTCATGACTAATATCTACCTATTTTTTAATTCACATGCATGCTATCTGGTTTTGTTTTAAAAAAGTAATGCTGGCCTCACAAAATCAGCTAGAAAATCTTTCCTTTTCTATGTTCTGAAACAGTTTGTGCAGAATTGGTGTTATTTGTTTATGCATTGATTAACAGCATTCTCAGATAAACCCATCTTTGTCCAGAGTTTTCGTGCGGGTATGTATTTAACTATGAAATCATTTTATTTAAAAGATACAGGAATAGTAAAATATTCTCTTTATATTTCTTCCAGTTATGGTAAGTTTTGTTTTCAAGTAACTTACCTATTTCATATAAGTTGTAAACATTTTGGCAAAAAATTGTCAATCATATTTTATTTTTATTTCAATATTAAATTATCTATCATTTATACCAATACCTACTCTGTCACTCCTGATATTGGAACTAGAATTTTTTCTCTCTATGTCCACCTCCCACTTCCAATTTACTTCACATATGTCTAGTTTTATAGTTGCTTTTTGAGAGCGGGAAAAGTCCAGTAATACTAATTCTGTTATGGTCAAAAGTAGAACATATAATAATTTCTTAATAAAAAATAAACCTTCATTTTATTTCAGTGAAAATATTATTCAAAAATCACATCAAAGGAAACTGATTTTGTAAGTGGGCCTGTAAGGATACCTCTAGTGTGATAGTCAATATGCAGGGCAAATTCTGTTGGGGATATTTCTAGTAAGGCCAGGAAAGTGAGAAAAGATGCCTAATTCATATCAGGGAATTCCTTCTTACAACAGAAAGATATCAGAATGTAACTCACCAGGAATTTCCATCAAGGGGAAACGTATGTGACATTTGATCTGATAACAGTTTCTTTCTGTTGTCACTTTTGCCTCATTTCTAAAACGTCAGGGTAACATTTATTTATCAGGGGATTTGACGCTTTGTGGGATGAATTGATATATTAAATGATTTGTGAAATTTAAGATCTCAAACTACTATGATAGTTGAAAAGTTGTGTAGACACCTTTCTTGGTAATTGGCTTGGTGTCTTCTAATGGCTCTTCCAAGGAATAAATCTTCTCACAGCTCACCTTTCTCCCTGGGGAGCTTATACCCTTCAAGAGACTAGACTCTGATTATGTCTGTGAATTTCTGTGGCATTATGTGAGAAAATCTAACAAGAAAGACATGTGCATAAAAGAAATCAGCAAATAAGTCTGAGAAGGGAAATAAAGAAACCAACAAAAAGCCTGCATAAAATGTCAGAACTAAACACCTCCCAACTGCTGCTTGTAGGAGGGGTAGTGGTACATTTCTAATATAAAACAGCTAGTCTAATGGCAGTTTTGAAACGAAGCAGAAATTGTCCATAAAAAGGAAGACACAAATTACTATGATTAGATATGCAAGAGGGATCATCACTATTGATCCTATGTACATTAAAAGGATAATAATAAAGCATTGTGAGTAATTCTGTGCCCACAAATTTAATAATGGATGAAATAGACCAATTTATTGAAAAACAAAAAACAAAAAAATTCACAAAAGGAAGAGTAGGTAATCTAAATAGGCTTAAAACTTTTAAATACATTTAATCAATAATTAATAATCTTCCATTAAAGAAAGCACCAGGCCCAGACGCTTTCACTAGCTAATTCTAAAAAATATTTAGGTAGAAATTAAACCATGTTTCTACAATTGCTTCTAGAAAATAAAAGAGAAAACACTTCCTAATTTATCTTAGTATTACCAGTATTACCCTGATGCCAAAAATAAAGACATTACAAGAAATAAAAACTACATCCAATATCTCTTGTATACATAGATGCAAAAATCTCAACAAATTGTTATCAAATGCCATCCAATAATGTATAAAAGTAATTATACACCACAATCAAGTGTGATTTACTCCAGATGTGCAAGTCGGGTTCAACATTAAAAAAAAAAGATTAATGGCCGGGCATGGTGGCTCACATCTGTAATCCCAGCACTTTGGGAGGCTGAGGCTGGTGGATCACGAGGTCAGGAGATTGAGACCATCCTGGTTAACACGGTGAAACCCCATCTCTACTAAAAATACAAAAAATTAGCTGGGTATGGTGGCACGTGCCTGTAGTCCCAGCTACTGGGGAGGCTGAAGCAGGAGAATCGCTTGAACCCGGGAGGCAGAGGTTGCAGTGAGCCGAGATCACACCATTGCACTCCAGCCTGGCCATCAGAGCGAGACTCCATCACACACACACAAAATTAATCCATCAAATCAACATGGTAAAAAAGAAATAATATGATAATAGCACTCGATATAGAAAAATCATTTGAAAAAGCCCAGTACTCATTCAAGATGAGGGGGAAAAAACACCTCTAAGAACTCTAAGCAAACTAGGAATAGGAGGGAATTTTCTCACCTCAATAAAGAACATCTGTAACAACCTACAGCTAATATCATACTTTATTGTGAGAAACTGAATGTTTTCACCTTAAGTTGGGGACAAGGTAAAGATGTCCTCTCTTACCACTCCTGCTGAAGACTGTACTGAAAATCCTAGCTAATGCAGTGAGTAAAGAAAATTAGAATCAAGGACACAGTTCCTGTAATTAATTTAAAAAATATGGCAGGGCTGCAAGATAAAAAGTTAACATAAAAAGTTGATTGCTTTCCTTTATAAGAGCAACAAACAATTAGAACTTGAAATATAAAACACAATATAATTTACATTAACATAAAAAGTGAATCCTTAGGTATAAATCTAACAAAATATTTATAAGATCACTATAAATGGATGTGGAAAATGATGAAGCTCTGAGGAAAGAAACCAAAGACACACTAAATAAATGGAGAAATATTTCATGTTCATGGATTGCAAGACTCAATATTGTTAAGATGTCAGTTACTTCCAACTGGATCTATTAAACCAATACAATTCCACTCATAATCCCAACTGTCTATTTCGCAGATGTCTATAAACTGATACTAAAATTTATGTGAAAAGGAAAAACACAAACCAAACAAAGCCAGAACAGCCAACACAATATTAAAGAACAACAAAGTTAGACAATGGATATTATCCAACTTTAAGGCAAATCTAAACCAAAGTGATCAAGACACTGTGTTATTAGTAAAAGAACAGATACTTGGATGAATGTTACAGAAATGAGGGCCCGGAGGTAGACCACACATATCTGTCAATGGCAGATGCCCTTTTCTAACAGATAGAAAATGATTGGGGGAGACTAAATCAAGATGGCCAACTGAGTCTCTGTGTTCCTCTCATGCATGGAATTACAGAAAGTTAGAAAATCATAGGAAAAAGAGAAATACAACAAAAAACAATAACTGCCTTCAGCACACAAGACATTAAGGCAATTCTGTTTTGATATATGTATACATTGTGAAATAATTACCAATGTATCAAAACATCACATTGTACACCCTAAATATATGCAATTTTTATCTGCTAACAATACCTCAATAAAATGGGAGAAAATAAGGAATTGAGGCAATTCTGAAAGATAAACAGCAGAAAAAAATCAGGTGTACAGAAAAACAAGTAGAGAAAATATGCAGACTACTACTCAGAAAACGATTAAGAAACAAAACAAATGATCAAACCAAAAAAAACACTAGGAGCTACCAAGTCATGAGGAAACTATGAATTCTGAAGCAGAAATGCCAAATTCAATAAACAAAAAGATAACTGTTTAAAGAAACATACTTGATAGAATTGAAATGGAATAGAGAATAAAAATATAATACTCTCACAACAAATTGAAAGTCAGTCATTGTGCATGATAAGATACCTTAGAATTTACATTTCTTATTGTCATAAATAATACATTAGGTCATTACACACACACACACACACACACACAATGACAGAAAAACACATGCAATGCCAATGGAAGAGTGATAGCTATTCAAAACACGTGTGAAAAATTCTGCTCAGATATTAGTGTGCTGGTTAGTTGCAGAAGAGCCAAAGTAGAGAGAAAATATGATTACTACAGGAACTGCAGAGCTCTCAAGATACAAAAGTAAACAATGGTTAGAAGATACAGAAGAAATGTACCCACAAAAAATAAAAATAAGAAAAAAGAGGCAGAAGTAGTTGTTTCCCCCCCCCCCCCCCGCCCCAAGACGAGTCTCGCTCTGTCACCCAGGCTGGAGTGCAATGGCATGATCTCGGGTCACTGCAACCTCTGGCTCCCGAGTTGAAGTGATTCTCCTGCCTCAGCATCCCGAGAAGCTGGAATTACAGGCGTGTGCCACCATGCCCTACTGATTTTTGTATTTTTGTAAAGATGAGGTTTTACCATGTTGGCCAGGCTGGCCTTGAACTCCTGACCTCATGTGATCTGAAAGCAGTTATCTTAAGCAAAGCTGAGAGAAAATTTTCCACTGAGTTTGTAAAGGATGATATGCTCATCATTCCTTCAATTAATGTAAGATTTTTATTTATTTATTTATTTTTATTTTAGATTCAGGGGGTGCATGTGCTTGTTAGTTACCTGGGTATATCGTATACTAGTGGGGACCGGGCTTCTAGGGTACCCATTACCCAAATAGTGAACATTGTTACAAATTTACTAACACAGAGGTTTGTTGTCATGTTCCTCAGTAGCAGACATTATAATCATTTTTGAAAGGAATTTACATTTTTTCTTAGTTTTCAGATAGACTCATGAGTTTTAATTTCAATGGTTGATCAGAGAGAGATCTCAGATATTTTTACCAAAATACATGGTAAAACTGTTGATAAAGAAGCATTTCATAGGTAAGCAAAAGGCGATTCCTTGTTACCTGGAGTTCAGTGAGAAACTCAAGAGACAACCAAATGTTTCATCTTTATCAAACAGGATTTTTATTATTTTAACATCAGCCATAGAAAGATCTACAAAAGGGTTATAGCCATGATTGAAAAATATTCACTACTATGAAGTTAAGTTTGGTAACAAAATATAACCACTATTTATTGTATGTATTTTGAAATACATGAGCACACATTTGACTACTGAATTCAGCATAATTGTATTTATGATATGACAATGATGTGTAATTACATTTGTCTCAAAGTCCTATTATAAGATAGAGGAACTTTATTTAATTTTATTATGTGTTCCTTCTGTATTATATTTCTAGCAAATCAGGATTTGATAAATTATTTAGTATGAGCTGGCAAACCAGTCCTGTAACCCCTGCACATAAAGTAATTCTGATTCCAATAAATGTATTTTTGACAAATGGCTTATGCTTACATGATATATCAACCTAATGTGGAATGGACCCACAGCAGCGGAGTAGTCGGCCTCTTTTGCACCTGGTTCTGTCTTTGCATGCCGACAGGAGAAAGGCAGAAAACCTAACTTATATTGAAGAAGTGGTTGGAAAAATATGATGTTTGTGCTAGGTTGACAGCATATGGATCAAACAACAGAAAATAAAGAAAAAGCAATAAAGACACACAAAGTATACTTTTATCTTCAGTCATGGAAATTATTTGTGTCTGCTGAAGAAAGAGAAAAGCACCATTAGAGTTAACTGAGCATATTAAACTATAAACCACAAGGTGACTTCTCCTATCATAAACTTAGTTCCAAGGGGTTGCAGTCAGCTTAGATTTAGAGGCCACAACATTACTACTGTGGGTTAATCAGATCCTAGGAGTGGTTTGGTTGAAAATGATATAGCTGCAAAGTGTATGGAGATATTTTCATGAACACCACTGAAAGTGAAGATTCAAGGGTAATCAAATTGCAAGCATTTATATGATTTGAAATCCTTCATCAGCTGAGAGTTCACTACAGTACATGAAATTATGTGATTGATTAAAAGCATCTACTAAAAACTAACTTCATTAACATGTATTATGACACAATTTACTGTCCAGCCCAGGAAGTTACATAAAAGGTTCTGTGGCTGAGCGCAGTGGCTCAGTCCTGTAATCCCAGCACTTTGGGAGGCCGAGGTGGGTGGATCACCTGAGGTCGGGAGTTTGAGACCAGCCTGACCAACATGGTGAAACCCCGTCTCTACTAAAAATACAAAACATTAGCAGGGGGTGTTGGCCAGTGCCTGCAATCCCAGATACTAGGGAGGCTGAGGCAGGAGAATCACTTGAACCCAGGAGGCAGAGGTTGCAGTGAGCCGAGATTGTGCCATTGCACTCCAGCTAGAAGGATGGGCCTGCATCGAGCACACATCTTGCCCCTCCATTAAGATATGTGCCCTTCTGAAGCTTCAAAGAATGAGCTAAAGAGTATGTCCAAAACATCAGAAAAGGCAGAATTGAATATTCTTCACCATTTTGGAGGATAAGGAAATAGAAACACACCAGGTTTTGAATGAAAAGCCAAGGAAGTCCATGCATAAGAAAGAGGCACAAACTAGAATTGAACAGACCCTTACTAAAAACATCAACCTGCCTCTGGCTCAACTCAATCCCATACCCCTCAACCATATAGAATCCTGGAAAACAAAATATATGAAATATAAAACTCACTAGTAAGACTTTAGAAAACATGACAAACAAGGTAGGATTAATGAATTCGAGAAGTCAATAAAAAAATTTAATGGAAGCATAGAAGGAAAATGAAAGATTAAAACAAGACACAACAGTATAAGAGACATGCAGAATATTTGAATAAAGAAGATAAATTACCATGCATTTTACAGACCTTGAAAATATCCAGTCTTACTTTAAAAAGTTTTACGAAAAATAATTTACAAAAACATAAAATTATCAGTTAAAAAAATAGTTTGTCAAAACTGAAACAAGAAGAAAGAGGAAATGTGAACTCACATATGAAAAATAAATTTATCAATTAAAAAGAGATCTTCCTCACACAGACAGTTACAGCTCCAGATGAATACATTAATAAACTCTTTCAAACATTTAAGGAACTATTAATACCAATTTTACACTCATTTTTCAGAGAATGGAAAAACATAAACAAATGTTCCCAACTTGTTTATAATAACAGAATTGTATCTGTGTAAAAACTTGACAAAACTCATAACATAATAAAGCAAACCCAGTAACATATAAAAAGAATAATGCATTAAGACCAAGCAGTTTGTTTTTTTTTTTTTTTTTTGGAGACATAGTCTCTGTCACCCAGGCTGTAGTGCAGTGGCGTGATCTTGATTCACTGCAACCTCCACCTCCCAGGTTCAAGCAATTCTCCTGCCTCAGCATTCCGAGTAGCTGGGATTACAGGCACTGGCCATCACGCCCAGCTAATTTTTGTATTTTTTTTATTTTTAGTAGAAATGGGGTTTTGCCATGTTGGCCAGGCTGGTCTTGACCTTTTGGCCTCAAGTAATCTGCCTGCCTTGGCCTCCCAAAGTGCTGGGATTACATGCTGGAGCCACCTAGCATGGCCAGACCAAGTAGATTTTATAACAAGATTTAAAAATCATCATATATAATGTACCACATTAATAGAATAAAGATATATGCTGATTATGCTAAATATGGAGAGAACATTTAATGAAAATTTAACACATATGCATGTAAATCTCTAGGAAAAAAGTAGAAGAAACTTTATAAGTCTTAAAAAATATGGTATGTACAAAAAGCCTAGAGCAAACATACTCAGTGGTAAAGTATTGACATTTTCCAACCTGAGCTCAGGAACCAATTAAGGGTGGTTTCAATCTTTACTTCAACATTGTACTGGAGGCATAGCTACTACAGTAAGGCAAAGAAAAAACAAAATTTACAAAGATTAAAAAGGAAGTAAGCATTCAGAAGAAGTAAAACTCATTATTTATAGGAGGCATGTTTTCGTATATAGAAAACATTCCCTGCCACCTCATAACTCCCCTCACCTCAAAATCTAAAGTGTCTAAGAGACTTATCATGGTCTCTGGATAAAAGATTTGTATTGAAAAGTCAACTGCATTCTTAGAATGTTAGCAATAAATAAGAGCATATTATTTTCAATAGCACAGATAACTAAAATTATAGCAATAAAATGGAATACTATAGTTACGTAATAAAAAAGCAAACTACTGCGACATCCAATAAAAGGAATGAATCTTACAGATGTAATTTTGAACAAAAGAAACAGGAAGCAAAAAAAAGCTTACCACAGTATGATTCCATTTGCATGGAATTGAAAAACAAATTAATCCGTGCTAATAGAGATCAGGATGGTGGTTACTTTGTCGGAGTCAATTGGGAGGCTGGTAATGATCTATTTGTTCATCTAGGTGGTGACTATATACTACCTTACAAATGTATAAAACTGTGTTACTGAACACTTAACATTTTTACCTTTCAGTGTATGTGTATTACTTTGCTAGGGCTGCCATAACAAAATACTACAGACTGGGTAGCTTAAATAATATAAATTTATTTTTTTCACAGTTCTGGAGCTAGGTGTCCAAGATCATTGCATTGACTGATTTGGTTTTCCCTGAGGCCTCCCTCCCTGGCTTGCAGATGGCTGACTTCTTGCTACTTCCTCATTTGGTCTTTTCTGTGCACAGGCACATGCCTGTGTCCAAATTTCCTCTTTCTCATACACACAGCAGTCATATTGAGTTAGGAACCATCCGAACAGCCTCATTTTATTTGAATTACCTTTCTAAATAGGGAGAAAGATAATTATAAAGCCCCAAATATAGTCACATTCTAAGATACAGGGAGTTAGCACTTCATTATATAAATTTTGACAGGCCACAATTCAGCCCATATTAGCATGTAATTTATAAATTAACAAGTAGGAAAAATACATACATTAAAGTAAAACTAAAAGGACAGGTAAGAAAATAAAGTCAAAAGTAAAGACTGAATTGGAGCAGCATGAAAGTTATGTGGAAAACCAAGTTTGTGATACCAGAATATCTAAGAGAAAAGTGTTTTTAAAAAGAGGACGTGTTCAAATGTTTCAAGTGCTCTTCCTAGATCAATTAACATGAGGACTCAGAAGTGTAAATTGGGTTTAAAAAAAGAAGGCCATTATTGACTTTAGTGAGAGCTGTTTTACTGGAGTGGAAAGGATAAAGCCTTATGAGGGGGGTTGAGTAGAGAATGGGAGGTAAAAAACAGAGTAAGAGTGAAAATGCTTCCTTTGAGAGGTTGCCCTGTAAATATAAATTAAATGGAAGTAGCTGGATGGAAATATGGGCTTGAAGAAGTGGTTATGGTTTGTTTTTGCTTTGGTTTCTTTATTTTTAAAACTGGAAAAGACTTCTGCATGCTTGATCATTAATGAAATATGTAGAACAGTAAGGCAGAAGTTGAAGATATGGATCGGAGAGGAGATAATCAAGAGATGGCTCTAATAAAAAAAATACTACAAAGGATAACAAATGTTGGTGAGGTTGCAGAGAAATTGGAACCCTTCTATACTGTTTGCAGAAATGCAAAATGGCGCAGTCATTGTGGAAAACAGTATGGAGGGTCTTCAAAAACAGAACTACCATATGATCCAGCAATTAGACTTCCAAAGAAAAAATTGAGAAACAGATTAACTGAATATTTTGCCTTCATTTACCCTGCTGGTAATGAGGTGAATCTGGATTTGTGTTCATCTGGTTCTGAAGAATATTATCTTTTTTTACTTTCAGCACATAAAACATAAACTATTAGCATTCTAAGTCCGATAATTTTCATGTTAAAATATAGTTAATATTTATAACAAAGTATATGTAATGTCAAGAAATAATTTGATTGTAAAGTCAAATAAGAATTTTCAGGATTCAAAATTGACCACGTAACATGACCACAGCTACATCTAGCATAATGCCAGACACTCAATAAATGTATGCTGAATAACCTGTGTTTAAAAAATAGAAAAAAAGAAAACAAAATAAAATGTAACAGAAGGGTTTAACATGGTTAATCTAAGTGTAATTTTTTCTCCCTTTCTTTCCTCTACCCCAATTATTTAAATGAATAACCATGTAGGGTGTTTAAGAAAATTTTTAAAAAGTGAAATAAACCATGAACACAGTTCATCTCTGAAAATATTCTACACCTTCCTTCTACTTAATTCAGGGAACTTTCTGCTCCACCTGCTTCACAACTTCTGACCACACTGTATGTGGTAAATGTCTACAAATTGCCCCTGAGAACTACCCTGACAGTTTACTCAGTCACCAGCTACAGAGGTCTGAAAGCCAACTTGTTGAGCAGACATGGGAGTAATTTCATAAATACACCCAGGAGCATTACCTTACATGAAAGGATGCAATGATGAGAGAATATATACAGGCTTGAATCACATGGGGAAAAGCCACAGAACTTAGTTATTTGATTTATTATATTGTATTTATTATATTGACAGCTTTGGAAGTGTGTGGGCTAGTTCTTGTAGGCAGGTTTCTCAACCTTCCTGAATTATCTGTATTTATATGGAGAACTAGGTGAAAATTATGTGAAGCTAGCAGCAATTGAAGTCATCTTTCTTGAATAATAAAGTTCATAGACCAGGAAAAGGAAGGAGGGAGGAGAGAAGAAGATAGGTTTCAAAGCTTTTCTAATTATGAAGAAAATTTGATTTGTATTTCATATATAAAAATGGTCCTTGTTATTTCTAGAACCAATCTGCTATCCTTTGAATTAACAAAAGATATGTAACAAAGAGTATCCAAATTGGAAAGCAGGAAGTCGAATTGTCTTTGTAGATGATGTAATTTTATGTATTAAAAACCCTAAAAGATTCACCAAAACATTTTAGAACTGATAAACAAATTTAACAGTGTTGCAGAATACAAAATCAACATATAAAAATCAGTAGGGTTTCTGTGCACCAACTACACTCTAGTGTAAAAACAATCAAGAAAGCAATCCCATTTACAATAGCTACAAAAAATAATTTTTTTGGAATAAATTTGACAAAGAAAGTGAAATACCTCCACAAGGAAAAATATAAAAACACTGATGAAAAGAAATTGAAGAGGACATGAAAAAATAGAAAGACTTCCCACATTTATGGATTGGAAGAATTAATATTGTGAAAATGACCATGCCAACAGAAATGATTTGTAGAATCAATGCAGTCCCTGTCAAAATACCAATGACAGTCTTCCTCCCAGAAATAGAAAAAAAAAAAACCTAAAATTGATTGGAATTACAAAAGACCCTGAATAACCAAAGCAATCTTGAGCAAAAATAACAAAGCCAGAGGCATCACACTAAGTCGCTTCAAAATATTTTATAAAACTATAGTAACCAAAACAGCATGGTACTAGCATAAAAACAGGCACATAGGCAGAACAGAACAAAGAATCCAGGAATAAATCCACATATTTATAGCCAATTCATTTATGACCATGATTCCAAGAACATTGGGGAAGAAACAGTCACTTTAATAAATGGTGCTGAGAGAATGGAACATCCATATACGGAGGACTAAAACATGATTTATTTTTAAAGGTTTAATGTAATTCTCAACCCTCTCCTTCTGCCTCCCCTTCCATAAATACCCACTTTTCCCTGTGACACAATCTACCATGGGGCTTTCAACAGCATTTTTTAAATACTTTATTAGCTCTTTAAGTTGATTTTTTATTAATGCTTGTTCCACTGATTTTATATGAAGTAGTGGCAAACACTGAAATTTCTATTACTGAAGTCTTGTAGTTTCAAAGAATGACTGCTGCATATCATTTACCTGCAAGAAAGAGGAACCTAATAGAGTTTCTAATGTTGAGAATCCTCTCTAAATCAGGTTAGCTCAAGAACGTGGTCAGTCACCACTCATCATAGTGGGTATTGCAACCTTGCCTTTTCAGAAACTTCTAGCTGCCTTTTTGTGCCTCTCTCCCACTCTCCTGGAGCTCTCCCAGAACAATATGCTGAGAACATTGATAAGGGTAAGTCACTATTAGTGGAACTGTCAACCTGAATTGTCTTCTTGCAGGACAACTTGGCTGTAGCTTTCAAAGTTAAAACTGAAAAGGCTTTTTAATCCAGCATTCTGAATATGGTACTTATTCTACAGAAGCACTTTCATTTTCTTGGGGTGGGGTGGAAGCAAGATAATATATGTGCTTGGACATTCATTGCATAATTATATTTGTAAAATAAAGTAACAAAATGGATTTCCATATAAGAAGACAAGTACAATAAATTATGATACCTTCATAAAATGAAATATTCTATAGCCATGTAAAAAGACAATTTTATAAATCTCCCTGCGGTAGTTTTAAGTGAAAAATTCAGCTATAAAACAATGTGACTAAAGAAGAGAGATATAAACACACATACATATACACATACACAGATACATATATCTGTTGTTATATATTATATATAATTACTAGATGTTATTATTAAATGCGCTGAATACCTTCAGAAATTAAATGGACATTAGTCATTGCTTTCAAAGAGAATAACTGGTTTATCTGGGATTGAAAGAGGGAGGAAGGGAAGCACACTATTCACTGTATTCACTTTTATATTGTTGAATTTTGATCAATGTGTATTACTTATTTAATAATTAGTAAACAAAATAATATTAAGTATAAATTATTGAGATGATCTCAATACAGCATCATCATTCCAAAGGAACTTTTATAAAGCTGAGGATTGCATAGATCTGCATATTACGCCTATCATGTAGTCACAGGTGATTCAAGGTTCATATAAGGTTGGGTAAATTGTTTAGCACTCTTCCAAACAGGGATCATTTTATTGACCTATACACGTCAGCATTAATACCTTATTTGGTTGCACTATACACATGTTTGCATAGATGTAACCGCACATAAATATTGCATATGTATGAATACATAATGGCATATTTATATCAATAGAAATAATACCACATATGCTATCTCGAATGTCAAACATTCATGATTAGGCTTTTTATACACGTGATAAAAAGAATAATCATATCACTGAAAGAGTCAAAAGAAAGAGAAATTAGATACTATGACTGACCTAATCACCACCATTCATTTTATATGTTATTTCAGGACATAGTGATAAGGGCATACATTATACAAATTGTTTTTTTTTTTCTTGGCTTTCTTGATCATGCATTCTTTACCCCATCCAGCCCAAATTCTTCCTGTTAAATTTAGATTACTCCTGTGTGATTCCTTTTTGTTTTGAGATATGCTTTGGTGATTCCCAGTAGGCATATTTTTTATCGTTTTCCATCAATTTTCTATTTTCCTATCTAAACAAATTGTATGCATCAGTAAAACACACTAAACTTCACATGTTGTTTTGAAAACAAAAAGGGAATATAAGTTTAGAATAGATGCATATTTCTGTTGAGTAGACTCTTATTATCATGAAATGTTTTCCTTACTTCTGGAAATATTTCTAACCATAAATATCTCCCTTTTCAATGGTGGTAGGGCAACACTGGCTTTCTTCTTGGTTAGTATTTGCTTGGCGCATTTTTAATCTTTACATTCCTTTTATCTTTGTATTTTCTGTGTCCTTACATTTAATGGTGTTTATTTTTTTGAGACAGAGTTTTGCTCTGTTGCCCAGGCTGGAGTGCAGTGGCACAATCTCGGCTCACTGCAAGCTCCGCCTCCCGGGTTCATGCCATTCTCCTGCCTCAGCCTTCCGAGTAGCTGGGACTACCGGTGCCGCCACCACACCCAGCTAATTTTTTTGTATTTTTAGTAGAGACGGGGTTTCACTGTGTTAGCCAGGGTGGTCAATGGTGTTTCTTATAATCATGGGTTAGCTAGTTTAGTTTCTTCTTTTTATAATCCAGCCTATCAATTCTTATTTTAGAGAGAGGATTTAGTCTATTTTAATTAAATTGCAAATATACTTTTACTTAAATCTAACATCTTATCCTTTGTTCTATATATGTTCATATGTATTATTTTTTCATAGTCTTGCCTTCTTTTGAAATAATTACAGATTTTATAAATCATCCATTTGCCCTCTAATAGTTTGCCTGTGATTTATTTCTTTAGTTCAGTTTTACGTTCATTCCTTTTTATTAGAATATATAATAAATTAATATTTTATCACTTCCACACCAAAGATTTTGTAACCCTTACCTACAATGTATATTACAACCCCAAAACCATTATTTCTATTATTTTAAACAATGTCTATTTATTTGTATCTGGTTATTTACATCATACTTTTTAAATATATGCTTGCAGCATCTTTTACCAGGGGTTATATTCCTTCTGACTAAATGACTTCTTTTTGTGTTTCTTTTAATGTGAGTTACTCTGACACAAGGTACATCACAGCCAGAAGCAAAGTCTTGTTCATTTTTCATTCACTTTGAGTTCAATACATTTTTATCTGGTATGGCTCTTCCTCCAACCGAGAGGAAGGATGGGGAGATAAGAAAGAACTGCTTACAGCAGAGCAATGAAAGTAGATCTGCAAATAGCAAATTATATTTAAAGTTGGAATAGGTACTCAGTAGAGACACATTTACATTTGAGGAAGTATAAGTAGTATAGTATAAGTATAGTATACTTATAAGTATTATTTGAGGAAGTATAAGTAGAAGGCAAGAGTAATAATGAAAGGTGACAGAGGACCGTGAGTATTGATTCTGGTATGTGCAGATCTGGGTCCAAAGTACAAGTTGTCTACTTATAATCTTTGTGACATTAACGGGAAGACAAAACTTGTCTAAGTTTCTGTTTAGTCCCAAAATAAGAAAAAACAATGTTTTGTATTATGAGATGGTTATGGGAATTAGATACGTAATAATATATTTATCACTTAATAGTGATGCCTGCTATATAATTGAAGCTTTATAAATCATAGCAATCATTAAAAATCAAGAAATATTTAATGGACATAGCGTTGCGGTTGATGCTAAAACATAATTAGATTTTCATTGGAAAGAGATCAGAAGAAATCTGGCTGTTGAATAGCCAGCAAGAATAATGACTTGGGTTATGAAAGAGACCACCATGTTCAGGGCACAGAAAACAGCTGACACTGCTGAATCTCTGGCCCTGACTGGAGGATGGTCCCTTGGAGCTTCATTATGGAGAATTTGCATGCTATGGAGAGGTGGTAATTCATGAGGCAGAAAGCCTGCAGAGGACTGTGTGCTAAGGGGGTTAAGCATCATTATAGATCCTTGAGCAGGAGTGTACCTTTGACCATGTCTTATCGAGTGAGTTCTACGTGTCTGGGAGAATGTTTACTCTAAAAAGATGGAGCAGTCCAATCTTGTAGTTCTCTGATCCTCTGCCCATAACTCACCTCCCACTGCATTGCCAGTCACCTTAGTTGACTGAATAGCATGAACATTTCCACAGAGAATAAAATGTTTTATTTATTTTCCCTTAGAAGGTTTTTAGACCATTTCATTTCCCAGTTTTTCTTCCACAACACCTTTTCTCACTGCATAGAACTTGGTTAGAAACAGACATTCTGTCTTTCCCGCCTCCATTCCTCCTGGCCTCTTTTTTTGTTTTTTGGTTTTTTTTTTTGGTCTTTGTTTTTGTTTTTTGAGACAGAGTCTCACTCTGTCACCTAGGCTGGAGTAAAGTGGTATTATCTTGGCTCACTGCAACCTCCACTCCCTGGGTTCAATTAATTCTCCTGTCTCAGCCTCCTGAGTAGCTAGGACTACAGGCCCACGCCACCATGCCCAGCTAATTTTTGTTTTTTTTTTTAGTAGAGACAAGGTTTCACCATATTGGTCAGGCTGGTCTTGAACTCCTCACCTCAAGTGATTCACCCACCTCGGCCTCCCAAAGTGCTGGGATTACAGGCGTGAGCCACTGGGCCAGGTTTCCTCCTGGCCTCTTAAAGAACAGAGGCTTCTGCCTTGTTTGTGCATGATATATAAAAACTCTGCCACAGTTGGTATTAGAAAAACAGCTTCGCAAATCAAAGATTGATGGAGAAAATTATGGTTTTGGTTTTGCCAACCCAGTAGAGAGTACCTTCCATAAAATGACTATTTACTACCTATGGTGATGAGCCAATCTTTATGGAATCAGAACATGACAATCCAAACATTTGGTTTTGGATGTGGAGTGGGATTAAAGCCCTGATTACTGCATTTAATCTTTATAATTTCTCTGCTCCTTCAGCCTCCAAGAATCTACAGAATCCTGACACACTTAGTTCAGGTACTCTTGGGCACAGGTTCTAAGAGTGATTTCAGGTAGATTAGAGTTGGTTAACTGATTCTAAGGCATTCAATTTCTCTTCTGTTTCAATGAGTTTACTCCTTGCCATGGGGTCAGTGATTGGAAGGAACCACCAATTTCTTCTAGATCTAATTCAAGTTGATTTGCTAATATTCAGTAAATACATTGAAAAAAGTAATAGGAAGTGACTTCAGGAAGCAGTGCTCTCATTGTCCATGGGGTAGAGGACAGCAGATGTGGGTAATACTGCTTTTTGGGGGAACATTTAGGAAGACCCTTTCTGAGACTTCCAGTTTTCAGAGTACTGTGAGCAGGATGGTGAATGCTCTGAAAACTACTGAAAGAAGAATAATTGGAGGAAGAGACCTCTTCAGGGAGAAAGGAAGACTGTTTTGCCAAATGACAAGAGACCCATTACCAGGTATAGACAAAGGACTGTGAGCAGGAACAAGCTAGCTTATTCAATGTTGCTGAAAGCCAAAAGGCAAAAAGTATAGGTTGATGGATGTGGTTAGTGAAGAGACAACCAGAATCAACCAGAAATGGAAAAGGGATGTAGGGAATCTCCCAAGAGAATTCAGCCAGGCTACATGGCTATTCATTTATGATGGCTTAACTGATGTTGCTACATGTAATTAGACCAAATCACCTTGGTGATCCTTTCCAACACTAAAGCACTGTTTTTAAACCAAAATATACTTTGGCACATGACAATTTCTTTTCTGTCATACGTGAGACTTCTCCTCTTCTGTTCCTTTCCTTTTATTTTCTTAAAAAAATTATAAAACCTTTTTGGCACCAACTGGGATTCTTCAACCCCACTGTGGTTTTTTTTTCAAAGTATATTCAAGTTCCCTACAGAAAAAATAACCCAATAACCCAATTAGATTATGAAAAATATACAATTTATGCACGTAATTCCCCACTGTCAGCATACTCAAACAAGTTCCCTGGGGATGAGGCCCAGGAATATGCATTATAAGAAGTTCCCTCTGAGGATTCTTATAACCACCTAAATTTGAGAATTACCATCCCAGTATCTTTCTCTCAAGCATTTTCTGTACTTGTGATTTTTTACAGAAGGTCAGTCGTGTCTAATTCTTTCCTCTTAGAATGGGAAATTAAGATTCAGAGAAATAAAGTCCTGGTCCCCGAGTATATCTGGTTAGTTTTAGTTGCCTCCCATTCTTGTGCCAAACGGGCATCTCTGTTCACATGCAGGGTGCAGAGGATGCTGAGTCTCATGTTGTCTCATGGTGAGATCCTAAAACTAGAATATAAAAAACTTTCTTTGCCTTCTTTCCCTGAGAGAGATCATAAAGCTGCTACTGCCAAGAATAAGGAAGCTCAGCAGGACTGATATCGGTTAGGGCAGTGCCTCTCAATCTTGGCTGCACATAGATATGAGTGAAACTTTAAAAACAAATACCTAAGTTGGGTCCTACTGCAAGGTAATTAAATCAAAATCTGTAGGATTGAGGCCATATTATTTCCTTTCTAAAAAGATCCCATTCAAGCATCACAGCTCTTGTGCTCCCATAGCACTTAGTATAGAATGTTATTTTTGTACTTATCACATATTTTTGTAATCACTTATGTATTTATATCTATCTCCACCTAACTTCCCTGTGAGTGAGACAGTGTCATCACTGTAGATAGTAGGCAGCCAGGACATATGAATATTTAAAAATAAATGAAATAGTATAGCAGATCCTTGAAATTACACATGCTCTAGAATAATCTGTGGTTTGGCTGCTTCTCATCAAAGTTTACTTTGTGCCTCCTGGGAGGAAATTTCTGAAGTTGCTTTGCAAGCCTCTTTCTTCATTTGTGAAGCTAAAGAATTGCTCTAGCATATTTTAATTACAACTAAGAAGTGTTCTTTTGATCAAACATTAATAAAAATTCTAAGTCATAAACAAACTAAGATTTATCACTTGTCCTAAGGTTGACACTACCATTATTCTCAATTACTCCTGCGCCCGCACACATTATTCACTAAGTGTCCCTGGAGGAGGGAAACAAGGAGAGAGTTCTGCTGTAAGAGGGAATAAAATTCTTCCTGGAGTTACATTTTTGTATATTCAAAACATCTCCTTGGGATTTTTTTTTTTTTTTTTTTTTTTTTATATCTACAGCATTCCCCAGACAAGATAATAGCACGTTCTGGTGAAAAGTCCACCCGAAAGGAGATTGTGTTAGGGAGCCAGCACACGCTTGAAATTGCAAAACAAAAGTTAATTAATCCACATTGTGGCTCTGTTCCTTATTTACAGAGAGAAGAGGGGAGTGGGAACAAGAATTGGGATCTTTCTTCACCAGGATACCAGTTGGCTTTGCCTACTGGACAGGGAGGAAGTTAGCAGTCAGCCCTCCTGGAAATACCACCCCAGGAATAGTGGAAGTGGTGGCACTGTTTCCTATAGTTTTAGAGCTTGCTAATAGTATCATTCTCCTAAGAAGTAATAACTTGGATGCTTATTTTGAATAATTGTAATATTGTTAGTTCCTAGTTATTAAATAACCTATATATGCCAGATACTTTTCTAAGTACTTTAGCACATTGGCTCATATAATCCTCATACTATTCTTGCGAGGTAACTGTTATTATCTCAGTTTTACAGGTGAAGAAACTGGCACTTAGGGAAGTTAAGGTTGTGAGTTTTTTATGGATTTGCCTACAAGTGTTTTAGCACATGCAACTTTGCCTGTAAAATAAAGTGATATAATTAATTTGCTTGGACATATGGTGGAAGGTACCGGGAATATATAAATAGGAATATTGTCAGTGGATAAAACAGGTTCTACAATGACCAATAGGTGAGGACTGACCTGTGAGACAGGCCACAGATACTAAAACTGATATCAGGTGAGCCAGAAAACGTCAGATCTCCCCTCTACTCACCCGATTAGGTAAGCATTTGGATATTCAACCACTGGCTCCATGGTATCTAGTGGAGACTGGACCAATCAGAGAAGCATCCCAGGGCTTCACAAAGATTATAATGAAATTCTGCTGATTGTTGTTGAAGTGAAAGAGAGATTTCTCCTCTGTGGGGGAGAGTGTCTATCAGATAACTAGACAGGGAATGTTCAGCCCCACAAGGCCCTTATACTCAACACAGAGAAGGAAGCTCTTCTGCCATTTCCAATTTTGAGGGCCAGACATGTGTTCCCTCTCATGATTGGGGAGGAAGCACAAGTTAGCTATCTAGGGTATGACAATCTCTTGGCAGTTGCATTGGGAGGGAAGTGGGTGTATCTGAAGCCCATGTAGAGTGCCTGATCTGAGGGAAGAAACTTAACTCACTGAATGACCCATAGAATAGGACATTAATTAATGTTGCAAAAAAAGGAATTTTACCAATAGTTATTGTAAAGCCACTGGGCTGCTTTTCAAGACAATTTATCTTCATTTTGTCCACTTATTTCCTCCCTTTTGAACTTTAAAAAAATCTTTTCTGTCTTCCCTCTAAAATCTTTCTAATGGACAGTTATTTTTTATTTTTCTTTACTTTTTTTCCCCTAATCTTTCCTTTCCTTCTTTCTTTCCTCCTTCCTTCCTTATTTTCTTCCCTCCCTTTCTTTTCTTTTTTCTTTCTTTCCTTCCTTTCTTTCTTTTCTTCCTCCTCTCCCCTTCCCTCCCCTCCCCTTCCCTTCCTTCTTGCTTTCTTTTATTTCTCACTCTTCCTCCCTCTTATCCTTTCTTCCTTTCTCCTCCCCTCTTCTTCTGCCTCCTCCATTTCCTCCTCCCTTCCTCCTCCTTCCTCTTTTAATGTTACCATGTGTATTAATCTGATAGGACTGTCATAAAAAAATACCACAGACTGAGTAAACACCAAAAATGTATTTTTCCAGAGTTTTGAAAGCTAAAAGCCAAAGATCAAAGACATTGTTAAGTCCAATTTCTCATGAGATCTCTCTCTTTGACTTGGAGATATTCACTTTTCACTGTGCCTCAGATGGTCCTTTGCATGTGGGTTCCCTAGGGTTTCTTCCTTTTTCTTATAGGTACATCCATCCCATCAGTCCCACACTTATGACCTCATTTAATCTTGAGTATCTCTTTAAAGGTCTTATCTTCTAAACCAGTCATATTAGGGGTTATGGCTTCAACTATGAATTTTGAGGGCACATAATTTAATTCATAACACAATGTTTGAATTTTCAATTTTGGGGCTTGTGTATTTTCATCCTGTAGTTTGAACAGTTTCAAGTATTATGTATATACAAGTAGCCACATATACAGTCTAAGTTGAGTATCTGCCCTTAGTTTAATTTCCCATTCATTTTTTTCTTAAGGAGAAAGACACAATCCAGAAAGTAACTTGAGGCACCAACAAGTTAAGGCACCAATAATTTTTAATATGGAAATGAAAAACTGGTAAGAACTGCTCTGTTCTGCAAGATTAAGTGGAAGGGGGCTGAAAGGAGTACAAACCAAAAAGATGGGAATATGCTGGAGTAGGGGCAGGCACAGGATGCAGGCTGCTAAAGCAGACAGTCCTGAGCCTGAATCCTAGGTCTACAAGTTGCCAGTTTTTTGGCCAAGGGCAAGTGAATGTTCAGTCATAATTTCCTCATTTGCAAATCGGTCACACCAATCTGCTTTGAGGAGACACTGCAAAGACACAAAACACAGGTAACATACATGTGTGCATGTACACACATGCTAAAATGTCTGACGGGGAGTAAAAGCTCAAAATAAAAATCCACAGACCACAATTTTAGAAAACATTAAAGTTCACGTAGATTCCAATGTCTTACAGACAATCTTGACACCAGGCCCACAGGCAATATGTGTGCAAGCCCAAAGCTTCAGAGGAAACATCAGACTTTCACATTCAACATAAAATAAAATTTTCAGTGCAGACCTAGGCACTTGCTCTACATCTTATCAGGGGCCCACTAGAGTAAGGGAGCTTGGATGAATGGCTCTTTGCTTACACAAAACTGAAGGCTCCTTATGAGCAAGAATCCTGTTTTGTGGATTATTGTATGCCTGGAACCTAACACAGTGCCTGAACATAGATGCTGGTGGGTATTTATTAATAATTGGATGAAGGCATACTATACTCACAAAGTACTTTACTGAGTTTTGCAGATGGACACATAAGAAGCTGTAAAATAAGACTATGGCAAAGGCCTTTCTCCATCCTAAAACTGAATGATTCTTAGAGGTTGTTCAAAGTTGCTCTAGAATTTACTTCACTAACAAAATATAACCCAAAGGCTTACAATAAAAAATGACCCAGGACTCTAGACAAAAGATGTTAAAACTTTGTCCTTTCACATCCCATGATAAATGTAGCAGCAAAGATGTTTCTTAAAATAATCTTAAAAGCCCTACAGTAGAGTTGAAGAAAAAATTAGGTTAGAAAATAATTTTTGATGGATGAGAGTCACCAATTTTCCAGCAATCAGAAACAAGGTGCAGAATTTGTTCCATGATATGCCATTAAACTATTTCAGCCTAATATTCTTAACAGAAGACACATATCAGGCATAAGAAACGATTTATACCACCAAGACATTGACCTCAGCAACGATTCTTACATGCAATATAGAAGAACAGATTACAGTTTGGAGGGATGGTTGCCTAGAGCCAAAGAGAAGTAAATTTCTGCAGCTGAAAATTGCATGTAGCTCTCCCAGGGGGAAAAAATCTATTTCTAATTGCAACTTTTAACATGATTTACATGACCTGAAACACACTTATAAGAGCCAGCCGTCATTTTCATGCCTTTGATTTTAGGTAATTACTTTTAGAGCTGAAAGATTTTCACTGTCTTTCATATTACTTTTGGCCATAAACATAATAACATTTGATTTTCAGCTTCCTCTCTTCTTAAGAGGAAAGAAAAGGAGGAATGTTTTCCCAAAACCAACTTTCACAGGGAAAATAATTACCCCAAGCTAATTAGAAGAGGGGATTGTTAATTAATGCAGTCTGGGTTGTGGATGAGGTGGGAGGATGGGGGTATATCTAATGCAGTTGTGAAGTCAGAGTCACTTAAATCCACTAGTTCTATCCAAAATGATTCCCCAGGAGTGGATGGGTGCTGTCCCTCAGACAACTGCTACAGATGACTGACTGGTCACCCTGCTTTCACTCATGTTCACTAAATCCATCCTCTACACAACAGCTTGTGATCTTTCAAATGAAATCTCAGTAACTTCCCCTGACATTTAGCACAAATTTGAAATTTCATCTCATGTTCTACATGCTCCCCACAATACAGCTAGGACTCCTTTGGCCAGGAAAACTTAAGAAACTTTCAAGGCAGAGGGTGTCGGCTTTGGATCTATGTCTATGGCCATAATTCAACAGGTTTGACCAGGAAACATGACTAGCAGGATTCCCAGCAGCAACTCTTCTGACAATTTCTCTTTCTGCCAGTTTTTCACTCTGTCTCTGTATCTAGAATATCTAGTATTATAAGTCTGTGATACACTTTATTTGCATTTTCTTTCTAGATGGAATTGCCCAAAGGCCTTGCACCAGGAGCAAATACTTTGCTCCTAAAGCAGACATTCAGATCTGGAAAATCTTAAAGAGGTATAATTTTTATTCAGGTTATCTTTGCATGGAAATCATTTACATTTTATCTTAGTATTGAAGATTGAGAGTGTAGTTCAACATTCTTTTTTTTTTTTAATCCTTAGGAAGAAACATTTTATAATGACCTATGAATGGAAACTATGTTTGTGTGTAGGGCAGCAGCAAAACAAGTTGGTGGATCCCCATGCAATTACCTGCAAGACCCAGGGATCTGTAGAACAAAATCAGTCTGACCCTTAGAGACATATCAACAAAAAGCACAAGCCAAGGAACTGCTTCTAGAGCTACCAGAAGCTGCAAGATGAAGAATATGTTCCCCCATTAAATATTTGTAACTCTTCTGATGTCTTTATTTTGGACTTTGGGCCCCCAGAACTGTAAAAGAATGCATTTCTATTGTTTTAAGCCAAGAGGTTTGTTGTAATTTGTTAGGGCATCTTTAAAAAACTAACAGCATTTTGTTTGTGGATGCAAGCAATCAACTCGGCATGCAAAGAAAGCTCCAGAAACAGGCCCCACAGGGCTAATTCCAGCCTTGCCACTCACCACCTGACTTGCTAGAAGCCCCTCTCATAGCCTCTCCGTCTGCCTCATGGTCTTGGCATGGATTAATCTATATTATTAAATCTATGTTAGTAGTCTTAAGAAATTACCCTTGGAACTTGTTGATTCTAACCATTATATATTTGATTTCCTTTATTTGTCAGCTTCTATCACTATTATTTTCTTCCTTCTACTCTTCTGGGAGCATTAGTTTGGTGTTACTTCTAAAATTCTTTAGATGCATTTTTATTAAATTTATGATACATGTTATTTTTTAAGTGTTTTCCCTCCTTTAAAATGTATTCTAATTTTCATTGATAAAAAATTGTATATACAGTTGCCACTTTATATCCTTGAGAGATTGGTTATAGGATCCCCTTCAGATACCAAAATCTGTAGATGCTCAAGTCCCTTACGTAAAGGGCATAGTAATTTTATATAATGTATCCACACCCTCCTGTATACTTTAAATCATCTCTAGAGTACTTATCAATACCTCATATGATGTAAATGCTATGCAAATACTCTTTGTACTATATTGTTCTTTATTGGTATTAGTTTTTATTGTAGTATGATTATATATTATTACTTTTTTGAATATTTTTAAACTGTGGTTGGTTAAATTGCAGATGCACACCCTAAAAATATAGAGGGCCACCTGTATTTATTATGTACAAAATAATGCTTTAATATATGTATAGATTGAAAAATGGCTATATCAATCTAATTAGCATATATAGTACCTCATAGACATCATTTTTTTGTGATGAAAACACTTACCATCAACTTTCTTTGCAATTTTCAAGTATAAATATATTATTAGCTATAGTCACCATAATACACAAAAGATTTCCTGAATTTATTCCTCCTTTGTATGTTCAGCCAGCCTCCCCAATCCTCCCCATCAACCCCACCATACCTCTTGTAGCCACCATCGTATTCTCTGCTTTTATGAATTTGACTTTGTTAGATTCCACATATAAGCACATTTGTGGCATTTGTCCTTTTGTGCTTATTTCACTTAAATTCTTAAATGATTAACTTCATAGGTTTATTTTTTAATGTATATGTTTAGAAACATAAATTTTAACTATTCATAGCTTTATCTGAATTTCTTAATTATTGAATGTTGTATTTTTGGTTGCAATGATGATATTCATTCATAATATATTTTTAATCTGTGGATTGTTTTGACACATATTGCTTAATTTCCAAACTTCTGCCAGTTTCTGTTAGTGTATTTTTGATTAATTTCAAAATAAAGAACCAACTCTTTAGTATTTCAGTTATGGAATATTTGTCACGAATTGGGTAATGACTTAACAGATAGTCCATTTGGTTAAAAATCCTATATGCTCTTGAAACTGATTTGTATTCTGAAATTTTTGTGTTCAGTGCTTGTTAAGTTTGTCCAGGTATGTCAAGTTTGTGATTTTGTGTTTCAAATTTTCTGTATTTTCCTGATTTATTTTTTACCCTTTCATGTACTGAGAGAGATGTATTAAAGCCTTGTACCATAATCATGGTATCATTTCCTATATATTTCTGTACAGTTTTGTTTTATATATTTTGAGGCTACATTATTAGATGCATATGTATTTAAAGTTCTATATTTTCTTGTGAATTAACTCTTTGATCATTATGAAATTATCACTCCTCATGACAAGAATAAGGGTCCATGTCTGAAAATCTAAATTTCTTTTGGTTAGGGTTTGTAGAGGACATCTTTTTGATTCTTTTTCTTTCAACTTTATATTTAAGAGTCTATTGCAAGCAGCAAATATGTGAGTTTGTTCCACAAATATGATAGGCAATATTGGTTCCCCCAAAGATATGTTCAACTCTAATTCCCAGTACATACGAACATTACTTTATTTGGAAAAAGAATCCTTGCAGATGTAAATAAGTTGAAGACTCTGTAAGAGAACATCTTCAAATAACCAAGTGGATCATAAATCTAATGACAAGTGTCATTATGAGAGACAGAAGAATAGAAAACAGGGAAAAGAGGAGAAGGCCACATGAAGTTGAAGACAGAGATTGGAGTTATGTTGCCACAAGCTAAGGAACTGCTTCTAGAGCTACCAGAGGCTGTAAGATGAAGAACATGTTCTGCTGTGAAATATTTGGAGCTCTGCTGATATCTTTATCTTGGACTTTGGGCCTCCAGAACTGTAACAGAATACATTTCTGTTGTTTTAAGCCAAAAGTTTTGTTTTAATTTGTTAGGTTATCCTTAAAAATTAATACAGCATTTTGTTTGTTTTCCTTTATTTAGAAATATTTAGACTTTTATAAATATGATTATCCATTATTAATATCAAAATAGCTTATATTTTCTTACCTAGTTGACCTGCCTGTCCATGTTCCCTTTTTTCTGGTTCTTTGAATTCTTGTTGATTTAGTACATTTTTATCATTAACTTTGCCCTGTATTAACATATTATAAATTATTTTACAGTTTTACTGATATGCTAGAGATTGCATAATGTATCTAATGAATATAATACTTTATTGACTTCCAGACAATTCAAAATGTGTCAAACACTTTAACACTATTTCTCTTTTGACTTTAGTATTACTATTGTTATATACTTTAATTTTGTATATATTTTAAAGCTCACAACGTATTCTTCTTTTTTGTGGTTACTGTCAATATTTATTTAGATTCATTTATATAACTTTCATTTAACTGTCCTTTCCTTCATGCACATTCCACCTTTCTCCTAGGCTCTTTTTTATTCTGCTGAAAGAATACTTATCTGGTGATTTTTCGATGTTGTCATCACTGTTTTTGCTGTTTGGTTTGATTTTAGCTTACATATGCTGCTAATAAAATTTCTCTGAGTTTGACTAAAAGTATTTTTGGCTTTTTAAAGGAATATATATTTTTTCTTTTGCATTTTTTCAGATAGACAGTTTAAGATTAGTATTCATATCTCTTTCACTAATTAAAGACATCATTCACCAGCTTCCTCTCTTCTGCAGCTCTCATTGTGGCTCATTTGAAGGTAATACAGATTTTCTGTGTCTATTTGTAAGGTTTTCTTTCTTTTGGACTTTAATCATGGTGCTCTTTTGGGGATTTTTTGAGTATTTTTCCTACTTCAATATATTATTATTGAATATGAGCCTTAATGACTTATGTCTATTTGGGGAAAAGTTACTACCACTATCTCTGCTCCCTTCCCTCTCCCCTCACCTCTCTGGATTTCAATTCCATGCAAACTAGAACTTTACAATAAATCCCATGTGTGTTTTATGCTCCTGTTTTGCAGTTTTTAGAATTTTCTCATGACGTGCATCTACCTGTGTGTTTTATGCTTAGTCTATCTTCCAGGTCACTAGAAGGAAGTGTGCTTTCAGCTTTTCTAGCTTCCAGACCACCAGGTCTCTCTTGGTCTGTGTCTAATCTGTTAGCATATCTATTTATTGATTTTGATTTTGATAATTTTGTTTCATTTCTATTTCTATTTTATTTTACTTGTAGTTTTTGTTGTCAGCTGAAATTTACAATACTATTTATAATTTCATAAACACATTAAAGTTGGTTTTCTTTTTAAAACATCATAAGTCTAATTAGCCTATTGTTGGAGTCTCTGTTGATCTGCCTCTTTTATCTGTCACTTTTTTCCCTCATACTTTTCTTCATACTTTGTGCTTTCATATGGGTTTCTTACTGGTTGTTTTATTTGTTAATATTCCGACATTAAGTGTGACAACCTATAGAGATAATACAAGGCATTTACTATAACCATCTGCCTCCATACAGACTTTACTTATGTTTTTTAAAAAGTAGTTATGCTAGCAGAACTCGAAATTCCAGGTCATTTTAATCTCTACGAGGGATTGAGATGATTTAAAGGTGGACTTTATTTTATTTAAGGACTTGTCTATTTCCTCTGCTCCTTTCTCCATGGATGTAGCATTATTGCAGTCACAACCAAACGCCGAGGTATTTATCAGGGCTTTTCCTTTTGGTATCACATCATCCCTACAAAAGCATCAGAAGTTTTATTCAGCTTCTCAGCCACTGATTTAGGAACTGGAATTTAGCAGTTTCAAATCCATGACATCACTGCATTTTCTCCTCTTGTAGATCTCAACCACATAACTCCTCACTTAGCAGGTCTTCAATACATTCCAATGTTTTCTCTCTTTCTCTTTCATCTATTTATAATTTTTTTCAAATTATTTAGTAATTATAAGAGGGCATATTAGTCACAAGCAAAGAATTAAACCATTGTTAGAAAAGAATATTTTGTTAATAATTTTATTAAATATAGTCATATGCCTATTTTACTGCTGTATTTCCCAGCTTACTGAAAGCTATGTGTTTTGACTAATGGAATGTAAATAGAAAATATTTGTATAATTTACAGAAAAGCTTTTTCCAAGAGTTGAGTCAGCACATTTTGTCCTACTTTTTTATGCTGTCTAGAACATGGGCATGATTTCCTTCATTTTAAAAATCATCTTGAATCCTGAGGCACATTTGAAATGCAAGATATGTGAGGTGAATGGCAGAAAAGAAAAATACCAGAAGACTGAATTTCCAATAAATGTGAGTCTGTGCTACTGGCACTTAACTTCAATCTTCTTAAGGCTAATGATATTTCCATACTTTGTTATAAGCAGCTGAGTAACACTTATACCTGAATACAATTTCATAAAACTATTCATACTGAACTAAATATGTTATTCTTATTCTGGGATAAATAGACTTTTTTTTTTTTTTTCCACATCAGCAAAGCAACCGAATTTCAATTTACAATAGTGGAACTCAGGACATATTTTTCCATCAAAACATCCAACTAAGTACAAGTGAATGGCCTGGCCTTAACACGTTATTTGTTTGTAAGTATGCTTATGCAAACAGGTTGTTTATTATTATATTTTATCTAGCTTATTACTTGCTATTTTCTGTTATTATTTTTCTACTACCCTTGTCTTTGGTATCTTCTCTTCATCTATTTTCTGTCATATTATGTTTGCTTAGGGTTCTATAAGTATTCCTGCTACTAATGATATGAGTTGTATGACAGCTAACAGCTCACATTATTTACAGTCTTTGCTTTTTAGAATAAAACAGGAAACCATCAAGTGCAGTGATTTACTCAGCTGCAGGATACAAGGCACTCCAGTCCTATTAAGGAAGAATAACTGTTATGATTATTTAATGATCTACACAATGCCTGTTATTAGCTATTTATTGATATATGAATACTTGGGATCTACTGCTTCTAGTGCCAGTGAGAACAACTCATTTTTCAATCAAACCTAATTGACAATGCTAGTATATTGAGAAAAATGTAATACTTCTCATTAGATTTATTGGATGGCACCATTCTTGCCAAATCTCATATTGACATGTAATCTAAATTAATGTCAAGGTGATAGATTTGTAGTTGTAAGATCAAGCCTTATCTCTAATGTTCTAATCTACAGGAACAAAAATTTGAAGGAAAGTAGATATGTTGATAATATAATATATAGTAAGTACAATATATATAAATTGATATATATAGTAATTTGTGTATATATATATTCATATATATATATGAATTATACTTTGGAGGAATCAGGAACCTGAAGAGTGTTGCTTCTGGGGAGTCTGTCTCTTGTGGTCTTGGAGTAGAAACCAGATGCAAGCTAGAAAAAGTATAACTTCTCTAAATGCCTGCATGTAGTCTTTACTGCAGGATTATCAAATGAGTAAGTTAAAAATGGAACAAGGTATTAGAGATGAGTGTCTAAGCCATCCATGCATGATAACTAAGATTTAAATGACACATTTATGAGTAAACATAATCCTTCAACTCATAATATCCTTAATTTTGAATTTAGTGAGAATTATATTCTATATTGATAGGTAAATATCACTGAGGAAAACTCAAGAGTAGTCACATTCTGGCATCATTGCCAAAGGTACTGGGATCTTCATCCCTCTGCTAGATATGGGTTACAAATACTCAGTCTTCCAAAAAAAGATTCACTGAAAAGAACTGTACTACTTTTGGGGGAAACACCACAGATGTTAATATGGCTTGCAGATGCTATTTTCCTTGAGCCTTGTTTATTGCATGTTTGGGGCTGTTTTCGTTGTTGCTGTTGTTGTTTTCGCTTGTTGTTTTTAATATTACTGCTATTTTTTGATGTCTACTGTGCATTAAAATAAATTATTTAACCTATTTTTGGCTTAGTTTTCTCTCTGTAAAATACAAGATGATAATAGTATCAATTTCATAGGGTTATGAAAGTTCAATAAGTGAAAGCATATCATTTAGTTAAAACAGAGCCTGAAAGAGAGAAAGTGAAATATGAGAGTGAATGATCACTGTCATTATCATTATCATTCTGATTATAGTCATAATCATCTTCAGCAGCACTATTTATCATTTATCTATCTATTTATCTATTATATATTAAATCTCTATTCATCTCTACATCTTTGTTCATCCCCCTCAGTGATACTCAGCCTTGAGTATAGTTGAATTACAGCAGTGGAGAAATTGTTGCCTCAGCAAAGCAGTCCTGACATGTGTCTTTCTGACTAGGTGGCAAAGACTTATTCTGTTTGCATGTATTGAGTAAATGAAACTAACTGCTACTCTGTTCACAAATGTTTGGACTATGAAATGGTCATGAGCTAAAGGAAGCCATATATGCTAAAAAATATATACGTGTTAAAAGAAAACCTGTAGACAAAATAAATGTAACAGGGTTCACTTGAGCATTGAAAGTTTCATGAATCGGGCAACACTCAAAACCAGAAGAGGTTCAGAGAGCTCCACTTTAGCAGCTTGAGCAGCAGGCTTTTATAGACTGAATGCAGAATCAAAGTATGAACATCACTGGATTGACTAAAGTGAGGCATTTGCTTTATTTGTGTATGGTCCAGTGGAAAGCCTCTAGTAATATAACTAATAGCTGTTTGTGAATGGCTGAAGCTCAGTTTAATTCATTCGTTCATTTTTTCAAAATCAATGTATTATAAGGGATGCCTTTAAGTTAAATATCAGTTTATTTGTGTAAGGATTGTGGGTACAGAAACAACCCCAGGCTAATGGTTTTCTGCTTATTTTGTTTTAACCAAAGGTAGAGATAAAAAAAGAGGGGAAAAGAGAGAAAGAGCTTGAGAGAGGCCAGCTGTGGCAACCCCCTAAATGGTTTCTCTTTTTCCTTGAAAAATATTTATTCTAATCCTGAACTTATCCTGCCATTTCTCCTTATCCATTGCTCAATGTCTCCATTAGCCTAATTCTTCAGTCATCTACTTTAATGCAAAGAAGATAATAAATACAATAAGGTTACCTGACTGCTACAATAGCCCCTATATTTATTTATAGGCTTCTCTTCAGTCCCACCTACTTAAGCTAACAGTGAAATCTTTTTTCTTGAAACCACAAAGGTACCTTATTTAGCCACCATGTTTTTACTCTGCATAAGTGAAGACAAATCACATGCACAGTCTGTATCTCATATATATATATGTATATGCATACATATATTTTAAGACAGAGTCTCACTCTGTTGCTCAGGCTGGAGTGCAGTGGCGTGACCTCGGCTCACTGCAACCTCCACTTTCTGGGTTCAAACGATTCTCCTGCCTCAGCCTTCCAAATAGCTGGCATTACAGGCACATGCCACCACACCTGGCTAATTTTTTTTTGTATTTTAGTAGAGACGGGGATTTCACCATGTCAGTCAGGCTGGGCTCGAACTCCTGACTCATGATCCGCCCGCCTCGCCCTCCAAAGTGCTGAGATTACAGGTGTGAGCCACTGCACCCGGCCTGCATCTCATATTTTTATCACCAGAACCCTAAACTCAATTCAGATGCCTTCAGCTGGACACATCATTTGTCCTCTTGAGGCAATATAGATTTTGATTTAAGAAAAATTCAGAAGCCTAAAGATGAAATTGTCTGAAGAGTAGAAGACTCTACCTATCCATTTGAACCTTAGAGAAAACATGTTTCAGATTAAGCATGAAACAGTCCATGTAAATGATTTTGACTTATAGAGCAATCCATTCATCTCCATAAGCATTTAATTTAAGATGTAATTTTAACATAGATTAGAAATTTATATTTAAAGATGCTTCTTGGAGACACCCCAGTTGGATTTGAATTGGGTTTTACATGACATGTCATTTAAATTTCTCTGCTTATTTAACTTCCAACACTTGGCAGATGCATTCCCAGGAAGCATTACACCTTCTCCAAATGCCTCAGCCCTTGGAAAAGAGAAAGCACTAGAATTTTAAGCCAAGCTTGGGCACCCACACAAGACAACATGGCATCCAACCTGAAAATGTGTCAGAAGGAGTGAAAGAATAATGTATCTTAATGTATCAGAATACCACATATTCAACAAAATATAGGTCACTGGTGGCTGCATGAACAGGGCAGGGTGGATATCAATCGTTTACTAATTAATGTTCAGTTCTGCCTCATCCCTTACAAAATGGACTACGGAAACCAAGAGAGCTCCATGACTCAGAATATAATAATTTAGCCTTTTGTTCCTTCACTGGCTAATAGAAAAGATGAAAAGGTAAAACATATAGGCAAGATGTGTGGACTTTGGTGTGCTCCTGTTTAGAAGCCTGTGTGCAGAGCACAAAACTGCAGTGCTAGGTATCTACACAACATCCCGTGACTCGAGAGATAAATCAATGTTATGTAAACGACTATTATGTCCACTACGCTGTGCTTAGGACTTTGAATTTATTCAAGTCTCTATTTTTGAATGGTATATAGTCTAGGTAAGGAGGCAAGACTAAATTTTGCAAAAACAACCAGGATTCAGAGTACAATGCAACAGGTTGAAACTGTCAGAAAACGTTGCCAACACCACCATTCTAAACAAGATTAGTCAGCCATCTTATGTGGATGTAGGAGTTTGAAGAAGGACTGAATTCAAGTATAAAGAATCTGTTTATCTGATAACCAGGTGCAGTGGAGTAAATCCCAGTCTCCAACCAGCAATAGGCTTATTTCCATGTCAAAGTTTTCTAAAAAGAAGGATGCATGCATTCATTTCTACATTGTTTTAATGACCTGTGTTTGTTGCTAGTGTTATATGTGCTGAGTCTGAGGTTTTTCATAGTGCTCAGCTGTCTAACAGGAGTTGTTCCTGTAGAGTCTTCTCTCCACACCTTTAGCTGTGCTAGTCTTCTCACCTGGAGTGCTTTCTCCTTTCATTCCACCAATCCTACTTTTTCTTAGTCTGCAACCTGCAAGGCCACTTTTAATTGTTTCTTCATTGGAGCTTTCCAATGATAGCAGTCTTTAGTTTTCATTTGTTTTGGATTTTAATCTTAACTCCCCTCACTAGATCTTTAAAATTCACTTTTTACCAGGTGACTTAATTTCACTCATGATCACAAAGGAAGCATTTTCTTTTCTTTTTATTTTGCACAATCTTGTGTCAAGTTTTGGCCGATAGAACAGGTGTGGAAGGAACAGACATATTTCTAGCCCTGTTTCTAATTAAACAATAAAGCACACTCATTTTATGGTTCGTTTCTCTGTTCTTTTCCAGGTGACTTCAGAAGGCCTTATAAAGGATGTGCAGTAGGAAGAAGAAAATCTGGAACCCTGAGTGAGTACTTTTGGAAGTTGTACCCAGATCTCTGAAACTAGCAACATCAAAGTTAAATTTTGTCCCAATGAGTAATAAACTCTTCTTTTTTTAAACCATTGAAATTCTCTAGTATTTTAAATAATAATAGCAAGTATTAATTATCCTCAGTGATAGACTATTTTCTCAACTTACTCTTTACATAAGTTAATGTATGAAAAACACTTAGAACCATGCTTAGCACATCCTAGGTGCTTAATAATGCTAGGTGTTATTATAATTATTACTCTACTATTATTACTAGTGCAACACATTCAACTAATATTTAGTGAGTGCTCACTGTGACTAAGCATGCTCTGGGTAATGAAGGAAAAAATAGTAAATAATGACTACGTTTGTTTTTGAGTTCACATTCTAGTAAAAATAAAATAACAATAGCAATAAAATATCTAACCTTGCCTAATGACTGTCACTGTTCTACTTTTTTCTATTTATTAACTCTTCTATTTTTTAAGATAACTTAATAATTTTATCCCCATTTTGCAGTTGGGGAAACTGAGGAAAAAAAAGATTATACATAATGTCCAATGTTACAAAGCTGGTAATTGGCAGGCCAGTATTTAAACCTAGTGATTCTAATTTCAGTGTTTATGGTTTTATATTTTATGCCACGCTGCCCATGAGAATTAAGTGAATTAATGGAGCTGTGTGCAGAATGGGATGAAGACACTTCATTAAGCAGTGACACTGGAACAAAGTTTGACAGATGATTAGAAGTTTACCAGGTGCTCTATAATGTTAAGGACATGAAAAATAAATTCTTTCCAATTGATGCACCAATTGATTAATTGATTAATGGTGTTAATTTTATAAAGCATTGGGCTGGGTAGTCTAAAAGGTCTAAATTAGTGATAACTCTTGGTTTTAAAATGGAGAAATTCAACTCAAACAGTACTTAAGAAAAGGAGAAAAGCTTTTATGAGGTCCTATGCCAGTCTCCATCCAGATATCTCCTTGAAATAATCGGTAAAATGCCTCTGTCTGATTCAATTCTAATAAAGTTCTTTTTAAAATATTGAGTGTAAAAGAAATGGACACCAATTACTCAAGGCTTATAGTTTATGGGACTATTAAAATCTATAGAAAGAAGACTAACGCAGAGACATTTTCGCCATCCTATTCTTCCTCCTGGACATACAGGAAGACTCGTTTATTTAGCCTTATTTTCACATCGTTGAAGTCAAATGATTGACCACTAGTCTATGAGTGGTAAGAGGAAATGGTCTAAGTCACAAATAGTCCTGGCTCTTAAAAATATTTATTTCTAAGTCTTCCAATTATTTCACTCTCAGGTGCAGTGACTTTAGAAGTCATATACTTTATGTGACCAACTTATAAGCAGGAGGAGTGTGACCCAACCCAAACTGGACTTCCCTTGACCTATAAATAGGTTTATATTTTTTAAGCTAGTAAGATGCCAGTGTTTATTTGTTGCTGCGGTGTATCCTAACTATCCTAGTTAATTCAACCATCTGAGTAATAAGGTCTCAGAGACAACTCTCAATGGACTGACTCATCTACTCCAAACTCTGAGTGAAATACTATAGCCAAGAATTTGGAATAATCTAATTGAAGAGGCCCAGCTTGGAACTGAATAAAAATAAGCCAAATAGAATATTGGAGGATTCAGAATGTGAAGGAGCAAAGATTTTTTAAAAAATATGTCCACTATATATCATAGCCTTTATTTGTCTTGTAGTAGACAACACATACTAAACATATCTGACTTTCCTAGACCATTGTTAATGTATGTCTGCATTCTACCAATAACTGGAAAGACAATCTTTCTGATAATAAGCCTGTGGTGGTCTATTTTCATAGCATAGATCCATTCATCATTTTAGCTCAATAAGCAAATATTTTCTTCTGCCTGAAATATTTCTTCTCACCCACATCATATTTAATGTCTAGGAGTTAATGCTGCCCAATTCAGGCATTTAATTCAAATATAGAAGGGCTTTACATATAGTTCTTATTTTTTGCTAACACTGTCATTGGACTTTGTTTTTATTAACTATTAATACATTTGACTTCCAGAAAAATTAAATTTCTTTCTTTGAAAATCCCATGACAGTAGAAAGTTAAATTGAAGGGATTATGATTTGTATTGTATTTGAGGAAATCTTATCTGCATTAATCCTAATATGGGTCCAATTTTTATTACAGAAAATTCTTTGCATTTAGGAGGTAGGCAGTGAATGTTAGAATTAAAATGCACAGAGAAATCCAGTTCTTCTTTGTACTTGGATTGTATAGTACAATTGAAGAAATCTTCAAAGGCATATGATTTTTCTCACTTTAAGTTTCAGACTTTTGGGAAAACTCAACTTTCAGAATTAGGCACCATCTGAAAGATTAGTTCCAGCCATAATATAGAATATTCTTCTTTTCTTAAGCTGTTATTTTCTTTATTCTCCAAAACTGTATTTGGCCTCATACTAGAAACGGACACTGTATGCTGTAAAGTATTTTAGCGTAAGAGGCAAAGAAAACAAGAGTTGCACATCTACGTCTGAATTCCCAGAGCAGTAATAGAAGCAATAAGTCAATTTGTAGGAATTCAGGAAAACAAAATCTCAATTGAGATCAGGATGCTCTAAAGAACTTCATGAAATAAAGGGGACTTAAAATGGCATGAAACATGGGTTTGTCCAAAGAGGACGAAAATAAAAGGTAGTAAGTTACTCCTATTTGAAGCATTGAAGCGTACGCTGGGACACCAGGTGGCAGGACTGCTTGAGAAAACATAGGAATATAGGAAAAGCACAACAAATATATTTGGAGTAATAAAAGAAGGAATGCAAATACCTCAATAATTGCACATTTATTATTATTATTATTAATACTGGAAAATGTATTCTCAATATTCTCATCCCAAGATTCTCTGTGACTATTACTTAACATGCATTAAATAGTAATAATTTATCAAACATAGTAGTAGTCAGCTCTTTCCATGAAACAGCACATTGAGTACTCATAATAAGTCTATGAAGTAGGAACTGCTATTACCTTCATGTATGTATGTATGTATGCATGTATGTATGTATGCATTTAATGTATTCAGAAACTTTTCAAATTAATGGAAACAAAAAATGGCTAAGATAAACACTCGTATTCACTAACTGCTCTGTCTTTCCTTACACACATGTAAACACGCATACCCTATACACACACACACACACACGCACACAATCCATTTACCAAACCATTTGATGGTGGAGTGCATCCATAGTAACACTTCCAAATGTGCTCCTTAATTCTAAGAACACTGGAGAATCCATTTCCCAATATCAAGGATATTTGCCTAATAAACCACACCACCACCGATATACATGAAAAGATAAGCATTCATTCAACTAATTTTTAAAATAGCATATCCATTTTTCATCTCCAATTATCTGAAAAAGCATACTCATTGTTTCTTTTTAAATGCAGGCTTCAGTAAAAATTCATAAAATTACTTTGGCTGTTATGTCTCATTAGTCTTCACATCCAGTGCAGACTAGACCATATTTCTCATGATATTGAATCTTTTGATGACTCTGGGTCAGTTATCCTACAAAATAGCCCATGTTCTTCATTTGATGACAATTTCATAATGATGATATTTAGGTTGCATATAGTGCATTTTTGAGAAATACAGTAAGCATTCTACGAAAGAAGCTCAAAGCTCAAAAGGCATCTTTTGATGCCTAAAGGAGTGTTTATTTTAATTACCTTTTTTTTGGTTTCTGGTGGTTTGAAAATAAATTTTCTATGATTCCCTCACTACTGTTGCCTTTTTCTTTCCTTCCCTTGTCTCTGACACCCCATAACATGCTTACTTTATTTATCTTGTACTGTAGAAGTATGCATAGTAACTAATTGGAATTCTCTGTTTAAGAGCTGGAAATGAGTGCCCAGAAGTTCCAATAACTGGGTTTAACATAGCCCAACTCACACAACTAGTATTTTTTGGAAAAATAGAAGAAAGAATGCAAGCTACTCTGACCAACTTCATTACCTTCTGCAAGGCTGGCTTCATTAGAAGAGGGAGCAGAGATGAAAAGGTGAATCTCTTCATAGCAAGGCTTAAGATAGTAAAATCGGCCAGGTGCGGTGGCTCACGCCTGTAATCCCAGCACTTTGGGAGGCCAAGATGGGCGGATCACGAGGTCAGGAGATCGAGACCATCCTGGCTAACACGGTGAAACCCTGTCTCTACTAAAAATACAAAAATTAGCCAGGCATGGTGGCGGGCACCTGTAGTCCCAGCTACGCGGGAGGCTGAGGCAGGAGAACGGCTTGAACCCAGGAGGCGGAGCTTGTAGTGAGCCCAGATCACACCACTGCACTCCAGCCTAGGATGACAGAGCGAGACTCCATCTCAAAAAAAAAAAAAACAAAGATAGTAAAATCAATTCCAGCTGATTTAAATTTTATGCATTAAACTACAAAACATTCACAGACATATAAATGAATATTTTTGTAAATACTAAAAGGGATTTCTAAAATTGCATACAATTAAATAAGCCAGAAGAAAATTTTAAAAAATTTAACTGCATAAAACAGTAAAAATCTCATCCATTCCAAAATACATAAACTAAATTAAAAGGCCACTAAAGCTAAGGAGAATCTTTGCCAAAATATTACAGACAAAATTTAATATTATTCTGTACAGAACTTATATTTCATGAAGATTTATACTAAAACCCTGATAGGTAAGTAGGAATAAAGAATGATAAGGTTAACAGAAAAAAGTATATGTGACTGAAAAATATATGTCAAAATGTTAAGTTTTGTGTTAAAGACATTAAAATGAAAAAATGAAATATTTTATCTAGCAAATACTCAAGGATTAAAAAAATTGGTTGCAATTGTGCAACAAAATTGGCATTTTCATATACTCATGATGGGAATCTAAATGTTCTTATTGCTCTATAAAAAAAATTTAAAATATTTTGTCAATAGGCTTAACAAAATCTATATCATTTAACTTGTTATTTCAGTTTATTGGAATCTATTCAAAGACTCAAAAAATCTACCACAGAATCATATACAAATATTTTGTGTAACTCAAAATCAAAGCAAGTAATGGCTGAACAAATTCTAGTGTAGCTCCAAGATGGCATAAAATTGTACTATTTAGATATTTAAAAGAAAGTATTTATTGAATTTTAAAAGTTCATAACATTAAATATAAATATATGATATAAATATAGTGTAATAGTAATTATAAATTATGTACACATTATTTTATTAAGTAAATATTCTAGGTTTAACTCTAAAAGTATGCTTTTGAAGTTTCATTTTGTTTTATTTTTTTCTTTGTTGTATCTTCCAAATTATTGCTAATAATCGTGTCTGCATTACGTTTGAAATTTGTTTTTCAAGGATAAATAAACAGAAAAATAATTAGGGGCTGCCGTCAAATGATGTTAGCAGTTGGAGAGTGACTTCTTGCTAAAAGAGGTGTTGACAAACACAAGTAAGGTGGTCAAGACATCATTTGGTCAAGCACTTTGGTTATTGAAAGAGGATCATGTGCATTAGACCTCTCTTTTCACTTCTCTGCTCTTTAACTGTCTATTATTTGACTGGGTCTCAACCATATGCATGTGCTCACGTGCGGGTTAGCCTGGTGGGAAGGTCAGCCTCAGCTGAAGCCTCAACAGGCAGCTTGGATGCTTCTTGACATCTACATTAAGGTGAGTTCAAAGTGGGCAGCCCATCAGTGATTTATCTGTAATACCCCTGGGGAGTTTCACATTTCACTCTGTATTTGCTTCTAGCTGGCTGGCATAATAAAGTCTTTCTAAATAAACACATCTTTTTTTTTGTTTTTGAGACAGAGTCTCGCTCTATCGCCCAGGCTGGAGTGCAGTGGCGTAATGTTGGCTCACTGCAACCTTTGCCTTCCAGGTTCAAGTGATTCTCCTGCCTCAGCCTCCCGAGTAGCTGGGATTACAGGTGCGTGCCACCACGCCTGGCTAATTTTTGTATTTTTAGTAGAGACAGGGTTTCACCATATTGGCCAGGCTGGTCTCGAACTCCTGACCTTGTGATCTGCCCGCCTCAGCCTCCCAAAGTGCTGGGATTACAGGTGTGAGCCACCATGCCCAGCCAACACATCTTAATATTATCTTCATTTGCAAAATGCCCAATTTTTGCTCATCTTAAAATTTCATTCTGTTTCGTCAGCTGCAATGATTTGGGAAACTCGGATATACTCTCTAACTCTTAATTTCAAAATTGATATAGGAAATATGCAATCTAAATAGTGTGATACTTATTAAAGAAAATGAGTTTGTATTCAAAAAGCTTCCCACAGTTACATTTCCAGGCACAGGTAGCTTCACCAGAATTTTGTAGTAAACATTTGAAGAAGAAATAATGTCAATACTGTTTTCCAACCAGAAAATAGAATAAAAGGGAGAATTTCTTACACATTTTACAAGGACAGAATAATTGAATAATTCTAATACCAAAACTAGACAAGATCACAAGAAAATAAAAATACAAATTAATATTTATCATGAATAAACATGCAGAATTAACAAAATAGTAACAAATCAAAAGAAACATATACAAATGAAAAAGAAATCACAAGCAAAGTTTATCCCAAGGATGCAAGATTGTGTTTACATTTATAATTAAATAAGTATAATTCACATTAATAAAATATAAGCTACATAAAAATATAATTAATAATGTAGAAAAGGCATTCCACAATGTCAATGCATTTATAATAAAGAATCTCTGCAAACTAGAAATTAAAAAATTTCCTCAAACTTATAAGGCAGGAATATAAAAGTTCTTAGAGCTAATAAATATTTAATGGTAAAATACATAATTTTTATATGATTGGAGATGAAGCAAGGGTGTCTACTTTTATCATATCTTAACATTATGTGAAGGGCTTATCTTTAGCAAGGCAAAAACATACAGGTAGGAATAAAACAAACAAAAATATATTTTTCTGATAAAATTACATATGTGAAAAACACTATAAAACATATTACAACTTAAGTAAATTCAGTAAAGTCACAGAAAACAAAGTCACCAATCAATATAAATTTATCTCTGTAGACTAGTATTTAGAATTGGAACAGTAAATTGAAATGTATGTTGTCACTTAGAAAACATGAATATTTAGGAATAATTGTAATGGAAGATATGCAGGAGCTATACACTGGAGAAAAAAACATTGCTGAAAAAACAAATTAGATAGAAGTTGAGAGATAATTAATGTAAATGCAATGAAGGAGTCTATATTTTTAAGATGTCGGGTTTTTTTTTTTTTCCTGATTTCAAAATTCAACTCAATCTCATTCAAAATCCTAGCAGGTTTTTCCTTTGGAAAAAATTGACAAGTTTGCTCTAAAATCTATATGGAGATATAAAGGACCTAGAATTACCAAATTAAACCTGAAAAAGACTCACCAATTTGGAGGATTCAAACTATCTGATTTCAAGATTCCTGTAATGTGACAGTAATCAAAATAGGTTTTGGTACTAATGTAAGAACAAAAACAGATCAATGGAACACCATAGAGAGTTCAGGCATAAAACCATGCATGTACTGTGGTTTGATCTACAAAAATGGCAAATGATTTTAAAAGGACAGTATCTTTTAACATACGGTACTGGAATAACTGAATATCCTTATAGATAAAAATCAATCTCAACCACTACTTCAAATTAACTACAAAATTAATATGTGATGGATCATAGACATAAATATAACTATTAACATTTTCGACTTCCAGAAGATAATATATGAAACTAACTTTACAACATTGAAATAGGAAAATATTTATTTAACAGGACACTAAAAGGACTACCAGAAATTTAAATAAAAAAGATAAATGGGATTTCCTCAAAATTAAAACTTCAGCTTTGCAAAAGACACTATTAAAAGTGAATAGGCAAAGCTCTAGATAGAAAGATACACATTGGTCAAAAGCGGCCATTCAGAATACATATAATGTACTCAAACTTATCAACAAAGAAAAACAACTCAATAAGACAAGAATGAAACACTTGAATAGACATTTCAAAGAAGAATATTTACATATTCCTCTATAAAACTGGTAAATAAGTGCATGAAAATACACTCATCATCATTAGTCATCAGTGAAATGCAAATCAAAACCACAATGTATTTTTACTGCACCTCCACTAGATTGGCTAAAGTTAAATGTCTAACACCAAATATTCAAAAAGACATAGAGCATCCAAAAATCTTAGCTAAATTACCATAAAAGGGGGCCAACAGAAGCATTTTGGGACGTACTTATGGAGTTAGGATTTGAAAAGAAGCTGCAGAATGAGACGCAGAAGCAGTGAGGAAGTAGGAAGGCGGTAAAATGTTCACATAGGGCAAGTCTGAAGACAGCCAGGTCCACAGAGTTTAATCAACATTCCCACTGATAAAAGTTTCCGGAGTTTGTCTTTAGGCACACAGTGTGACCCTCAAGAAATAAATTAACACAGAAGACTGGGGATAAAAGCTAGCATCAAAATAACTGAGAAATTAATGTCAAAGGAAGAAAGAGGGGAATATAGTTTAGAAAACTCTTTTAAAAAGTATACATTGCAGGAAAAAAGGAAAGCTGAAAGAATCCTTTAAGGATATATCCAAGTGGAAAAAAATCTCTACTAGGAGAACAAAGTCAAGTTTGTTCACAGGTGTGTGGAAATAGCTAATAAAAATGGAGTTATGAAGATAAAAGAGAGAATGTTGACAAATGTGGAAGCCAGGCTTTAGGGAAGTCTGAAGTAAACAAGATGAAGAGCACACATAAAAAAGCTTAGCAGGTGGATAAAGACACAGGAGAAGCAGTTTGAGACACCAAACATGAAGAATCATATTGTTTGAATTCAATTCCAGAAAAGAAGGAATCGAGGTTATTTTGTGAGAATGAAAGACTCCAAAGTGGAACTGATGACTGCAGAAGAGTGGAGGATATTTGTAACATCCATTATAATAAAAGAAAAAAAATTAGGAAATAAATAAAAGGATGGCTGGACAGTACTGAGAGACCAAAGTAAAATAATATGAACTCATAAGTAGATATCAAATAATGAAAAATAATTTTATAGCTTCATGTAGCAATGTAGCAGCTTAGCCATGTTTGAAATTATTTGCCCCTTGGAAAAAAAATTTAAAAACTCATATATATACTTATTCTGTATATATTTATGGATATTTTATATTCATATGTACACATATGTATGTGTTTCCTAGTTCTGTTCAGTAATATATATTTATTAATCTACCTATATTGAATTAGTAAATTTATCATGTATTTATAAGAAACATGAGTAAAGAGGAACTAAAAGGACATACAGGCATCAAGGATTTAGGAGACATGGAAGAAAAGTAAATTGATCATCAGAATATTATGTATAAAGTTATGGAAGAGAGACACATTCTGTTATATGGGAAAGTCATACTTAAGCCTAGAAACTTAATGGATGAGTGAAGTTTAACCAGCTTGGTAAGAAAAATGGGAAAAGAAATTACAGTGGTTGTGAAATGTGCCCAGGCTGAGATGAGTCAGGAGAATTTCATATAGTATGGCTACACATGGTGTGGGTGGCATGGCTAGATGTGAGATCATGAGGAACAGTAAATGCAGAAAATTTCAAATTTTCTAATGAAAGTGATGAATTATTTTAAACAAGTGAAAAAACATTGTCCCATTAGTTTTTTAGAAAGAATAGAGTGAAGAAAAGTGGAGGATAGAAGGGGTATGATTATTAGTACAAAGTCCTGATTAAAAGATATTACACTAGGAAAAGTGAGAAATAATGAGTGAAACTAAAGCATTGACTGCAGGGATTAAGGAGGATGGAATGTTGTAAGCATGAGGGTTAATTAAGAGGCAGAATAAACAAAAACGATATTTGACTGGGAAGGGGCAGGACGAGACAGGAGAAAATTAGGATGACATACTAGATAGAGAGTAGTTTTGTGAATACGTATTTCGATGTGTTACGGACTGAATATTTGTGTCCCCTCAGAATTCTTATGTTGCAACTGTAACCCCCAATGTGATAATATTAGGGGGTGATGCCTTTGGGAGTCAATTAGGTTATGAGGATAGAGCCCTTATAAATAGGGTTAGTACCCTTATAAAGAGAGACATGAGAGCTTGTGTTTGCTCTCTCCATTCTCTATCATGTGAGCAACACCCATCTGCAAAAAAGGCCATCTTCAAACCAGAACTTAATCTTCAGGCACCTTGATCGTGGACTTCTCAACCTCCAGAACTGTGAGGAATAAATGTTGTTTAAGCCACTTAGTCTGTGATAGTTTTTATAGCAGCCTTGGATGACCAAAATGGAAAAAATAGGAGTAGGTATTAGAGTGGGACAGAAATATTTGTAGGTTCAGAATGGAAGAATGTGAGATGGTATGAGATTTTAAAATGAAAAAAATAAAATAGAAACATATTGACCCTAGGATCCAGTTTGAGGTTTGAAATTGACCCTAGCATCCAGTTTGAGGTCAGTAAAGTCAAAAGATTCTAGGTGAACTAATGAGGCTGAAGATGAGAAACACATGCAGTGGAAATTGGAAAGTGAGGAAGGTAAATGTCCATAAGGCAGAAATCTATACTTTTTGAAGCAGACAATCTACAAAAATGATTCCAACCACATTTGTCAAAATATTTCGCCTAAGATTTTTACCTCATTCCCAAACTCTAGCTCAAATATTTTCAAATATAATCAAAATATATTTGCCTCGATGTTCAATAGAAATCTCCAACTTAATGAGCAATCCAAATTTGGCCTATTATTATTAACCAAGATGGTATTCAAAACATGGACAACTTACATAACACAGTTACTAACATAATAAAATAGATGCCCAATTTCTCAACTGAATACACATTAATAAAGAATTGCTGCAACAGAATTGCTACTTACTGGTTTAATTTTAGTTCTGTTTCACTCCCAATTCTCCTTTCAATTCCTTGTGTGATTTGTCTGATTTAGTGGTACATTCACCCATTTTCCCCAGATAGAGTTATAAGGAACCATTATCTATATGTTTTGTAGCCTCTCACAATATTGAATACCAATTCCTGTTGATTCTGTCTTGAAAACGTCTGTTTAATTTTGCCTTTCTTTTCTACTCTCATCATCATATCTTATGTTGACTATTGTATTAGTCTACTATCAGGTCTCAACGTCATTCCTTTGCATTGCTGTTCTGTGCCTGAAATGCTTTATTTCCCCTTATCTGCCTGGCAGATAACCACTCATAATTCAAGAAAGAAAACAGATGTCAACTCCAATGTGACAGCTTCTTCTAACACCCATGAAAGATTAATCGCTTACAGCCGGTAGTGAGTCGGAGGTGACTCATACCAGCTTATTAGAGCAAATGTGCATATCTCTTTTAGGTACATAACTCTACATGATTTAGGTACCTTGAAATCCTCTAGGTCAGGATAATTCACAACCTGGAAACTGGCAAACACTACATGTAAGTTGCTCCCCACCCCCAAGATCTGGTTTACTAAGATTCCATCGCTTCTAGACCTTCTGAGCTCCTATTACAGGATTTCGTTGCTGCATTACAACAACAGGTTTCCGTGTCAGTCTTTCTATATTAGATTGTCAGATGCAAAGAATATCATTTCCTATTTACCAAAACCTTAGTTTCTATCACCATGCCTAACACATACTTTCCGTTTAGGAGGAAGGAAGTAAGAAAAGTAAGGAAGGATGGAAATAGAGAGGGAGTGAGACAGAGGGAAGGATGCTGCATATGGGTGATTCTGAGTTTCAGATTGTGGTGAAAAAACCCAATTAAATTGTTCCTGAGGTAGAATTGCGAGTTCAATTCATCAAGTCAACATGGCTGCTAGGTTCTTAAAAACAATGATAGCTAAGAATGGGAGGGTTGGTGGAGAAGGTGATGGCTATTGAAGAAGATAGATCATCCTTCAATTGGTGGATAGAAACAAAGTTGAAAAAGATAAAGAAACAGAATACTGATATTCAACCCAAGTATGAAAGGACTCAATACTCTCCCTCAAATAACAGGCAACTTAGTTTTTCAGTTAGATTGAGGCAGATGTTTGATCATTTTGCAAATGGAGACAAATGTTTCGGCTGACTACTATTTTTCTCAGTTAAGTTCACTCCATAAACAGCTTGGTTACAAATCTCTTTGGGAGACAAGCAAGATTCCTCATCTAGACAACATAGAGCAAGAAGGATGAATTCTATCTTTCCTCTCAGGCAGAGATAAAGGGCGCCTGACTTTAAATAACCAGGAGCAGTTGGGGGGCAGAGTAAAGCCCTTATGGATAAGGCAGTGCTGTGTTCAGACCACCTGAGTTCAAGTCATAGCTCTGCCACTTATCATCTCTGTGAATTTGAACCTATTACTTATTTCTAGTCTTCTCATTAGAAGAAGTGAGAAATGGGATTAAAACTACTTGATTCACTGTGCTGTTTAAAGAGAATCAAATAAATCTATAAGTAGATCATTTAGCATAGTGCCTGGCATATACTAATCACTTAGTGAAATGTTCATGACACCGACGATGGTGAAAATGTTAATACGAATATGATTGGCTAAAGAGGACCCAGACGTCTAGCACTTTTGATCTATAGTTCAAGTCACATGTACTTCTGGAAAGACAAATTGCCCTTGAAAAGGCAGGGAGGACCATGCAGGATTCCTAAAGGCATCAATGAGAGCTACAATTCCACCATTTTCAGTGAATGCCCAAAATTAATTCTAGAATTTTGTTTCTTTTAAAATCTTAAGAGTTCAATCTCTGGGTTTATGGCAAAATTTCTAATAAACTTCTGTCCCTCATATAAAATTTCACACTTAAGAAACAAAAGTATTTTCCATGGAGCAATTATATCCCTTAGTTTCACATCTCTTCCTTGTTCAGAAGATGTTTGTTACATTAAATTTTTTAAATAGTCTCAAAGTGTTCATTACACACTTCATAATGATTACCTGAGTACTGTCAATGTTTAAAATATTTGTCCAAAGGAAGAATTATTATCCTCTCTGAATGATTTCTGGTGTATATAGAAGAATTAACGATTAATTCCTGCAATAAGAACTTTGAGTCAACCCAATTTTCACTGCCTTCATACTCAAAAGTCATAAGTAAGTCCATCTCAGAGAAGAGTTTTGTATCCCGAATTCTGATTCTTTTTCTGTAGTTGGAGAGATTTGCCTAAAATATTAACATTGAAATCCAAGACTATTTATCCTTTAATAGGTGGTGATGTATGCAAGTCACAATATTGATAATAAAGTCATTTTCACTGACTCTGACTTCCAATCCTCTAGAAAGTCCTTTTCCTGTCCTAGCCAAACAAATCTGGGATCCTCAGAGAGGTGAACAGCCTGTGCTCACAACAGGCCAGTTTCCTGCTGGACCCACTGTTATTGCTCAGTGGAATTCCTAAGTACGTAGAGACCCCTGATGGGTAATCACATGCCCCCCAGGTGCTGCTGTTTCCCCCAGGAACAGTCCTGTCCTCTGTATCTGCCTCAACTGTAGATTGTATCACGATGAAAAGGGAAATATCTCTCTATCTCTCTCCTTTTGGGTCACAGTGAGTGGGGCACTCAAGAAACGCTGTTTAAGTCCCAAAGCATTTCACAGATTTCAGTACAATCATTCCTTTTGGTTTTTTGTTTTATCTTGTTTTTCATTTGAAAAGCTCTATTCCATATTGATTTGGTTTTGCTGTGTGTCCTCACTCAAATCTCTTCTCGAATTGTAATCCCCACATGTCAAGGGAGGGACCCTGATGGGATGTGACTGGATCATGGAGGCAGTTTCCGCCATGCTGTTCTCATAATAGGGCCAAAGTTCTCATGAGATCCAATGGTTTTAAAAATGCCAGTTTCCCCTGCTCTCTCTCTCTCTCTCCTGCCATTTTGTAAAGAAGGTGCTTGCTTCTCCTTCACCTTCTGCCATGATTATAAGTTTCCTGAGGCTTCCCCAGCAATGCGGAACTATGAATCAATTAAACCTCTTTCCATTATAAATTACCCAGTCTCAGGTAGCATCTTTATAGCAGTGTGAAAATTGACTAATACGAATATTAAATTTAAGGATGGCTTGTATAGGGGATAAACCAGGAACATAGCCAAGGACAGATTCCATGCTGTGCATAGAATTATCTCTTATCTGCCACAGAACGTGTTCTCTCTCTTGGGAACCTCACAGAAGTGGACGTTAACAGTCCCTGCCACAGGTTGGGAGACATGTGTGATTCTCACTAGATTGTAGCTATTGGTCTCTCTTCTCACTGCTTTCTAGGCTCCCCAACTTCCACCACAAGTACTCTCACATTACCTTATCACCCAGTTCTGTTTTCCTTACTGTTGCTTCATTCTGTAGACCTTATCTTTGCTAACTTAAATATAAGCATAGTTCACTTGGTTACTGTGAGGGGCACCAATGAAGCAAACATCTTGAGGTCAGTTATCAATATTTCAGCCAAATACAACCATGACCTATAGATTAGATCATATCCTTCATTTAGATACAATTTTATAGAGAAGAGAGTGTTCTTCAGACCATCCCAAGGATGTCTGGTCTTTACTTGAAGCCTATTTTGATTGTCATGTGACATCACTCTCTCTAGTACTGAGCAGTTTTCAGTTCAGTTGGGAGGACAAATGGTTAATCATGATATCCCAAGCAAGAACTACAAGTAGCACAAAATCAAGGTCTCAGGTTATAATAATAAGAGTCTGCCACTAATTAAAGTCACTGACAGTGAGAATAACTATGAAAACAATCAGAAGGTAAGCATTAGAGCTGAGTCTTAAAATATGAATAGAAATTGACTACAGGGAAAGGTGGTCATTCATAGTAAGAACATGATACTTTCATATCACAAATTGTTTTCATTGGATCAGATTCAACCGATCAGTTCTCATCACCGGTGATGACTTTCATATAATTCAATATAATATACATAACATGACATAATATCATATATATAGCAGCTTATAATGAGGATCCAAAGGAAGTTAAGAAATTAATGGTTCACCAGGTAAATAATCCTGAAACTGCTTGACATTTAAAAACCAGAGCTATAAATAAGGAACCCACCTCTACTCATGCCATTTTGGCACCAACAGATGATTTCCCCACTGATATGGTTTGGCTTTGTGTCCCCATCCAAATCTCATCTTGTAGCTCCCATAATTCCCATGTGTTGTGGGAGGGACCTGGTGGGATTTTGTTGAATGCTGGGGGTGGGTCTTTCCTATGCTGTTCTCATGATAGTGAATAAGTCTCATGAGATCTGATGATTTTAAAAATGGGAATTTCCCTGCACAAGCTCTCTCTCTCTCTTTGCTTGCTGCCATCAACGTAAGATATGACTTGTTCCTCCTTGCCTTCTGCCATGATTGTGAGGCCTCCACCAGCCATGTGGAACTGTAAGTCCAATAAACCTCTTTCTTTTGTAAATTGCCCAGTCTTGGGTATGTCTTTATGAGAAACATGAAAATGGACAAAAACACCCACATTTCTCACCATTTCACCTCAATTCAAGACAATTTAAAAAAGATAAATTTGGATTTTTCCACATAAGGTGTACTATTTTACGGAACCCAAGGGTAAAGCTAAAACTTTGCTCATTTTAAATCAAATTAGCTTTGCTTCAACTAAAAACTGAAGCTTATAATATTTTATCCAATGTTTCATAACCTTAAGAACTCTCTTCTGTAACCTGATGCTTTGGTAAAAGTTGGGAAAAATTGAGTTTGTTTTAGGAAATTCTTGATTTAGCAGTCCACTAAACTCACCAACGTGTCGCAATAATGTCTGTTCTGGACTGAAACCAAGAACATAATTAGCCTGGTGTACCCCTGGCTTCTTTATCATGGAGCAGTGATTTCATAAATCTTAAAAGAATGTAAAACTTCAACAACGAGAAAAGATTTTCTGTTGAGGAACAGATTTTTAAATTTTATTTGTTTTGTAAACAATATGAAAAGAGGTTTCATATGAATACTTAATTGTACCATCATGTGCTTAGTACAATTGTAGAACAATTTTCCCTCTGTTTTTACTCATTTCATCATATATTCTCACTCACTGTTTCATCACATAAAGATGACATAAACCATGGGAGAATTAATAGATATAGTTATATATATATATAAAATATATCTGTCTACTAATTTACATAACTAGTTTTCAGTAATGTTCACTTCTTTTTTTAAGATGATGCTTTACATGACAGAAATAGTTAAAAATTATTGAAAAGCAAAATATCCTTATTTTTGGAATTTGGTTCCAGTAAGAACAAAAATGGGAGAGAAAGAAAGAAAACAGTTTGGGGGTATCAACGCCTGGTGACCTTAAACAGAGATGCTTCATGGAAACAGTAAAATAAAAAGACATCTGGACACTTAATCAAAATCAGCCTACAAGTACCTGAAAATTATGCTGTAAGCCATTTTAACCTCTCTTTTGTAGAGGGAAAGAACACACTTACAAGCCCCCAATCTGTTCACCTTGGGTTGTTCTAATTGGCGCCATTTGTTGAGAGCCAATTATGAATGAGAAACTGTGCTGATACCAGATATGGTACATCACCTTGCAATAACCATAAGTGGAGGTGTTGTGATTAACTCCATTGCACTGACGAAGAAGCTGAAGTTAAGGGTCATTAAATTACGTACTTCAAACAGGGTATTAATAGCAGAGCAAGGAGCTAAGGAATCAAGAGAATTGAAAAACCCCACGCCTTAATACTAATGCACAATCGAGTCAAAAGGAGGCTGAATGATTGCAAACTTCGCAGTATTCCTCATCTAGCTTTTTCTTCTTTCTTTAGTTTCTTGTGTTATTATAATTTAAATGTCTACGTAACTTGTTTTAAGTGTCCAAAAATTAGATGCCACATCTTATTGGAGGAAAGGAAGGAGTCCTTTGGAGGGAAAGAAGGAGTCACAGTAAATGTAGACGTCTGCTCATAGTCTGGTCAATAGAACTGCTGAGTAAATGGCAGCATCCTTTATTCACTTAATAGATAAGGTTATCCCTGAGCACAGACACACTGAAGGCTTCTAGGTAGCCAGGAGAGTCTCTCAGGTCAAGACACTCAGTAATGACCTCACTAATGAGACTCTTTAGACTCAGAGGCTCATCACCAGAGAAAAGACTTACAGGTGCAACCAGCCTCAAAACAGGAGGAAATTCATTCTACAGAGAAGCATTTTTGACCCCAGTTTCTATCCCAGGTAAGCAGGGAGGCCAGGATACATGCATTTGTAAAATCCAGCACTTAGTATAGTGCCTGTCATAGTGTGTGAGCACTCACTGAAACAATAATATTAACAACATTCGCCAATATGTAAACATTAATCACACTTTACTAAGTGACGTATGTGAATTATTTAACACTCTAAATTTTAAAATAAGTTCTATTCTTGCACACAGTTTTAGGTAAAAATAAGGTATGGAAAAGACATTAATTTGTTCACAACAGTAGTCGGTAACTGAGGTGTTTTAAGAGGTTTGTCTGACTCCAGAGTTCTTAAACACAAAATGGAATTGTTTTTCTCCTATAATCCTAAAATCTAGAATAAACCCAGGCACACAATTAAGATGGAATAATGTTTTTATGCGTATTGGCCACATAAGCACAGAGTGACCATCAAAGAGAACAACTGTGGCCAGGCATATGGCCACCAGAAACTAGCTGCTACTCTCATGGGGAATTTTGGTTCAATGTTCATGGAAACTTTAAAGGCGATGATTGCACAGACGGAAACATATTCTCCTCCTGCTTCATACTTACAGCAGTCTTTGTCCTCTTACCACCTGTCCCCCTTTTCTCTAGCTGCTTATGAGGATTGAAACGCAGATGATGAGTCTTGGTGCCCCTCAGCAATAAAGCCCTGCAGTGATGTGCTCAGGAGGGGAGGCAAGCTCTTGCAAGAGGTGCTCCACCCACCCTGTGTGTCCTAGAACCAGACCTATATATTTTATTAGTAATTAATGGGGCATTTCATGTTCTCCAATTTCTTTGTACTAATTGCCTGCCACAGGGTTAACATAGACAATTAGAAGGAACTACAAAGGCAGCAGAACACTCTCTCGTCTCATCAGTTTTTGCAGTATCTGGGAAATTTAATTCCATCATTAGGAAGGAACTTCAGATGATACTACGGTCTTGGAGAATCTGAAAGTCTATATCATATTTTCCTTAATTTTATCCTTATCTTACTGTCTGACAGACATATGCATTCCCAGGTCACCATTTTCAGGAGGTTCAAGCAAGATGCTTAATGCTCATTGCCATGAATTTCAGGTGTCATAAAATATTTATGAAATAAAAAATGACAAAGAATCAAATCATTAAGACATCACTTCCATTCATCATGTTCAGTAGCCTTGGTTCCAAAAGAACTCTGATTTTAATATTGTTACAATAATTGTATATCATCTGATATATTGTTTCCTGTTTTATTTTTAAAGAAAAAGCAACATAACTTACAGATGCAATGAATAATCTTCCCTTTTTGCTACAAACAAACATCTGACAATTTAACCAGTAAACATCATTTATTATGCTTATCAACACTTCTGTAGATTTTGGTACCTCTGGCAACCAGTAAACCTAAGTGAGGTTAAAAAAAAAAATGCATGCGTACTTAACTTTGAACTGCATTATTTACTCAGGGCTACAAAGTACATGACTGCATATACACCCTCTTATGCTTATCCAGATGTCCACAACAATGTTTAAGAGTAGTGCTCTAGAGAATCCTTAAGTTTAATTTCTGCCTAACCTTTTAAACAGTCCTGAGCATTAAAATGTCTTGCTGCATTTCTTTGTATCACCCTACCTGTTCTAACTCATTTTATTTTCCAATTCCCCCAAACTGTATCTTAGGAATGAGCTGGTTTTTGAACTCTTCCTAGAAGCTTCCTTCAAGAATATTACCATCTGGGCCAGGCACGGTGGCTCACACCTGTAATCCCAGCACTTTGGGAGGCCAAGGCAGGATCATCACCAGAGGTCAGGAGTTCGAGACCAGCCTGGCCAACATGGTGAAACTCCGTCTCTACCAGAAATACAAAAATTAGCCGGTCCTGGTGGCAGGCACCTGTAATCCCAGCTACTTGGGAGGCTGAGGCTAGAGAATCACTTGAACCCAGGAGTCGGAGGTTGCGGTGAACAGAAATGGCACCATTGCACTCCAGCCTGGGTGACAAGAGTGAAACTCTGTCTCAAAAATGAACAAACAAACAAACGAACAAAAAGAATATTACTATCTGGTTATAGAACTAGGCACATGAACATTAAATTACAGAAGGGCCAACCTAAAACCACTGTCAACAATTTAAAACAAGACAGTGCAATTTAAATGTATCAGTGTGCGGTTAATAACTTCTCCAGGTAACATTTGTAGTTATGTTCTGTCCCATCCTAGCTATCTCATTCAAAATTTGGAGAAAACTTCAAGGAGAGTAGCCAAAAATAACTTGTATCAAAGACACATGTGACTTTTATCAATAATGAGAGCTTCATTGCTTCTCTTATTTTATTTGTGCAGCAAGTAATTATTAAAATTAAGGCCTGATGAAAGGAAACAGGACAATTCATTTTGGGCTGCATCTCATGTGCAGGGGAAGTGATTCATGAATAGTTATAGGCCTCAAGCTTTTGGGAAAAAAATTGCAGTGTTACTAGAAAGATCATCATAATTAAGTAAAAGCCAACCCTTAGCTATCAATAGCCACTCAGAGATTCACAGGCAAAGGTAATGCAGAAATTATAACTATCATGAATATTACATATTAGGCTTTAATTATCAGGGCAGGAGCCTGGGCCCTGATGATTTTTTAATGAAAGGTGGAATAATTTCCTAATTTAGCAGTTTTCATTTAAAAACTCATTAGCAACAATATTCAACAATGCAATAAGACTCTCCAGATGGGGAAAAAAAAGAGCAGAGGTAAAGATATTTCAGCTACATTTTCAAGGGTAGACCTTGACAAGGTTTACTTACATTTTTTGTTACCCAATAAATAATTCTTTACCAATTTGCCCTGCCTTCATTGTGCTATGAAATATTTACCCTATATTCCCCGCCAAAGAAAGAGTACTCTGTGTTACTAGGTACTGGGGTATTGTGGATACTGTAAAATCTGGAAAACCATGTTCCAGTGATTAAAAAAAATAAAAGAGGTAGGTCTATTGACTTGGAGACCTTAGATACTCCATTACTTAGTTTAACGTATCACTAGCCCAATGTTTTTTAAAAAAGTGACTCACAGAATCAAAGAGCAAAAACTGGCTTCAAAATTGAGTTTCCCAAGCCTGCCAATGGTCTCATCTGGTTGATAACTAAGACATGCATTGAAAACAAACAAGCCTTTATTGGCTTTATAGTAATAATTTCTATTGAATTTATGAGAGGAGAAAAAGCATAGGTTACTTGCAAGAGAAGTAAATGTTTAACAAGTGCTAACGATATATTCAGTACTTTCAGGAAAAGCACAACCCAAGTCTCTGTTATATGGCTTTGTTCTTTTTAATTCTTACTCTGAAATTTAAAGGCAGCATTATTTTTTAATTACATTACTGTAGACTTTTATTCTTCATGGTGAATATATTAAAGGTAGCTACTATTGGAGTTTAAAAACACATATATAGAAAATGAAATAAATTGTCAGCCTATTACAGCTGACTTAATGTTGGTTAAGCATATCATTTGGGCATTTGATTGTAAGCCATCGATAAATAATGTCTGAATTGACTTTTTTTATTACAAGTAAGAGGAGTACGGGTGTGTTTTTAATTATAGTGACATGCCTCCTTTTTCTTGAACACTCAGAGAAGCATGATTTCATAATTTCATGTGAAAAAAGGAATTTGAGAATTTGGGAATAACTACTCTTTTCTTATTAATAATTTATATTTCCATATGGGAGATAGAAAATCTTATCTCGTGTTATACTTTTAAATAGTCAGATTAAAAGCAGTTGTGAAATAGCTTTTCAAGTCTGGATGCAACTGGAACTCATTCGTAACACATTTCCATCATAATAGGATCTAAGAAGTGAGTGCAAGAGAAAAAAAGGCTGATTCAGCCTTTGATACAATGTGGAATTGTTCTCTACTGTAATATCTGTAAGGTTTTATCCAGACAGGTAAGACACCCAGATTTCATGGCTTCGTTATTTTTAACATGCAAAGCTGTTTCCGAATAGAAGTAATGACTGTTCAACCAAACCATTTCTCTCCCATTAATAAGTAAAAAGAAAGCAGTATTTTAGGGAACTAGGCATGAAAGAAAATTGGCACACAGTTCCGAGCTATAGCAGAGCTGTACCTGAGGTTGCACAAATGTTTTGGTTATCTCAACTCAGTGTTGCCTGGTGGGATGGGCTTTACTTAATAGTAGAGTTGAGACAACAAAACAAAACTTGAGAAACTTGAAGAGTGACTTTTATGGTCTGTGTGAATAGTCCTAAAAATACATTGGAATTACAAGGATCTATACATGTCGATGAGCGTCACTTGTGGGAAAATACTTCTTTTTGAAGAGAAAATGGAATTGAATGTATCACATTCTTTTTTTAATGCCAAAACTTTTTTTCTTTTTTTTAACTTTTTTAGGTTCAATGGTGCGTGTGCAGGTTTATTATATAAATTGCACATCACAGGTGTTTGGTGTACAGATTATTTTATCACTCAGGTAATAAACACAGTACCTGAGAGGTAATTTTTTTATCTTCTCCCTCCTCTACTCTCAAGTAGGCCAGAGATTATTGTGTGTTGTATCTTTGTTCTTAATACTTTCAAAGAAAGTTCTGATTTCTATCTTAATTTCATTCAGTAGCAGATTGTTTAATTCCCATGTAATTATATTATTTTGAGCTAATTTTTTAGTATTGATTTTTATTTTTATTGTGTTTTGGCCCAAGAGTATGGTTTGTATGATTTTTGTGGGGCTTTTTCATTTGTTTTTTGAATTTATGGAGGACTGTTTCATGGATGAAAGCGTGGTCAATTTTAGATTATGTGCCATGTGCATATGAGAAGAATGCATATTCTGTTGTTTCTGGGCGAAGAGTTCTGTTGACATCTGTTAGGTCCATTTGGTCAAGTGTTGAGATCAGGTCCTGAATATCTTTGTTAGTTTTACGCACTGATGATCTGTCTAATACTGTCAGTGGGGTGTTGAAGTCCCCCATTATTATTTTGTGGTTATCTAAATTTCTTCCTTGGTCTAAAAGAACTTGATTTATGAATCTGGGTGCTCCTGTGTTGGGTGGATATATATGTAGAATAGTTAGGCTTTCTTGCTGAATTGAACCTTTCACTATTATGTATTGCTCTTATCTTTTTTGATTTTTTTCTTTGTTTAAAGGCTGTTTTGTCTGAAATTAGACTAGCAATCCCCACTTTTTTCTGTTTTCCATTTGCTTAGTAGATTTTCCTCCATCCCTCTATTTGAGCCTATGGGTGTCATTGCATGTGATATGGGTCTCTGGAAGACTGCCTATCATTGGGTCTTGCTTCTTTATCCAATTTGCCACTCTGTGCCTTTTAACTGTGGGACTTATCTCATTCACATTCATGGTTAATATTGAGATGTGTGGATTTGATCCTGTCATAGTGTTTTTCACTGGTTATTATGCAGACTTGATTGTGTAGTTGCTTTGTAATTTCAATGGTGTATGTACTTAAGTATTTTGTGTGTGTGTATAGTGGCTGGTAATGGTAAAACAGGTGGTAACAAATTTCCTTAGCATTTGTTTGTCTGAAGAGGATCTTATTTATCCTTCATTTAGGAAGTTTAGTGTGGCTGGATATGAAATTTTTGGTTGAAATTTATTTTCTTTAAGAATGTTGAAATGTCTTCTGGCTTTTCTTTAAGAATGCTGAAATGTCCTCTGGCTTTACCTTAAGAAGGCTGAGATGTCTTCTGGCCAAAATGTCTTCTGGATCGTATAGTTTCTGCTGAAAGGTTCACCAGTAGCCTGATGGGGTTCCTTTTGTAGGTGCACTGACTGTTCTCTCTAGATGCCTTTAACATTTTTTCCTTCATTTCTACCTTGGAGAATCAGATGGCTATATGTCTTGGGGAAGAATATCTTGCATAGTATCTTGGAGGGGTTTTCTGGATTTCTTGAATATGAATGTTGGTCTGTCTAGTGAGGTTGGGGAAATTTTCATGAACAATATTCTGAAATATGTTTTCCAAGTTGCTTGCTTTCTTTCCCTGTCTTTCAGGGATACCAATGTGATGTAGATTTGATCAATTTACATAATCTCATATTTTTAGAGGTTTTATTTTTCATCTTTTTTCTTTAATTTTGTCTAAGTAATTATGGAGAATCAGTCTTTGATATCTGAGCTTCTTGCCTCAGCTTGGCAAATTCTGCTATTAATACTTGTGATTGTATTCTGAAATTATTGAAGTGAGTTTTTCATCTGTATCAGATCAGTTTGATTCTTTTTCAAAATGGCAATTTTTGTCTTTCAGCTTTCATATCATCTTATTGTATCCCTGAGAATCCTTGAATTTAGTTTTGACTTTCTTTTGAATCTCGATAATCTGTGTTTCTATCCATATTCTGAATTCTATGTCTGTCATTTCAGCCATTTCAGCCTGGTTAAGGACCATTGCTGGAACACTAGTGCTATCATATTGAGGTAAGAAGAAACTCTGGCTTTTTGAGTTCGTATTTTTGTTCTTTCTCATCTGCGTGGGCTGATACTCCTTCAACCTTTGAAGTTGCTATTATTTGGATGAGTTCTTTGATTTTATCTTCTTTGACGCCCTTGGGGGTTTGGTTGTGGTATAAGGTAAGTTCAGTCTACTGGCTTCATTTCTGAATATTTTTGGAGGCCAGTGCTCAGCTCAGCACTCCTAGGCTACGTGTGTTAACTCTGGAGGGCTGGTATTGGTCCCCTAGCTTTTTTCTCTGGCCCATCGAGGTTAGAAACATGCTGCTCTGGAGGGGTTGAGTTGTTCTCTGATTGCTGGGCAAAGCACTATGATCAGTGGGGCCAGCCAAAGCACTTTGTCAGGGTGGTAACAGTAGGATCTGTGCCTGCCAGCAGCAGCGGCGGCATCACAACAGCAGCATCATTGGCTGGGGTGGGGTGCCACTGGAAGTGAAGCTGCAGTGTTCCTGAATGTGCTCATACTGGCAGCAGTAACAGCAACAGGGATGGGGGACTGGTGGGCGCAGAGAGGCCAGCCTCCATGGGTGCATTTCAGTGGCAACTGTAGCAGCATTGCAGAGGGTAGGGTTGTGCATGCCTTCACAGTGGTGGCAATGGCAGCACAGTGGGGGATGGGGTTGTCATGTTCATGTGTGTGCTCATGCTGGCAATGGCTGTGCAGCCAAGGTGGGCATGATGTGAACTCACACCAGCTATTGTTGTGTGGCAGGATATGCACACATGTGTGCCAATGGGGCAGAGGAGATGAGGTCTATCCATGGGCATGTTCCAGCAAAGCGGTGGGGGGTGGTGGCCATGGGTACGTGCATGTTGGCAAGGTAGCCTGAGGGAGGTTGTGGTGGGAGGAAGGTGCGGGTGGGCTGGTGCACGTTGGCAGGGACCACTCTACTGGTGCTCTCCAATGGCCAGGCATGGTCTGTCAGTGAAGAATCTATGATGAGGACCCACAGGAAGTACCTCAGCTGGGCATTCAATGCTTCACTACAAGCAGGCACAGCCAGGCTGGGTGCCCCAGGGAGGTCAGAGGATGGAGTGTGCTCACATAGGACTGGCCCTATCTTACAGGCAAGACCACCCTGCTCTGTCCAGGTCTAAGAGTTACCATAAGGCTAAAATCTCCTAGAGGAGCATGGTGAGCCTTGGGGGATTGGTTTTCCTGGAAATGTTCCACTGCATATGTTCCCACATCAAACACTGTGGACTCTGCACAGGCTGGAGTCCTGCCCCTACCACCTCTCTAAGCAACTCTCCCTGCCAGATCAAGTGACTGTGAGGGTCATGGGGTCTCCTGCTGCCAAGTTACCAAAGATCCTTGGTGAGAGTGGGTCACTCCTCACATGTTTAACTCATCCCTTCCCCCAGGAGTCACTGGGTGCTAGGAATGAGTCCCTGTGCATAGCAGCCCCATGCAGATTTCCTAGCTTCCTCCTCCTTCAGCTCAGCATCTCTGTCATCTGGCCATCCCTTCTCAATACTTTCCCTTTGAAGATCTTTGCAGAGTGCACCAGTCTTCCAGATGATGCATTCTCTCAGTGGCAGATGTTCCTTTTGGCTGCATCTAGTTGACCATCTTGAATCTTGTCTTATACTCTTTACCATGATTTCTGCATATCATGACAGAATTTTGATTTATTGCTATAAATTAGGTCACAATTGTTTTGTATCAGAAATTAAATCATTGGACAAATAAAACCCCACAAGGTGATAGGGGAAAATATTAAAACTCGATGCAATGTCTTCCTAAAAAAACCGCTTAAATGCCAGGAATGCTCAATGTACCTTCTGTAAATATTTTCTTATCTTATTTAGTACTGGTTAATGCTACTTCCAGAAAATAATAACTTAGTTTAATTGCTTCAGTAAATCGTAGCTGATCTTAAGCTTTCTTATAGCTCTGGGGAACAGCACAGTATCAGCTGAGAAACTCTGGCTTCTATAGTGCTATAGAGGACATAGGAGGAAGGAGGGAAAAAAGTGGGATGAGAGAGAATAGGGCAGAGGCCTCAGGAATGACTGACTCTCTATTATAAACATTTTAGATGACATCCACCACAGGTAACAATCACCCTTTGTAATAATTGCATTTAAAAAGTTTGATTTTAAAATACTTTAAATACATAGTCAAGTCCTTGAGTCATGTAATGATTCAGTGGAGAGTGTATTTTACAAATACAGAAATATGGATGGCATATGTGATAAACCCCTATGAAGATTTCTAAAATGAACAAAGGAGACAGTGATTTCAGCAACATGGCAGAATAGGAGGTCCAAGCCCTTGCTCCCCTCACACAAAGAATGGTTAAGCAAATATTAATTGTCAAAAATAGCTCTGGGAGAGCTCTGGAGTGCAATTAAGAAGTTAATGCAACCCAGTGGAATATAAAAACTGATGGCGACCACAGAGAAAAGTGTAGAAAGCATTTTTCCCGTATTATCTCATCTTGTATTCTGGCACAAGAAAGCACCAAGAAGAATCTACTTGACTGTGACTTCCCTCTGTATGGGAAAAGTAAAACACGGGAAATTCAGTAGCCCTTGTCACAGAGCACACCAGCACCACAGATGCACTTCATTATAGAGGACTTGAACAGTCTTTTTAAATAAAGACCTCAGCTGATATAGCCTCCTAGAGCCCACACCAACACATCTCAATCCACACCCAGAGCTTGAGTCACTGCTAACACTGCCTTCCCAGAGCTGTAGCCACTGCCCCTTCTTCAGCTCACGCACTATTTGTATTCAAAGCAGCCTTAGACTCAGGGCTACCATGTACCCCTTGGATCCATAAAAAGTACCCAACCATACCCCATCCAGTGCAACTGATGCCCAGCTGCAGGTAAAGGTCCTTTCAGACCAAAGCCAGTCTGTAAAGTCTTGGAAGGTAATTCACTGCTTTAATAATGCAAATGCCAATGCAATTCCACAAAGAACAAGAAAGTCAGGAAAACATGACATCAACAATATAAAACATACATTTCCAATAATAAAACACATAGAAATGGAAACATAAATATTGCCTAAGAAGAATTCAAGTGATTTTTTGTATGTATGGTTTAAAGTGGCTCATCCAGATACAAGTAAACACACATAGGCAATTCAATAAAATCAGAAAATAATATATGAACAAAAACAGAAATTCAGCCAAAAGATAGAAGTTATAAGAAAGAACCAAATAAATTCTGGAGCTGAAGAACACAATGAATAAAAGAAAAAGTGCAAAAGAGAGCTTCAACTACAGAATGATCAAGCAGAAGAAAGTATCAGCAAATTCAAAGACAGGGCATTTGATGTTACCTAGCCAGAGCAGAAAAACAGTAAAACTAATAAAAACTAATGAAGAAAGTTTACAGGCCTAATGGAACACCATCAAGGTACCCACTAACACACTGAGGAAGTTTCAGAATAAAGAGAGAAAGGGAACAGGTCAGAAAAATTATTTAAAGGAGTAATGACAGAAAACTACCCAAATCTGAGGAAATAAATAGATATTCATATTAAGAAGCCCAATGGAAACAAACAGGTTGAACAAAAAGAGGTCCACACTAAAATGCATTATCATTAAGTTTTAAAAATTCAAAGACAAAGAGAATTTTGAAAGCCCAAGAGAAAATTACATGTCACCTATAATAGCCATAAAACTGGAATTCTATGAAAGCATGAATCTCACTGGTAAAGATAACTATATAAGCAAATACACAATAATGTAACACTTTAATGGTGGTGCATAAATTACTTTTATAATGCTAATATAAAAGTTGAAAGGTAAGTTTGTTACTGGTAACACAATATAAAAAGAAGTCAACTGTGACTACAAGAACACACAATTTACATGTGGAAGGATGGAGGAGAGTAAAAGTGTAAAGTTTTTTCCTGTGATTGAAACTGAGTTATTATCAACCTACAATAGAGAGTCATAACTACAAGATATTTTATGCAAGCCTAGAGGTAACTACAAAGAAAAAAAAACTGAATACAAAGACACAAAATGAAGGGAAAAGAACCAAAGCAAATCAGTACAAATATTAGCAAGTAAAAAAAGAAGGCAAGTGAACAGAGGAACAGAACAACTGTGAAACAAACAAAAACAATTAACCAAATGTCAATAATAATTTCTCACCATCAATAATTATTTTAACTATAAAAAGATTAAATGTTTCACTCAAAAACCATAGAGTTTCTGAGTGGTTTAAAAACATAAAATAAAAGACCTAGTGATATGCTGTCCAGAAGACACTCATTTTAGACTTCAAGACCTACATAGGATAAGAGTAAAGGGCTAGAAAAAGATATTTCATGTAAATGGTAACCAATAGAAAGCAGAGTGGTTATCCTTATATCAGAAAAAAATAGATGTTAATTCAAAAATTGTTTCTAGAGCAAAAAGTCATTATATAAGGACAAAAGGGTCAATTCACAGGAAGGTGTAACAATTATAAATGTATACGCACTCCACATTAAAGCACCTAGACATGTGAAGTAAATATTGACAGATCGGCTGAGAGAAATTGACAAGAATACAATAATACTAGGAGACTTCTATACCCTGCTTTCAATAATGAATAGGATATACAGATAGAAATTAATAAACAGTTGACTTAGCCTCTAGATTGAATGGACTTAGCACACATATATGAAACTTTCCAGCCAACTACAGAAGAATACACATTCTTCTCAAGTGCCTATGGAACATTACTCAGAATAGATCATATGTTAGTTTACAATACAAGCCTTAACAAACTTCAGATCAGAATGATTCCAAGCATTTATCCTAATCACAATGAAATGAAACTAGGAATCTATAACAGAAAAAAAGGATAAATTCACAATACATTGAAATTAAGCCATACTTTTTTTTTTTTTTTTTTTTTTTTTAAGATGGAGTCTCACTTTGTCACCCGGGCTGGTGTGCAGTGGCACCATCTTGGCTCACTGTAACCTCTGCCTCCTGGGTTCCAGCAATTATCCTGCCTCAGCCTCCCAGGTAGCTGGGACTATAGGCGTGTGTCACCATGCCCGGCTAGTTTTTTGTATTTTTAGTAGAGATGGGATTTCACTATGGTGGCCAGGCTGGTCTCAAACTCCTGACTTCATGATCCACCCATTTCAGCCTCCCAAAGTGCTGGGATTACAGGCATGAGCCACCATGCTCGGCCAGCAATACATTCTTAAACAATCATTGGGTCAAAGAGAAAATAAAAAGGAAATTTAAAAATTGCTCCAGCCAAATGAAAATGAAAATGTATCCTATTAAATTTATGAGATGCAGCAACAGATATATTAAAGAGGCAAGTTTATAGCTAAAATTTATTACAATAAAAAAGAAGAAAAATCTTAAATAAACATCCAAATTTGTATCTCAAAGAAAAAGAATAAGAAAAAAAACCCACTAAGTACAAAGTTAGCAGAAGAAAGGAAATAATTAAGGAAGAAATAAGTCAAATGTGTATTTAAAAATAATATAAAAGAATCAATTGCTTTTAGAGTTGGTTCTTGGAAAATATTTTTTAAACTATAAATGCTTAGCTAGACCACCTAAGAAAAAAGAGAGAAGACAAATAAAAATAGATATGAAAGAGGAGATATTACAATGGTTGCCTCAGAAATGAAAAAAATCACAAGAGATTACTATGAACAATTATATAAAAACAAACTGGATACTTTGAATGAAATGGATAAATGCCTAGGGACATAAAACCTAATTAAAATGAATCAAGAAGAAATATAGCCTGTTCAGATAACAAGGAAATTTAGTAGGTAATTAAAAACCTCCCCAAAAAAGAAAAATTTAGGTCCTGATTACAAGTGAATTCTACCAAAAATCCAAATAAAAATTAATACCAGTCCTCTTCAACTTTTCCAGAAAGTAGAAGAGAGAACATTTCTGAACTCATTTTATGGAGCCGGTATTACCCGGCTACGAAAGTCAAAGACAGCACAAACAAACAAACCGTCAAAACTATAGACCAATGTTTTTGGTGAACATAGATTCAAAATATTCAATAAAATGCAGCAAACTGAATTCAACAGCACATTAAAAGGTTGTTACACCATGACCATGTAGGATTGAGTGCTGGGATGCAATGATGTTTCAACATTTGCAAATCAATCAATGTGATATACCACATTAAGAAAACTAACAATAAAAACCACATAATAATTTCAGTAGGTGTAGGAAAAGCGTTTGACAAAATTAATTTATCATGATTAAACCTCTGAAAACAACAGATACTTGTTGTGTGTACTTACCTCCACACAACATAGGTTACTTATGAAAAGCCTACAACTCTCATTCTAGGGAAAAAAAGGAAGAATTTACTCGAAGTTTCTGCACAAGGTAAGTCTGCCTGCTCTTACCACTTTCTAGTCAATTTAGTATGGAATTTGTAGCTAAAGCAATTAGAAGGAAAAAAATTAAAAGTCATCCAAATCTAAGAGGAAGAAGTAAAATATTCTCCTTACGCAGATTGTATAATCATATATGTAGAAAAATCTAAAGGGTCAACAACGAAAACAAAACAACAACAAAATCCTGTTAGAGTACATTCAACCTGTTAGAAACACATTCAGTAAACTTGCAAGGTACAAAATTAACATGAAATCGTCAATGATGTTTCTTTACAAAAACATCACACTATGCAACAAGCAAATTAAAACAAAAACAATTTCATTTACAATAGCAACAAAATGAATGAAGTACTTAGGAATAAACTGAACCAAAGTGGTAAAAGATAGGTACACTGAAAATTATAGAACATTGTTGATGAAAATTAAAGAAGTCACAGATAAACAGAAGGACAACTTGTGTTCATAGATTTAAAGAATAATATAAAATGTCCACATTACCCAAAGTCATTTACAGATTCAATACAGTCTCTATCATATTACCAATAGCTGTCTTTACAGAAAAATGTCTTAAAATTCATGTGGAAGTACAGAACACCTCAAATATCCAATGCAATCCTAAGCATGAAGAGCAAAGCTGGAAGCATCACAGTTACTGATTTCAAAAGATATTATAAGGCTATGGTAATCACAACTGTATTGTACTAACATAAAAACAGACACATACACCAATGGAAGAGAAAACGGAGCCCAGAAATAAATCTATGCATCTACAGTCAATTGATCTTTGCAAAAGTATCATATCAAAACATACAATGAGAAACGGATAGTCTCTTAAGTGATGCTAGGAAATCTAGATATCCACATGTAGAAGAATAAGATGAAACATTTATCTCACACCATATACAAAAATTAACTCAAAGTGAATAGAAGACAAACATAAGACAGAAGAACATAGGGAAGAACTTCTTAACAATGGTCTAGATAGTAATTTTGGGGATATGACTTCAAAACCACAGGCAACAAAAGCAAAATTAGACAAGTGGTATGGCACTAAACTGCACAGCAGCTGCTCAACAAAGGAAACAATTAGAGGAAAAAGACAATCTACAGAGAGAGAGAATATTTGTAAATCATATATCCAGTAAGAGATTAATATCCTTATGTATTAAAATATATAAAGAATTCAATAACAACAAGAAAAAATAAAATAATATTATTTTAAAATGGGCCTAGGTCTTGGATATATATAATAATATAACATATAATATTATTATATTATATATAAATATATATGTATGAATATATATATAAAATATATAATAAATCAAAAGAAGGCATGGAAATGGCCAACAGGTGTATATAAAGGTGCTCAATATTCCTATCAACAGGAAGTAAAAATTAAAAGCACAATGTGATATTACTCCATACCTGTTAGAATGACAAATATTAAAAGACAAAAGATAGCAAGTATTACCATGACATGAAGAAAACATGTGCTGTTTTGGTGAATTTAAATTGTTATTGCTATTATGGAAAACAGTACAGAATTTTCTTCAAAAATTAAAATTTTCTTTAAAAATTAGAAGTAAAACTCCCATATGATCTAGCAATCTAACTGTATATATTTAAAGGAAATAAAATATCTCAAGAAAATGCCTTCAATTCTGTGTTCATTACCATATTATTCACAACATCCAAAGTACAAAAACAACCTAGATCTTAAAAGATGAAAAAACTTGATATAGAAAATGTGGTGTATATACATATATACAACGGAATATTATTCAGCCTTAAAAAAGGAGATCATGGCATTTGTGACAACTTGGTTGAACCTGAAGGATATTGTGCTAAATGAAATATCTCATGCACAAAAAGATAAGTTATGTATGATCTCACTCGTATGTGGAATTTAAACTAGTTAAATTCATAGAAACAGAGTAGAATAGTGGTTGTTAACCGCTTTGGGGAGGGGGAAGGAAGATATTTGTCAAAACGTATAAAATTTCAGGTATGCAGCAGGAAGTTCTTGAGATCTCATGTACAGTAATGTGACAGTAATTAAAATATTCACTGTATGTTTGAAATTTGCTAGGAGTGTAGATTCTAAACGGGAGGGTAGATTTTAAATGTTCCATCAAAAAAAAAGAAAAAGAAAATGGTAACTATATGAAATGATAGGTATGTTAAATAGCCTGATTGTGGTGATTATTTTACAATATACACACTTACCAAAACAACAAGTTGTACATCTTAAATATATACATTGTTATGTGTTGATTATATCTCAATAAACCTTAAATAATCCATCAAAACATGGAAGAAAATTTTAAGACCGAAATAGATATGTCATGTTTATTGATTGAAGAACTCTATATTGTTAAGATATAGAGTTCCAAAAAATATATTGACTCAGCATAATTCTAGTCAAATTCTAGCAGGTTTTATTGTAAAATTGATGAGTTTATTGCAGCACTCGTATAAAAATGTCAAGGACTTGGAGAAGGGAAACGAAAAAAACTTTGAATGAATTGTACACTTAAATTTCAATACTAGCTCTAAAGTCTCACTTAGTAGATTGACACAATAATAAACAAATAGATTAATGGAATACAATGAAGACCAGACTTTGACATTCAGGTAAAGGGTCACTTATTTTATAACAGTAATGCAACTCAATGGGAATGAGCTTTTCAATAAAGGTATCAGTTTATATACAAATAGAAATAAATCTTGACTTATCAATAACTTGAGTTGGATATTAGACACAAGCATTAAATATAAAACCTAAAGGCTTGTAGGAGAAAATTAATAATAACATCTTCACGATCTTGGGATAACCATGAACACAAAAGCTCAAACCTAAAGGGAAAATAATTTGGAAACTAGAAATGATTTATAGGAAACACTTTGGCTTGGCATGGTTGCTCATGCCTATAATCCCAGCATTTTGGGAGGCCAAAGAGGGCGGATCTCTTGAGTTCAAGAGTTCAAGACCAGCCTGGGCAACATGGCAAAACCCCAACTCTACAAAAATACAAAAATTAGCCGGGCATGGTGGTGCACATCTGTAGTCCCAGCTGCGTGGAAGGCTAATGTGAGGTGAACGCTTGAGATCAGAAGGTTGAGGCTACAGTGAGCCAAGATTGCACCACTGCACTCCAGCCTGAGTGATAGAGCAAGACCCTGTCTCAAGAAAAAAAAAAAAAAGGGAACTTAGGAACTTCTATTAATTAAGAAACACTTTTAAAATAATGAAAAGACCAACCGCCAACTAGGAGTAAATTGATGGCCAGTATTCACAAATTTTAAGAGACTTATGGCTGCAAGAAAATAATCAAGGGAGACTTGTGCTACATGTTTCCAATTTGAAGAAAGTGAAAGTGAAGCCACCTCTGCCCAGCTGAAACCTATTTTATTGTCTCTGTCTTCCCTCTTCAACAGAAATTCCTAAGCTGAAGTAAATACTGATATTCTCTGCCTTTGTTTCCAAGAAAACCAGAAAAAGAATAATGATAAATACATAAACATATTAATTAGAAAAGTTTTGTTGCTATATTTATAGAGGGAATCTGCATAGAGACATAGAATTATAAAAGCTGTTGCCTCTTAAGCAAGAGTGACAGATGAGAGTTTTTCAGCAAAGACATTTGTGTGTTTTGGAGTTGGGGGAAGGTGGTAGTAGGTGTAACTGGAAATAGCTGTTAGAAATTCAAAGTTTGCAGATATTTTACCTAGTGACGAAGGTTTTCAGTTATATTTAAAGCAAGGCCAAGGGAAATGAATCATTCTGACAATGACGTAACAGCAGCATCTTTTAAAAATAGGAGTCAATAAGAGCTAAGAAAATATACCAAATGGTAATTGGCATTCATTTGTTTTTGGAATATTGAAAACATTATTCTTCCCTTTCCAAAGAAGGAAATCAGAAGTCTAAATATTTAACAGCAAAAGGGTTTGGGCATCAGCCACCTAGAAATGATGCCAGATCACAGTACTTTAGTGGAATCATGAGGAATCTTTAGTTAATTAGCTGACAGTGCTGTTCCCCCAAAACAGTAAGCAGCTTCGTCAAAAACAAATATTTATAACGTGACTCCAATGTGCTAGCAACTTTTCTAGCAGAGAAAGAAAAAAATGCTTGCCCTCATAGAGTTGAAATTGTGGTAGGAGAAAAAGACAAACAAACAAAAGAAGAAAAATAAATATATTGAATAGTGATGCAATCGGACACAATAAACTTCCATTTAAAGAGAGATCAGAATAAGTGAACCTTAAACTTGCCTTTATAATAAATAACTAGAAAACAGGACAAAATATATGAAATAATTATTTTAAACATCACAGAACAGAGACCATGTTCTCTGAGAGTAGAATCACAAATGAGTTGATTCCTGCAATTATTCTGACCAGGAGTTACTTTTCAGACTGCATAAAGAATTATCTCTGGAGTAAAAACAATGACAGGCGAATTGTAAGCCTAAAAATACCTAACATGGATCTGTGATAAACTACAGGTCACACCTAGCAGGAAACAACCCATAAAACATCTGCAATTTTCAAAAGAGGCTCTAGAATGATCAAACCTTGTTAGTATGGATACATTAATCTTAAAGTAAAGGCTATTCTAGACTTTCATTAACAAGTTTTTAAAAGAATCAAGCTGATTAGAATGTAATTTAACTGCCAGCCAAAATAAAGTCTAATACTATTGGAAGAAAAACAATAAAATATATTTAAAAACATTATTAACATTATTCAGCATCAAATAAAAGAAACACTAGACATGCAAAGAAGCAGGAAAATGTCCTACCACTAGTAAAAAGAAAATAAAACCCAAAGCTTCAAAAATCAGAAATAGTAGTGTTACCAAATAAGAACTATAAGGAGGTATAATTATGTGTAATAAATTAAAGGAAAACATGAATAGTATAAAGAAAGACATGAAGGATATGTAAATGAAACTTCCAGGGCTGTAAAGTGCAAGCATACTCAGGATGAACTTTAAAGTAGATTCAGCAATATCAAAGTAATAGTCAGTAACCTTGAAGACATAGAAAGAGAAAATACATAAACTAAATCACTGAGAGGATAAAATGCTAAATGATGAACAAATTCTCAATACTATGAGAAAATTTCAAGTAATCTAACATAGGTCTAATCTAATTCCCCTCAAAAAAGAATGGGTTTAAAATATTTATACAAAAATTGGTTCTTCTCATGTCTGAGAAATTCAAAAAATCTACCCAAAGCTATGACCAAATCACTGATAGAAAGTTGTAAATTGACCGGGGACAGTGACTCACGCCTATAATCCCAGCACTTTGGGAGGCCTAGTCAGGCATATCACTTAAGGTCAGCAGTTCGAGACCAGCCTGGCCAATATGGTGTAACCCCATCTCTACTAAAAATACAAAATTAGCTGGTTGTGGTGGAGTATGTCTGTAGTCCCAGCTATTTGGGAGGCTGAGGCAGGAGAATCACTTGAATCGGGAAGCAGAGGTTGCAGTGAGCCAAGATCTCACATTGCACTCCAGCCTGGGCATCGCAGCAAGACTCCATCTCAAAAACAAACAGACAAACAAAAGAAAATTGTAAAATAAAAATTTTAAAAACAGCTAAAAGAAAAAAATGAGGACAATCCACATATAGGTGTAAAAATAGAAATAGCCACTAATTCAGCAAGAAAAACAATGCATGCCAGAATAAAATGTAGCAACATTTTTAGGAGCTGAAAATAAAACCAAATTGTCAACCTGTTATTCTATGTCCAGTGAAGATATTCTTTAAAAATGAATACAAAATGAAAACATTTTTAGGTAAACAAACGCTAAAATAGGATCCATTTCCAGACTAGCATTACAAGAAGTTGCAAAGAAAGTTCCACAGCATAAAGTAAAATAATCCCAGATGGAAACTCTTATTTACAGAAAGGAATAAATAGCATTAAAATATTTAATATGTATGTACATATAAAAGAGCTTCTTTATTTCATTTTTTCAAAAAACTTATTTAATAGAAAACAATTTAAACTATAACAATATGTTGCAGAATATGAAATGTAGAAATAATATATATGAAAGATTCTATGCAAATCATTTATATGTATTACTGTGTGTAGATATTATATATTTATTTGATATGAAATATTTGTGTAAGGCAATGAAATTTATTGAATTGTCTTGGCAATTTTACAAAAATCAACTGCCCTCTTACATTTGTGGAAAAATGGAGTAGACATTTTTTTCCTGTTTCTCCTGCTATACACAATGAAAAGCTTGGACATTTTACATATAACAATCATTAAAGGACACTAAAAGGTAGATAAAATAAGTCATGATCTAAGGACCTCACAATCTGTGCAATGGGGTGGTCAGTTTCCTGGGTTTTCTTTTTATGTCATGTATTCCAGTAATAAAGCTGTTGAAGGTGGTAGCTTGAAAACATCAGCAGGTACAGAAAAGAAAACATCCACAAAGCCTTTTCTCTAGCCATAGGACCAGGAAAGCAGCATTCTATTAATAGGAAGGTGGAACAGTTTCATATAGTAATAGCTACTATTCCTAAACACTAGCAAAAAAAATGAAAAAGTAAAAAAAAGAAATTTCTGCCCTACTTTCACCAGTCCCAGCAAAGACTGAGTGGAGAGCCTGGACTTCCACACGTGTCCGGCTGTAAGGGCACTCATCAATCCCCCTGAAAGTAAAGGTGTGGCACCAAAGAGGGCTGAATAGAGGGTGGAGGCTTTTATCTCCACTGGTTGGTAACAAAGTATCTCTCCCTCAGCCTGCTTCTCTTTTCATCCTCCTATTGTCACCTTCCATCCCCTGCCCTGCAGTGTCAGTGGAAATCATGTGAGGTGCTTGGACTTAATTCGTTCAACGATAATGAGGCATGCCTTTCTCTCCTTACTGGAGTCATGTTAAAGGAAGACAGCTAAGACAGAAAATTGAAGGAAGAGTCAAGATTTCATAACAATGCTCAAGTTGTCCAGGTTTCAGTAGAAAGTCACTCATGTTACTAAGAACTCAAAAATCTGAACTTGATTTTTAAAAAATCGATACTTAAAACTGAGATGGCAGAAATTATTCTCTGACAGAGATTTTAAAGCAGTCATCACAAAATTGCTTCACCCAGAAGTTACAAACATACTGGAAATTTTTAATTCAGCAATAAAATAGAAAGTCTTAGCAAAGAAATAGGAGGGATAGAGTGGAATCAAATAAAAATTTTAGAACATAAAACTACAATAATGAAAATTAAATTGCAAAAGGTGGTTCTAATAGAGGAACAGAAGGGATAGAATGAATAATTTTTGAATCTTAAGAGAGAACAATAAAAATTACGCAATCGACAAAACAGAGAAAATAAATTTTAAAAAATAAACAGTGCCTGAGGCAACTTTAGACTATATATCAAAAGAGCTAACATTTGTGTCACTTGAGTTCCAGGAGAGAAGAAAAAGGATAAGATTGAAATATTACTCTAAGAGATAATGGCTAAAATCTTCTCAAATTTAGGAAACAGTGTAAGCTAACAGATGCAAGAAACTACTTTGCTTCTTGGATTAGTTTGTATCACAAACAGAATAAACTACAAACTATACACACCAAACACATTACAGTCAAGCTTCTGAAAACTCAGGATGAAGAAAATAACTTGGAAGCAGCAAGAACTTTGACACTGTACATGAAGGTAAAAACAAATTGAATAACAGCGGGTTTATCATGAGAAACCAGGTCAGTGAGGAGAAGAGGCCTGATATTTTTTAAGAGCTGAAAAAAGGTTCTGTCAACCCTGAATTCTATGTCTACTGAAAATATATTTCAAGAGTTAAGGACAAATCAAGACATTTTGGAATAAAGAAAGACTAAGAGGACTTGTCACCAGCAGATCTGCCCTAAGGATATGGCTAAAGGAAGTTTTCTAATTGTTATAAAATATTGGTAAAGACAATACATTTTTCTTCTCCTCTTAAATTTTCTAAATTATGTTTGATGCTTGAAGCTAAAATTATAATACCTTCTTATGTGATTCTAAGTTTATGTGGAAAAATATTTAAGACAATTATATTGTAAATGGGTGGTGGTGGAGGAGCATAAATTGTGCTAAAGATTCTACATTTTACTTTAACTGGCAAAATAATGACACCAATTGACTATGATAAGTTATGTATATATAATGTTATATATATATATATATAATAACCAGTAAGAAAGGTTTACATCAGATACACACAATGACACTATGGACAAATTAAAATGAAATTCTGAAAAAGGGCAAGTAACCCATAGAAAGGTAGAAAAAAGCAAACAGTAAAATGATTGGGGAAGGAAAAACACAAGAAAAGTAAAATATCTGACATATTGGTAACTATATTAAATAGAAATTATCTTTTAAAATTATCCATATGCTGTTTGTAAGAATAAACTATAACTATAGACAGAGAGGGACAGTATATAATTATAAAATGGCCATTCCAACAAAACATATTAATCTTAAATATCCACGCACCATACAAAATATTTGAAGTAAGACTAGTATAAGTGAAAGGAGAAATAGGCAAATACACAATTTAAGCTAAAGACTGTATCAGTCCGTTTTCACACTGCTGATAAAGACATACCTGAGACTGGGTAATTTATAAAGGAAAAGAGGTTTCATGGACCCACAGTTCCATGTGGCTAGGGAGGCCTCACAATCATGGCAGAAGTTGAAAGACATGTCTTACATGGCGGCAGACAAGAGAGAATGAATGAATCAAGCGAAAGGGGAAAATCTTTATAAAATAATCAGATATTGTGAGACTTATTCACTTCCACAAGAACAGTACGGGGGAAACTGTCCCCATGATTCAATTATGTCCCACCGGGTGCCTCCCACAAGACATGGGAATTATAGGAACTATAATTCAAGGTGAGATTTGGGTGGGGACACAGCCAAATCATATCAAAGATTTTTACACCCTACCTCAGTAATAGATAAAATTATAACATAGAAAATCAGCAGACAACTTACCCAAGATGCTACCATTGGGTAAAGGATCTCTTTACTCAGTGGGACCTGTCTGTATTATTTCTTACAACTGCATATGAATTTAATATCACAAAATGAAGAGTTAAAATAATAATGGTAGAAGAAATCATTTGACTATTATATGGAGCCATTTCTGAACCACTGCCAAATTATCATCATTATTATAGCTTTATATTGTTTCTTAAAGTTGACATAGTGTGTCATTCTAATTTTTTATTCAAAACATTTGCATTGGTTATTCTAGGTTCTTTGTATTACTGTATAAATATTACCATATCCTTGTCAAATTCTACAAAACACTTGTTAGAATTATGATATAAATTTTATTGAATCTATAAGTTATTTCAGTGAGAATTACGATTTTAACGTAAGTGACTCTTAACACTCTTATACAATGCATTTGTCCACTTACTTAAATCATCTTTAATTTTTCTCCATGGTGTTTTCTGCTTTTTCTCCTTGAAGTCTTGGAGTTCTAGCTGCTAAGCCTGCTTTTCTCCATTACTGAGGAAGGCCTTTGTGATGAAGCCAAAAGTGTTGAAAAGTAATGAACCCCATATTTAGCAACATTTCCACATTTTGATTTCCCTCTAACAATCTGCCAATAGGCAGATTTTTCATTTGCGCCACTGTTTTCAGATAGTTGATTTTTCTTTTGAATTTTGTGTAGTTATGATTATAATTAGCTGGAGGATTGGTCTCTAAGGTGTTTGCAATGCAATAGTAGAACTGGAATGATATGAGTGTATTTTGATAATAAAACTAAAAGGGTTATTTTACATATCAATATTGATTGTTAAAGAAGAAGATTTAAGAATGAGTTCATAGGTTTTGGTTGACAACTGGACTAAAGCTATTGTTGTTAGCAAAAAAGTGAAATAATTCAGAAACAATAGTTTTGGGGTGGGGGATATTAAGAAGTTCAGTTAGAAAAAGTCAAGATTGAGATACCTATTAGATAGTCAATTAGAAATTTTAAGTTGGAAATTTATTATATAAGTCTTTGTTTCAGTGGAGATATCAAAGTTGGAGATAATTTTATGAATCATAAGCATATAGGTAATACATAAAGGCAAAAAAGGGGATGAGGTCACTAAAGGGAGTGGGTGTAGACAGGAAGGGAAGAGATCAAAAGAGACTCAAAGGCTGAGTTCTGAGTCACATAAAAAGCAATATAATAAAATGTGAAAATGTGCTTACAGCAATACGTAAAATGAAAATGTGAGAAGGAATAAATAATCCAGTCTGGAATGTCAAGGAATTTCCTTACACTTACCTCTAAAAATGAACCTGTATGTATGAACAAAAGTTATCCAAGCAAATGAAAGGATAAAGAGCATTCTGGGATGATAGGCTTCAATGAGCAAGGCAGAGCTTAAGGAGAGCATGACTGTTTAGTCATGCTACAGGAAGAGTAGAGCAAGAAGTGGTAAATGCAGTGTTGAAGAAGACCAGATAGAACAACCGTTGCACTTCTTTGCCATGTTAAGATGATGTTTTTATCAGGAGAGTTTGGGGTTTTAAAACTATTTCTGAAAGTAGAACTTATTGTATGTAAGTAATCTGAGGTGGAATTTAAATTTATAAAACAAATAAAAGGAGAATTTCCTTGTTGAAATTAGTGCATTCAGGAGAGGAGGAAGGTACAGTTTGCTTTATGTTCACTCCAGGTGGCAGCCCCTAACACACCTTCAGAAAATCTCAAGAATTCGTGCTTCAGAATTCAGTGAAACAGTCAGGTGCTTTCAATGATAATGATCAAGTTTTCGTTTTAAATCTACTGCTTATGTGGGATGAATTTGAATGAAATATTATTGGCAAATTCAGTGAAAAGGAGATCAGTTAATAGTGCAGGCAAGAAGTGACAAAGGCCAAGAAAATGCAGTGTCTTATAGAAAATTATTTGGAATATTCTTGACGGTAGTGAGAACCAGAATCCTATAAGATGAGATGAGATTTCTTCTTTCATCTAAACTAGATCTTGTACATAATGATATAAACTGTACAACTCAAATAGTTTTTTTAAAAAAATCCTTAATTCACAAAACAGGTGCAAGAGTATCATAGTATCCTCACACAGTGGTAGCCCGCATGTTACCTTCAGGGACTCTGTAGAATCTAACATAACATTTATCTGTAAAGTTTACTGATAGATAGTGTACAGTTTTATGAGTTTAAAAATCACAGTAATTAATGCACTCACCATCACAGCAACAATATAAGACAATCCTATTATTGCCCAAATGGTCTCCTTGGCACTTTGTGGTTAACCTTTCACCCAGTCCTAGCCTTTTGCAACCATTAACATGACATTAATCTTTCAAATGTTGTCTTTTCCAGAATGTTATATAAATGGAATCATACAATATATAGCATTTTTAAACTGAATCTTTTTGTTTTAGTATAGCTCATTTGTGATTCATCTATGTAGTTGCACCCAAAAATAGTCTCTTCCTTTATGATTGATTGACAGCATTCCATTGTGGAGATACACCAGCTTGTTTACCTCCTCCCTTGCTGTGAGATATTTGGATTGTCGTCAGATTTTGGTGATTACAAATGAAACTACTATGAACATTCAGGTACCAGGTTTTGTGTGTACCTAAGTTTTTATTTCACGTGAGTACATACCTAGGGCAGAGTGAGATTATTGAGTAGAATATTATCTATTCAATTTGACCAAAAAAAAAATACCAAACTGTTTCTCTATTCTCAAGGGTTTTCACATGACAACAGATGAGTTGTGGTGAGAGGCTGTGTAGATCAAAAACCCCCTAAAATATTTATTATTTTACCTTTTATACAGAAGTTTGCCAATCTCTGGCCCAAAATATGGTCCATCTTGGTGAATTTTTTATGTGCACTGGAAAAAAATGAGTACTTTGCTGTTATTTGATGGAGTGTTCTGTAAATGTGAAATAATTCACATTCCCTGTGATATTCAGTCTCCTACATTCTTACCAATTTTCTGTTCATTTGTTCTATTGATTACTGAATATGTAGCATTGAAGAGTGTTGATGTTTCCAGTTATAACTGTGAATCCACCTCTTTTTCCTTTCAGTTTTATCTACTTTTGCTTTGTGCACTTTGAAGTTCTGTTGCTAGGTACATAACCGTTTGGAGTTGTCATGTCATCTTGCTGAATTAAACATTTTATTGCTACATAATGGCCTTCTTTAATTTCTGATAATATATTTTGTTTTCACTTCAATTTTTCTGTTATTAATAGAGTCACACCAGCTTTCTGTTGATTAGTGTTTACGTTAGTTTTACTCTTAATCTTATCCATGCCATCATATTCAATCTAAGTTTCTTGTAACTAGCAAATAGATAAATATTACCTTTTTAAATTAATAGACTATTTTTAGAGAAGTTTAAGATTTAAAGAAAAAATAAGCAGAAATTTTTACTGAAATGGATTCGGTTTAGGTCCTGTTGCTCACAGCACGAAAACTCAATTACTGAAACAATGAGTATTACCAGGGAAGAAGGCTTTATTCGTGGGTGCTGTAGCCAAGGAGAACAGGAGATCAGTCTCAAATCTGTTTCCCTGACCAACTAAAATTGGGGATTTATATTGCAGAGAAGGGATATAGCTACATGCAGGAAAACAGAAATTAGGGAGGGGTACAGAACCATCAAGACAAGCAAGGGATCTGGCATCCCATCATTGTCCAGATGCAGTGATCTTATAAGATTCAGCTCCTTGACAATGTCTGGGATGCTGACTGACTGTCAGTTCCCTGAAAGAAACTCAGATAAGACAAATGTAAGTTTCTCTAGTTTTAAGACTGAAAGAATCAACTTCTATGTTTATCCAAAAAAAAAAAAAAAAACTGTCTATGGGACAATTGGGTTGGTTTCAAAATGACAGAGTACTCATATTATCTCTCTCTCCCCTCTTCTTCCCCACAATCCCCTTTATTATTAACATTTTTTCATTAATGTGACACATCTGTTACAATTTACAAGAGAATATTATTAATTAAAGTTCATAGTTTACATTGGGATTTAGTCTTTCTGTTATACAATTTCTGGGTTTTTACAAAGGTATAATTGCACGTAGCTATCATTGCAGTATCAAATAGAATTTCTCTGCCTTAAAAAATTCCTTGAGTTCCACCTATATAATGAACCATTGGCAACCAATGACCTATTTACTGTCTCTATAATTTGGCCTTTTCTAGAATGCCATATATTTTGAATTATGTAGTATGCAATCTTTTCATACTGGCTTATTTTACTCAGTAACAGGCATGTAAGCTTCCTCTATGTCTTTTTGTGACTTGGTAGCTCATTTCCTTTTATTGCCGAATAATTTTTCGGTGTATGGATGTGCTACAGTTTGTTTATACATTTATCTTTTGAAGGGCATCTTGTTTTCTTGAAGTTTTATAATGGTATCTTGTTTGTTCTTTGTAACACAAACGATAAATGCTTGAGGGGATGGATACCCCATTCTCCATGATGTCATTGTTTCATATTACATTCCTGTATCAAAACATACCATGTACCCCACAAATATATACACCTACTATGTGTCCACAAAAAATTGTAAAATAAATAGATAAAAATTTTAAAATGAATTGCCTATATTTTACAATTTCTTATTAATTCTACTATTGGCTTATATTTATATCCTTTTAGTTTTTCAGCATTTTCCCTAGACTAAGCCTCTACCAACCACTAAATTGTACTCTGTATATAAAATTTTGTCATTTCAAGAATGTTATATAAAAATTCTTGAAGTCATATGAGTACATATTAGTATGTATTAATACATACAGTGTACTACTTATGCCATAGTACATATTAGTATGTATACTGTACTATGGCATGTACACTCATGTCATTTCAGTACATGTGTACTCTATGTACTAGTATCATAAATAGTACATAATTAATTATCTGAATCTACCTTCAAATATTTTAGCTTTTCATGTGTCATATATAGATCTTAAAATAGTATAATTGCAATTCCTCTTCCCATTCTTTGTTGTATTTAGTCATATGCTTTATGCTTCCATAGTCTATAAACCTATATCATCATGGCTTTTTGATTTAAAGTCATAAAAATAATTTTATATTTACAATTACATATGACATTTTCAGTTTTATTTGTTTCTAGATTTCTTTTTCTGTGGTTCCTTTAATATTTCTTGTGTGCAGTGCTGTTGGCATTGACTCCTTCAAGGCTTTGATTGTCTGAAAAGTCTTTATTTATTTCTCTTTTCTAAAAGACATTTTCCCTGGGCCTAGAAATCTCTATTTGTAGATATTATTCTATTATTGTCTGGCTTTCAGAGTTTGAAATGAAAAATCTGCTTTCATTTTTTATTCTACATTTCAGTATATAAAATCTGTTTTTTTTTTTCTGGATACCTTCAAGATTTTCTCTTTGTGTTTCATCTTCAGCAATTTCAATACGTCTAGAATTTGTTTTGTTTTTAATTATTCTGGAATTATATTAGCTTCTTGAATCTGTAATTTATGGTCTTATTATTTTGGAAACTTCTCAGGTATTATTTCTTCAAATAATTCATCTTCCTCTTGCTCTCTTTCTTCCTACTGTGGAAGTCCAATTATTCATATGTTAGATTATTTGATATTATTTGATGCCTTTTCCATTCTCTCTTCCTTTTTAACTCTTTAATCTCCTTCTGTTTCTATTTGTATAGAGTCTATTGATCTTTCTTAAATTCACACATACACTATATATATATATAGCATTTTATTAGACTTTTATGGATTACAAATTTGGCATTTTAGTAACAAATTATTCTATCATACTAAAATATTGACTTTTCTATTTTAAACCAAAATAATTATTATTGGATAATTTTACTTTACATAATTAATGGGTGATGTATTCCTGAGAGTTATCGATGAATTACATTTTTGTATATGTAAATGTGTATATATATGAAATTTAATAAATGAATATTATTTCCTTTCAGTAATAACCTCTTCTATTAATACTGTTCATAAATTTTTTTAACATATTAGTTAAAAAATTAATCCCACCATGTGACATTTTGTTGAGGGGACAATTACTCTTGTGCCATAGTCTCATTTTCAGTGGTTAAAGGATTGTATTTAGGGTTCACTTAAAATGCCTTAATAGAAAGTCACCTCTAATCATATTTCAGCAACAGTCTCTGTACTGCAACTTATTACCATATTTTATGTTCTATTAACTGCAGAGTTAAATGACTTATGAATATCAAGTAAGAATTCCACTCTAACCTACAATCATTGGAACACATCTTGAGTGACATGCTGTGTTCTATCAGTTGAAAGCCATCGACAGTTTAAATGTCATGCAATCCAGAATCTGTATGCAGGGTGACAGGAGCTGGAGGCCATCCCCTCCAAGGAATAATTAATAGAGCAGAAAGAGTCAAAGTCAAGATTCAGTGTAGATGGGGTAGCACTTTCTAAATATCTGCAATATATTTTCTGAGGAGAAAGGAGTAGATACTCTAATGTTTAAGAGAACTGAACTAGTATCATAGATATGAATTCCAGTAAGCACTATTTATCTCTATTAAAAATACTTTTTAAAAAGATTAGAGCTGCTCAAACATTGAATAGCCCGCCTTCTTAAAGTAGTGGATTTCCAGTCACTAGTAGAGTAAAAATAGAGTCTGGATAACTACCTAACCAGAATTTCAGCTCCTATATAATTTCTAAGCTTCCTAACTACCTCCTACCTCTAAGAGTCTTGGTAGAGAAAGAATGCTAAATAATAATTGAATATAAAACAATTTAACAAATAAGTCCAAGAAACTATGTGTTACTATTTAGCAGAATCCAGAGGATGTGGGCATTTCTTAAATGAAGTATGAGTTAAATTGGACCTTGAGTATTTGGCAACATTTGAATAGGGTAACAAGGAATGGCAGAACAGGGTATTTTGTGTACAGAATGTCTCAGTTAGGGTTGTTTGTTGCACGAAACAGAAAGAAACTCTGGATAACATAAGTAAAAGGAGAACTGATTGGATGAATATGGAGTAATTTAGTAAATCAAGTGAGAAAAGGTCAGAGATAAGGCAGCTGTGAAGACATTGGTGACAAACTCAAAGGCAATCTCTTTGGGCCATTACATTTAATGTGATCATTTTTACCATTATTTCCCTGTGGTACCCATCTCAAAATTTAAATTCCCCCCAAAATGTTTGCAAATTAAGAAATTAAGAAACATGTTTCCAAATAATGCATGGGTCAAAGAGGATATCACAATGAAAATCAGAAAATATTCTGAGGAAAATAAAAATTAAAAATATGACATCAAAATCCACTAGATACAGCTAATAATGTGTCTAAAGGGCCATATTTAGAACTACACAAAGTTGACAGTTAATTATCTAAAATTTTATCTCATACAGCCATTAAAAGAACATCAAATTAAACTCAAGGAAATAATGGGATTGAAAATAAATAACACATATTATTGAAAAGAAGGCAAATACAAAATAAATTACAAAGCCAAAATTTGTCCTTCAAAATTAGTATTACATTTTAACAAGAATGATAAGAGGCAAAAAACACAAATTATCAATATAATATTAGTAATAGAAAAGAGAATATACCTCAATATGTAAACATCAAAATATACAATGGAGATATCATTAACAATTTTATTCTGATAATTTTGAAAGTTGAGGTAAATTACATAAAATAATTTAAAATAATCTAATAAGAGTAAAGGAGAAAAAATATATAACCACTTGAATAGTTGCAGAAAAAACATTGATTAAAAATTAATACTCTTCATGATGAAAATTCTCAGTAAATTAGCGATTAAAAAGAGATTTTCACTTTCACAGTGAGGTTAAGAACAAGAGAAGCATACATGCTCTCATCAGTTCAACTTACCATTTTCTTAGATATTCCAGTCACCATGACACGACAAAGGGAAAAATGACATGAATATTGTATTTTAAAAACTCTCATAAATGTGCATATAGAAAAATTAAAATATATATTTGGCATAAGCCATCATAAGATAAAAATTGAGTTTTATGTAATCACAATAAACAAATAGAAAATTAAACATAAAATACCATTTAAGATATTACCATGTAACTATTAATAAATCTAGCGAAATATGTTCAAGACCTTTCCACTAAAAACTATAAAATAGTGAAAATAATAAAGATACAAATTTAGAAGGTTGTGCCATGATAATAATTTGTTAGACTCAATATTGATATATGCTGCCCTTTTAATTGGCCAATAGATTTTTTTAAAGTTCCAGTCAACATATCAGTATTTTATTTTTGTGGGAACTGAGGTGCTAACTCTAAATTTTATATGAAAACATAAAGGACCTAGAATAGCCAAGGTATTCATAAAGAAGAAATCAATGCTGGGGAATTTAAGCTATTATATAATCAGATAATATTATAAAATTAAAATAATTAAATTATTATAAATGTTGGAGTAAGGATAGAAAAATGATCCAATTGAATATAATTTTTAAAACTACAGAGATGGAACCAATATACAAAATCACTTGATTTGTGACAAAAGTACTACTACAATTCTTTGGGGAAATATAGGCTTTTAATAAATGATGCTGAGTTACACAGTATACATAAAATTTAATTTTATATTGACCACAGACATAAATGTGAAAGATAGAACAATAAATCTTCAAGAACCAAACACATAGAATTATTATCTTCATGACTGCGATGTAGGTAAGGATTTCTTATGCAGACTACAAAATCCCTAAACATAAAATAAGGAAAAAAGACAAAATAAACTTCAATAAAACTGAGAACTTCTGTTCAACAAAAGACAACATTGAAATAATGAAAATGCAGCCATGATTTGGGAAAAGATAGTTGCAATGAACGTTTCAGCAATGGACTCATATCTAGAATATATAAAGAATTCCTATAAGTCATTAAGAAAATCATTGATAATGTAAGAAAAACTGAAGAAAATACTTGAATAGGTACATCACAAAAGTTGACATCCAAATGGCTGAAAAATTGTAGAAAATTTAACAACATAAGTAGTTATTAGGGAAATACAACATAAAATCCCACTGACATATCACTACATTCCCACTCATAAGGCAATTAAAAAGACTAATGATACCAAGTATTGATGATGAAATAGAACAGTTTTAATTCTTACTTAATGGTGGTAGACATACAATTTAACTTATGTGAAAAACCCTTTGACACTGTCTCTTAAGATAATATTTCATACATCATATTCTATGATCCAACAATTTAACCCCTGGGAAAATACTAATGGAAATAGTTGCATTTGCTCATCCAAAGATATATACCAGCATGCTCACAGCAGTTTTATTCATAATTAGCAAATCCAAATGTTCATCTGCAAAAGATAAAATGTGGTATATTCCTACAATCAGATACTGCACAGCAGAGCAAAGAGACTAGTGCTATATTACATGAATGAACTTCAGACATATTGTTGTCAAAAGTGATATGAGTATATATCTTATGAACATATTTATATAAACTTCAAAAATATACAAAAAATCCTATGATAATAGAAATCAGAATATTGGTTTTCTTATGGGTAGTGACTGGAAGAGAGTATAAAGCAGTTTCTGTGGTGTAGGAAGTCCTCTTTATCTTTAGATAGGGGATAGTTATAGGAATTTATATAGGTGTAAAAAATTATAAATGTGGACCCAATACTTGTGTACCACATATAAATAACACATCATTACATGTTGTTTTCTGTGCTTTGGAAACGCGCCTAATGTTACTAGTCTCTTCATAATATTTTTTAAATTTGACATACAAAGAGTTGTATAATTAAGGTATACAACATGATGAGTTTAGTGATAAATATACACCTGTGAAACCATCACCACAATCTATGCCACAAACCTATCCATCACCTCTAGAAGTTTTCTCCCATTCTCTTATAAATATTATTTGTGATAAGAACACGTGACATAAGATCTACTCCCTTAGCAAATGTTTAAGCATGCAATGCAGTATTGTTGACTTTTTTTAATTACATGGAGTGGAGATTGATTGCCCTAGGAGGTTTGTCTCATGGTCACTGCTTGGCTTGAGCAGGACAAATCATCCTGAGTAAGAGTCTAAGAAAACCACAGTAAGGAAAGAAATTTCTCAAGGAGACTTAAAGAATTGTTTCCAAGAAAATAGTAGGGATATTATGCAGGCAAAACAATAGATGGCCATCAAATATGGTAATGGCAGATATTAACAATAACTGACATTTATATCTTAAGTAACCATTAAACATATTCTATCTCATTTAAAACTAACCACAATCCTATGAGCAAGTACTATTTTTTTTTCATATTTTACATTTAAGGTCATTAAAACACAGAGAGATTAAGTTTTGTTTAAGGCTACCCAGCCGCTTAGAGGCAGATTTGGGACTTGAATACAGATGACTTGTTTGGAGGTCTACATTTTGAACCTCTATGCTATGCTGGATAACAATTATGCATTACATGTTCAAGAGTGTTGAAGAAGACAAGACAGAAAGAAGCAAAAGACAGCAAGGCTGGGGGTAAGGAACACATGGAGGCATTAAACTATTTCATTGTTCCTTTCATTCCGCTTACTGAAGGGTTTCCAACTCTCGATTTTATAAGTCAGAAGCAAATTTATGTCTGCAAATTCACTAAATCCTGAGAGATTATAAACATACATGCACACACATTATGGCTTCATTTTTAGTGATTTATCACATATAATTGAAAGTTTAGAGCCTGTATTCTTTCTCAAGTTGAGAATCTCCTTTTTTAAAATTCAGAGGTTTCAATGTTTGTGTTACCAAAACACTAATTTAGCTATTTGTGCAAAGATTAGAATTTCTACATGAAAGTGGATAAGATACCTGAGAAAAATCTCATTTCAGGTCCCTCATCATAATATTGAATAGGGTCACATAATTGAAAATTTATGTAAGCATAGCAAGTGTTATAGCGTGATGGCACAATGAGATACCAAAGTTATCTTCCTGCTTGCAAATCCAGGCCATTTCACAGTGGAAAAGATAGCAGTTTTGAAAGGGACAAAGAAGTCTTGTGAAATAAATCACTCTGCAATGGTAAGTATACCAATGCCCTCAGGAAACTGTATCAACAGTCATCGTTCAATCTAACCAAAACAAATAGTATAGAACATGGAAAGGTAATGTCAAATAAGAGGCTTTATCGAATTGGCTTTCGAAATGGATAAATGTGCAAATGCAAAGCTGATGAAAAGAAATGTTTGTTACTACTCATTGAATGGATCAATAGCAAGCTGCTAAGTCCAATTTTCTTATGGCAAGTTCTCACTATAATTCATGACCTGTGCTTTTTAAAAATATATACCATCAGAAGTCTAGCTTTGAGTGAAGAGTTATACTTACATATTATTAATACACTTGCTGCTGAACACTAACTCAAAAGAAATTGTCATTTTCCTCAAAGGCTCCTAACCTTTATGGCCTTTCAATATTCTTACATTTGTTTCATCCGGTTCTACTTAACTTAGTCTGACTTTTTAAAAGTTGGCTAAAACCATAACAGAAACTTACGACCTTTAGTAATCTTTACAACTTAGATAAACTTTTACGTATTCATTTGTGGTCAAACAGCTTCTCAAACTCATTTCCATACTGATGTCAATAATCTCATTCATACCCACCCTTCCCTTGGGTAACTTGGAGAACAAGGTCAATAAACATCCACAAAAAAAATCTCTCATAGGGAACTACAATGGGTGATAGAAATGAGATGAAAACAGAACGAATAATCATATGATTTAAAAATATATCATTTCAATGGAATATTGAAAAGCATATCTGGTACAATAAGGAACGGGAATTTTTGCAAAAGTAATTTGATTCATTTTTTTCTGTTCTCAGTTATTATTTTATCATGTGATGTCTTTCCCAGGGTAGGAAGCAATAACGGAACTTGCTTACCAAGGGAAGAGAATCTTTTATGTATAGGTAAGATATTCCCCTGGTGTGGAAGAAGCCAGAATAACCAATTGCTTTTATACATTTTAACCAGCTCTTCTAAGATTGTTTTCCTTTCCTAACCTTCAAAGAAAGTTCCCATGATGGTACAGACCTACCCAGCAGAAGCCTTGGGAAGGAAGACACTGCTTAACCCTCAATCTTGGGACTCCTGGAGAAGAAAAGAACACACATCCTGTAGTAAAATGAATTCATATAAAACAGACATCAATAAAAAAGAAAATGCTATAGAACAAAGAAAGCACTAGAGTTATAAAACAAAGTAAGCTGAGCCCACATAAAGAAGAAAGAGCAACATATGGAGTAAACAGACAATAAAATGACTTCCCAAAGTTTCATAAAAACTCCAAGCTAGTTAGCAGATATAAATATGAGAGAAAAAAGAAGAGTGGTCCCTCTTTAATATCCACTATCATATGAGTGGCCTTTTACGAATTAAGAAGGAAGGAGACAGAAAGTAAGATAGAAAGAAGGAGAGAGGGTAGGAGAAAGAGAAGAAAAGAGTGGGAGGTGGGGGTTGGGACAGAATAATCTTGGGTATTATAAAAATGAAAGAAAAACCCTCTTTCTGGGACTGCAGAAATGTTCAGACACATATATTTAGCACACATTCAGTAAATCCATAATTGGAATCTTCTATATGCCAGACACTGGCTAAATTATGAAATCCAAGAATAAAATATTGCTATAATTGGTCTCAAAAGACTATGATCCAGATTCTGAGTCCTTGCATTAGAAGAAAAAAGGCCCAGCTCCAGACAGATGTAGTCTTAAAAAAAGAACTTGGCAATTGCTTTTTAATGGGTATTTGTCTAAAAGCTGAACCACATAATCCTCAAGCTATCTTCTTTAAGAGGAAGAAGGATTGAAAGAGAGTTGAACATTGAAAGTTTTACCAATTGAATCTTTTAGAGAGTTTACAAATTCTCAATTTAGTATTATACATATGGTGTTTGAAGATGGTCATATTTAAATAAATCAGTCTCAACATCTCTGCCTTATTCTTCCTGTTTTTATTCACATTTCCAGCCTAAATTGGTGCTTTAATTCAGAAGCAGGCAAATTTGAGTAACTATAATATATTTATTTTAAATTGCATGCAGAATAACATATATTGGTGTAGGAGGGTAGGGGATAAACACACTCTAGAATGAGACAGACTTAAGATTTTATCTAAATTCTGCTATTCACTCAATATGGAACCTTCAGTAGGTTGTTTAATTCTGTACATATTCTGCATATTCCAATTGTTTATCTATAATACAGGAATAATAAATCTATGATGTCCACAGTACCAGATATATTGATGCCCAAACAGTGTTACCCTTGTATCTGTGACAGAATAGGCCCTCAGAAATATGGTTAATAAAATCAATATGTCAAAGGGATACCTGCTCTCCCATGTTTATTGCAGCAATATTTACAATAGCCAAGATACAGAATCAACCCAAGTGTCTAACAACAGATGAATAAATAAAGAAAATGTGGTGCATATATACAATGGAATACTATTCAGTCACAAAAAGAATGAAATCCTGCCATTTGCAACAGCATAGATGAACTTGGAGGACATCATGTAGGTGAAATAAGCCAGATACCAAAAGAAAAATACCATATAGTCTCATTCATATGTGAATTTTTTTTAAGAGTTGGTTTCATAGAAGCAATGACTATAACAGTGGTTACCAGAGACCGGGGATAGGTGGTGGAAGGTAAGAAGGGGGAGAGATTGGCCAAAATGTACAAAGTGACAATTAAAAGGAATAAGCTCCAGTATTTTATTGCATAGTAGGGTGACGATGGTTAACAGTAACGTATTGTATATTACAAGGTAGATAGAAGAGAAGCTTTTGAATGTTCTCACCACAATGAGAATGTATAAGGTATCAATAATAATACAATAATAATAAATTATTTTAACATCTTTTGCAAGGCACATCTATTGATGACAGAGTCTCCCATTTTGTCTACAAATGTTTCTCCCTTACTTCTAAAAGATATGTTCACTATAAGAAATCTTATAGAATTCTAAATTTCTAAGTTGTTTTAATTACCTTTTTATTTTAGTTTGTTGTTGTTGTTTTAACTTTCAAAACTTTAAATATTTCACTGTACTCTCTTGTTGCTTGTATAAGTTCTGAAGAGAAGGCCAATGGAATACTTATCTTTGTTTCTATGTAAAAAGGTGGCCCCTGCCATCTCTCATTCTGTTTTCTTTCAAGATTTCCTCATTATAATTTTTCTGCAGATTGAATATGATGTACCTACGTATGTATTCATTGTTATTTATCCCACTTTGTGTTCTATGAGCTTCCTGGATCTGTGGTTTGATGTCTGTCCTCGATTTTAGAAAAAATTCAGTTATTACTTCAACAAATTCTTCTGTTCCTTCTTTCTTCTTCTTTTGGAGTTCTCATTGCAGAAATGTTACACCTGTTGTGATTTTTCGAGTTCTTGGATATTCTGTTGTATCTCTCTTATTCTCATTTGTCTTTGCATTTCAGTTTTCAAAGTTGCTATTACCATATCTGTAAGCTCACTAGTTCTTTCCTCAGTCATGTATAGTCTATTAATGTGTCCATCAAAGGTGTTTTCAATGTCTGGTTATAATGCTCTTTTAATCTTTAGAATTTCCTTTTGATTCTTAGAGTTTCTACCTCTCTGCTTATATCAATCATCTGTTCTTATGTTTGTCTACTTTATTCATTAGACTCCTTAGCATATTAATCACAGTTATTTTAAATTCCCTATTTATATTTTCAAAATCTCTGCCATAATGGAGCCCAGTTCTGATGCTTGTTTTGCCTATTCAAACTGTGTTTTTGATATCTTAGTATGCCATGTGATTATTGGTTGAAAGCTGAACATGACATACTAGTTAAAGGAACTGAGATAAACAAGTCTTCAGTGTGAGGTCTTTTTTCATCTTTTTTATTTTATTTTAAATTAAGTTCTAGGATACCTATACAGGATGTGCAGTTTGTTACATAGGTAAACATGTGCCATGGTGGTTTTCTGCACCTATCAACCCATCACCTATTAAGCCTCTCATGCATTAGCTATTTCTCCTAATGCTCTCCCTCCCTATACCCTGCCTACAGGCCCCAGTGTGTGTTGTTCCCGTCCCTGTGTCCATGTGTTCTCATTGTTCCGCTCTCATAAGTGAGAACATGTAGAGGTCTTATGTTTATCTGGCTAAGAGTTTACTGTGTTTACTGTTAGCTATAGCTATAGGTTTCAAAGGCAAAATTTTTCTCTAGTGTTGTTGTTTTTGTCTCCCTTGGTTTTTGTTTGGTTGGTTTTGTTTTGTATTTCTAGTGACTTCTTAAATACTCTCTGGGTTGTGCAGTTCTTTGAGTTGTAATCCTTTCATATAAAAGCCATACTGATACAGTAGTAAGATGTGGGAGGAAGAGAAGCATTTTGTAGTTACATGATTATGTCTCATTTACTGAACCCGTGCCTCTGGGTTGTAACCTTCACAACTGCTTTGCTGTTCTCTTCCCACTGCCCCTACCTTCAAAGTAAGACATTAAGACTGGTGGGGACTGGAGTTAACTATTTCCAGTTGCCCATGTGGGAGGCTGGAGGGAGCTAGAGTTGGGTATTTTCTACCTCCATGTAGAAGGTTGGAGAAGTTCAAGTTGGGCACTTCTTTTCCCCTAGGTCAATGAGGCTCTGGTAAAACCCGAGGTGGTCAGGCTCCAGGGAAATAGTTTATCTTCAGGGCATTCATGTGTTAAGGAGAACAAAGTACATTGGCTATATTTCAAAATGATTACTTTTTCCCTCCTGCTGCCTGAAGGAGGAGTCGATTTTTCTCTGATGTTTACTCTGAGAATTGGGTGGGACTCCTAGAGGTAAAATTCAGGAAAGCACCAGGGCCATTTTAAAACCAGCCACCAATGGAATTTTTAAATCTCAAGCTTGTCTATACTGAGCCCCCAGGGGTTCACCAATTATAGCTGAATTTTTCTATCCCACTACTGACTGCAGTGGTGGGTTTCTGGTCCTAGGCTTTTGCTCTAGTAAGCTGTGATTCTCTGTATCTGCCTGTTTTTCCAAATTTGGAGGCAGTGTTTTGCCCTGTGACCTCAATTTTCTGATGGATGTATTATAAGAAGAGTTGTTGAATTTCCATTTGTTCATCTTTTCTGCTTTTTGGTTGTAACCACAGGACTGACAACTTTCAGGCTTCCTACATGCCACACTGGAAACCAGAAATCTCTCTTAATTTTTTATACCTCCCAATATTCAAAGTCTTCTCCATCCCATTTGCCTTCATTTTCCAAGTGATTATTTGTTCCTCAGGGTTAACCATGATTGATCATTTTGATGTATCTTCCTCTTCAGAGTTGCAGGCACTTTCCTCCCCAGCTGCTGTAATTCATGGAAACAAGTCCCTGTTCTAATGAGAGGATCATGACCACTTCCATTTTTACCCAAGGTAGCTGTGTGGTCATTGCTTCCTTGTCTTTTTAGTACCTGAATTTTCCAGATCAGATCCTGTTCTGGAAAGAAATTTAGAAGTCCAATGCCCTGGAAGGGCAACCTCATCTCTCAAACAGGAAAGCAGTGCTCAATATGTTGCTGTTATTTTTATCCACTTCACTCTTTGTAGACACAAGACTTTTACCTATGCTTGTTAAAAGCATAGCAGGTCTTTCTGGGTCATGGAAATTCACTTAAACGTGCAAATGAACTTTATTTTATTTTTGATTATCAACTCTACCTATCCCTCACTCTATAGTATAAAGGCAAATATCACATTAAGCTTAAGAGTATATGAAAATATCTTTGTTAGTAGAAGAATTTAATCATAGTGAACACAAATGAACATATTTTCTGTTATGATACAGTCATCTTTATTGGCTAAATCTCTTTCTGGAATGTATTATTATACCCTACTTTCTTTGGACCATTTAGAATTGGCGGGGGAGTGCAGAGAAGTTTGGTCATGTCTAAGGTAGTTGCATGACTGTATAATTTATTTCCAAGCAGACAGAAAAAAACAATCTTGATCAGTCTAGATGTTGGAGCATGTGGAATAAGTGGGGAGTATTCTGGGTGAACTAGGGCTTTTGTTGACACTATTTCTTACTTCACTCTCAAGGAAATGGAACTGATTTCAAATTCTTAGAGCTTTCTTGGGCAAGGCAGAAGCTCTTCCTGCCTCAGCTAGTTACTTATTTGCAACTCAAGGAGACAATGGTTTGCTAAGAAAGAGAAGTCAGTCAGATCAATATGAGAGCAACATTGACACTGGGAGTCTGTGTCCTATTTGGATAGGAAAATAAGTACATCCACTGCAGATGCTGCAAGTCATGGCAAAGCTTCATAGGAAACGGGATATCTGTGCAATTCTCTTCTATTCTGAATAAGTTACAAGAAGAGATTAACAAGATCTATTACACGCGAGGCTCGGTGGCTCACGCCTGTAATCCCAGCACTTTGAGAGGCCAAGACAGGTGGATCACGAGGTCAGGAGATCGAGACCATCCTGGCTAACACGGTGAAACCCCGTCTCTACTAAAAATACAGAAAAAAAATTAGCCGGGTGCAGTGGCGGGCGCCTGTGGTCCCAGCTACTCAGGAGGCTGAGGCAGGAGAATGGCGTGAACCCGGGAGGCGGAGCTTGCAGTGAGCCAAGAGAGCGCCGCTGCACTCCAGCCTGCGGGACTGAGCGAGACTCTGTCTCAAAAAAAAAAAAAAAAAAAAAAAGATCTATGACAACGCAAAGTCAGCAATACTATCCCTCTCTCTCCCAACTCCACCTGTGGATGGGAACATTATTCAGTTTTCTTTCCCAACCAGCCATGTTTATATACTTCAAAATGTATCGGTTACTAAAAGAATGATTTAAGACTATACACTTATTTTTAAATCTACACCAGGGTTCCCCAACTCCCGGGCCACACAGTCCACAGCCTATTAGGAACCAGGCCACATAGTAGGAGGTGAGTGGCGGGTGAGCGTGAGTGAGTGAAGCTGAGTTCCATCTCCCGTTAGATTTGCGGTGGCATCACATTCTCATAGGAGCGCGAACCCTATTGTGTACCACGCATGTGAGGGATCTAGGTTGTGCGGTTCTAACGAGAATCTAATGATAAATGTAATGCGCTTGAATCATCCCCAAACATCCCAGGCTCCTCTCACCCCATCCATGGAAAAATTGTCTCTTCCATGAAACTGGTCCCTGGTGCCAAGAAGGTTGAGGACCGTTGATCTCTATACAGTCCGTAAAATAATAGATTTTTCTGGCAGTCTACATATGTGTGACAAAAATTATGTTAAACGTATAACTCTAAAGTCCAGTAAGCCAGTATATCTAAAAATTATGTTTGCTTTTTGAGGGAAAATGGTCTTGTTTTAATCATAGTCTCTATATTCTCAGAGCCCAGCAAGATGCCTGGCACAGAGTAGGTAACCCATATATATATTATTATAGGTATTGATGAATGAAGTGATGATAGGGAGGCATTAACAAAATTAGCGTGGCTTGAGCTTTGTGAACTGTATACTGGCATTTTTTTGTTTTGCCGGAATATCACATAGGAAGCTATTTCCATTTTAGTCCTAATACCACCTAAATTCTTTTTTAAGCGACTGAAAAAAATTAGCCACGATATTTCTACATTATAGCTTAGCATAAGGATTCATCTGTATAGACCCACCATTCTGGGATCCAGATGGGTGGGCAAATTCATTTCATGGCGACCACTGAACAGCTGTCAGTAATAATTTCTAATGACCGCATTTGATTTTCCTAGACTGTTTCCCAACTCTATCATTTTGTGCCCATCTGTGGGAATGGCAAAGAGCCTACGAGCAAGGTGGCAGGTTATCAGCTGTCTGGAACAGGTAGGGGGAGAAGGATTAGTTAAGCAGAGATGAGAGAAATCTGCTGATAGCTTCTAGGCTGTGTCACAGCACAGTAGCAGTTTGGCCCCTTTGCTACCCTCTCAGTAGTATTTGTGGTTATTAAGAATCAGGGACTAAAACAAAAATGCAAAAGAAAAACCAAAAACAAACCAACTTGTTAAGAATAGCATAGGCCATGTGCAGTGGCTCACGCTTGCAATCCTAACACTTTGGAAGGCTAAGGCAGGAGGATGGCTTGAGCCCAGGGGTTTGATTAGCCTGAGCAACAAAGTGAGACCCTGGCTCTACAAAAAAATTTTTTTTTTAAATCATCCAGGCATAGTGATGCACACCAGTAGTTCCAGCTACTTGGGAGGCTGAGGCAGGAGGTTTGCTTGAGCCTGAGAGGGAAGGTTGTAGCGAGGTATGAGTGTGTTATTATACTGCAGCCTGGGAAACAGAGTGATACCCTGTTTCTCAAAACAAAAACTAAAACAAAAGAAAAACAAAAAACAAACAACAACAACAACAACAAAAAGAACAAAGTAGCATAATGCGGTTTGAGTCGAGGGCAGAAACTAAGAATCCTTGGCCAATAACTTCTGATTTTATGGATAAAGAAACAGATCTAGTGAGAGGAAAGAATTTTTCCATTTCTTCCACAATATTATAAATCTAACTGATCAAGGGACATGAAATATGTATCTTTTTAAGAAAACTTCCTCTATTAAGGCAAGGATTTTTGCCAGCTTTTCTCAGTTAAATATTTCTATATATAATAAATATTTGCCAAACATACCTTAAAGATCTGTGCAGGCTTATATAGTGGTTAAGAAGTCAAATTCTGAGATATAAATCTGAATAGCTTATGTGACCTTGAGCAACTGAACTTCTCTAAGTCTGAAATGGAAGTCCAAATAGAATATGCATGCAGAATATCTTACACATCCTGGCACACAGGAAGTACTCAATAAATATTCTCCATGAACAACGGGCATTATTACCATCATATACTTTCTCACAGATACAGATTATATTATGACTAAAATGAGTTTTCATTTGTCTCTAACACAGACTTTAATAGTGAGCCAAAACAATATGATGGATTACAGATTTCATGTTTAGAAATAAATTTGTCTAGATTCACACTATTTATTGAAGCAGAAGAGTTCTTTGGTAATAAATACAAATATTGTCAGAGATCTTCCTCCTGTGAGACTTTACAATATTAATTGCTGAAGAAGGACACTGGGTTCCATTTAAAAAATACATTTCCTAATGTTATTATATAGCTACATATTTTAGTAACACAAAGTGATTAAGGAGTGTACAAGACAAATGATTCAAATTAATTCTGAGTTCTGTCTAGAATATCCCCATGAGTCAAAAAAAGTAAAATATCCAGGTATCTAACTACAGAATAATGGTTAATAGAGATTAAATTTTAAAATATACAGACAAAAATAGCAGATGGAATAGAAAATATGATGCTTATATACTGACAAATACAAAGAGCACAGAAAGTTGAGGGGGAGCCTCTTCATCCATTAAAAACAGAATGCATTTTTCTGGAGGCCAGATTTGGGAGGACATGCATAGGGGAGATAGAGTGAAGAGGTATAAAGTACTACAGAAAACAAAGATCTGGAATTGAAAGTTAAAGAGAATGATCCCAAATTGCTACTGTTAACATATTCAGTATCTCTGTCTTCAGCATGTAGATCACTGTGTAATCACTACCTTAAGGCATGGGCTCAGAGTCCCTCTGTTTTCCACCCACCACATAACTTGGGGCTTGCTACCTCTAGGACTAGAAAATAGCTTTTGCTAGGAAAAGCTCACCAGGCAATGGTTATGTGAATAACCTGGGAGTCAGATGAGCCTGTGTCCTGACTCTATCACTTTCTAACTGTGTGTCCTTGGGTAAGCTTCTCAACTCCTTTCTTGTAAATAGTAATAATAATAATAGTATACCTACTCTCATAGAGGTATTGTAAAAGACAACTCAGGGCCAGGTGCGGTGGCTCACGTCTGTAATCCCAGCACTTTGGGAAGATGGGGCAGGCAGATCACGAGGTCAGGAGTTTGAGACCAGCCTGACCAACATGGTGAAACCACATCTCTACTAAAAATATAAAAATTAGCCAGGCATGGTGGCATGTGCCTATAATCCCAGCTACTCAGGAGGCTGAGGTAGGAGAATTGCTTGAACCCAGGAGGCGGAGGTTGCAGTGAGTGGAGATTGTGTCATTGCACTCCAGCCTGGGTGACAGAATGAGACTCCATCTCAAAAAAAAAAATGACAACTCAGACAAGGCAAGGACTTGACACAGTACTGGCACATAGTAAGTGTACACTTACTTATATCTTGTAATTACTGAGCAAACATCCTTGATGTTAGTTTAAAAGAAGGTAACATGTATAATTCAAGGATATTGTCTTCCACAGCACTCTGCCATTTCTGCCACTCTTGAACATCTAGCCCTAAAGTGGGCAACACGGTGTAGAAGGAATACTAACAATATGACCTTGGCAAGTCCCTTAACTTCTTTAAGCCGTCTTGCCTTTGTTGATTTATCTTGCCTCAAAAGATTGTAGTGAGATCACAATATGAAGATGCAGAAAACCGTTATAAGACCACAATTGAAAACCTATAAAGTGATGGGTGTTATAATCAGTCCAGGAATACACATGAACAAAGTGAACACATGTCTGCATTCCAGAAATTCCATATGTCAAAGGCATTTACAACGCAATATTAATTTAGAAATGTTAGCACTGGGCTAGGCACAGTGGAGACTAATAAGTTCATGACCTAAAATGAATTACTCATACTCAGCACAAGGGGCAAGATGACTGACTAGATGCAGCCAGGAGGAACACCTGCTACCTGAGGACCGGGACATCAGGAAGACTGGCCTGCTCTGAGCAGATCTTCAGAGGGAAATCATTGACAGTGGACAGAGGGAAGACACAGATGCTGGGCTGATGGGAGAGGAAGCTGGGAAGCTTGAATGGGGTTACTGCACACCAGGACTCATTCTTGGCCCCCAGTGTTTCTTGGGAAAGGAGTTAGTTTAATAGGCAAACAGCAACCTGCTTTCACCATGGCCCTCTGTAATCTCAGCAGAAGAAGACTCCACGACCAACATAGACACTCGAGTTGGCAGACAGAGCAGCTTAGAGAAGTGGTAGGGGCAGAACTCTAGCCAGAGTGGAGCCCAGAGCGTTTGGTGTGGGAACACGTGTAGTGTAACCCAGCCAGGAATGCCAATCCCTCTAGGCTTGATTTGCTCACATAGGATACTTTGGCCCTAGGGGAACTGTGGGACCTGAACTCTGCAGGGTGATCTTGCCCATGAGACTGTGCCAGTCTGACCTAAGTACCCTTCAGTCTGCTGGCCTCTCCTGGGGCCCCAGCTTGGCCATGGCTGCTTGGAGTGCAGCATTGGGAGCCTACGGCGGGTATATCCTGGGAGCCTCCATTATAGCTTCTGTGCTGATGGACCATGCCCAGCCACAGAGAGCTCCAGCAGAGCGGCCACTGCAGACATGCACCAGTCTGCCCATACCCTCTCCCCACTGCATCCTCCTCCATGCTGCTTTGCCTACGCACACTTTCCCATGGCCGACCCCACATTGCTGGCATGTGTGTACATGGGTGGACTTTGCCTCTCCTTCTCTGCCAGCACATGTGTTCATGTGGACCCTGCTGTGCCACTACTGGCAGCATGAGTTCACTTGTCCTTGCTCCCTGCAACTACCACACCACCATGGCTATTTGAGCGTTGGCAGGCACAGAGCCTGCCAGCTCTGCAGCCACCAGCGCCCTGTACCCATTGCCAATATGGCCACCAGTGCAAAACAAGCCACAGAGAATAATCGACCTGTTTCTGTGGCCACCACTACCCATGTGAATGCACACAGAAGGTGCACACAGTACTTTGCCCACCAGTGCACCTACCCCCATGCTAACACCACCACAAGTGGGAATGCACAAACATATGGTGGTAGGGGCTCCCACCCCTCACACCCTACTGCCACCATTTCTGCTGTAAATACCCACATGGGGGCCAGTACTCTGGCATCCACTAACACCCCACAGCAGCCAAAAAGTGTACAGCCTGCTGCACTGTCACTGCTGCTGCTGCTGGAATGTGTGAACAAGAATGGATCCTGCTGCCACTGCCCTATGAAATGTTTTGGCTGGCACCACAGTGCTTTGGCTGGCATCACCCAATAGAATGTTGTGACCAGTGGTCTTAGAGCAGTTTGCTCCCTCCAATGCTGCAGGTTCCTGGCCTTGAGGAGCCAGAGAACAAAGCCACAGCCCAATACCAGTCCCCCTACAGTTACAGCATGGAGTCTGGAAGTCCTGAGCTGAAACTTGGCCTAATAAAATCTTCCAGAAATGAAGTCAGTTGACTGAACCCACCTTATACAACAATCAAACTCCTAAGGGCATCAAATAGAGAAAAAGACAATTAAAGGAAAACATCATCCAAAGAACAGAAACTTCAAAGATTGAAGGAACACTGGCCCCAAAAGATGAGAAAGAACCAGAGCAGGAACTCTGACAAACAAAAAAGCCAAAGTGCCCTCTTTCTTCCAAACCACTGCACTAGTTCTCCAGCAAGGGTTTGTAACTGGGCTGAGATGGCTGAAATGACAGAAATAGAATAAAAAATACGGATGGGAATGAAGATCACTGAGGTTTAGGAGAACACTGAAACCCAATCTGAGGGAGCTAAGAATAACAATAAAATGATACAGGACCTGACAGACAAAATACTCAGTATAGAAAAGAGTATAACCAACCTGATAGAGCTGAAAAACACACTACAGGAACTTCATAATGCAATTGCAAGTATTAACTGCAGAATAAACCAAGTGGAGGAAAGAATCTCAGAGCCAGAAGACTGACTTTCTGAAGTAAAACATCCAGACAAGAATAAAGAAAAAAGAATGAATAGGAACAACTAAACCTCCAAGAAATGTGGGATTATATAAAGACACCAAATCTATGATGCATTGTTGTCCCTGAAAGAGATGGAGAGAACGGAAGCAACTTGGAAAACATTTCAGTATATCATCTGTGAGAACTTCCACAATCTGGCTAGAAAGACCAACATTCAGATTAAGGAAATGCAGAACACCCCTGCAAGATACCTCACAAGATCATCCCAAAGACACCTAATTATCAGATTCTCCAAGGTTAAAATCAAAGAAAAAGTGTTAAAGGCAGCCAGAGAGAAAGAACAGATCCCCTTCAAGGGAAGCCCACTAGACTAACAGTGAAACTCTGAGCAAAAACCTTACAAACCAGAAGGGATTGGGGACCTATATCCAATATTCTTTAAGGAAAGAAATTCCAACAAAAATTTCATATCTGGCAAAACTGAGTATCGTAAGTGAAGGACAAATAAGATCCTTTTCAGACAAGTAAATGCTAAGGGAATTCATTACCACCAGATCTGCCTTACAAGAGTTCCTGAAAGAAGGAAAATGGAAAGAAAAGACCATTACCAGCCACTATGAAAACAGACTTAAGTACACAGACCATGACACTATAAAACAATAACACAGTCAGGTTTGCATAATAAACAGCTAACATGATCACAGATCAAATCCACACATATCAATACTAACCTTGAATGTAAATGGGCTAAATGACCAAATTAAAAGGCATAGAGTAGCAAGCTATATAAAGAAGCAAGACTCAATGGTATGTTGTCTTCAAGATACCCATAAGGAATGACATCCATAGGCTCAAAATAAGGGGATGAACAAAATTCTACCAAGCAAGTAAAAAACAGAAAAAAGCAGGAGTTGCAGTCTTAGCTTCAGACAAAACAGACTTTAAACTGGGAAAGATCAAAAAAGACAAAGAAGAGTGTTACTTCATGGAAAAAGATTCAATTCCACAAGAAGATCTGTCTTAAATACATATGCAACCAACACAGTAGCACCCAGGTTCATAAGTCAAGTTCTTAGAGATCTTCAAAGAGACTTAGACTACCACACAACAATAGTGGGAGACTTTAACACCCCATTGACATTATTAGACAGGTTATCAAGGCAGAAAATTAACAATGATCAGGACTTGAACTCAATATTTGGAGCAAATGGACCTAATAAACATCTGCAGAACACTCCCATCAAAAATAATAGAAAATGCATCCCTCTCATCCCCACATGGCACATACTCTAAAATCAATGACACTTTCAAGCAAATGCAAAAGAACCCAAATTATACCAACTGCTCTCTAAAACCACAGTACAATAAAAATAGAGATGAAGACTACAAACATTTCTCAAACCATACAATTACATGGAAATTAAACAAGCTCCCCCCATGACGACTTTTGGGTAAATAATGAAATAGAGGCAAAAACCAAGAAAGAGTTTAAAACTAATGAGAACAAAGATATAACATACCAGAATCTCTGGGACACAGCTAAGGCAGTGTGAAGAGGAAACTTTGTAGCACTAAATGTCCACATGGAAAAAGTTAGAAAGATCTCAAGTTAGCAAATAACATCACAACAAAAATAAGTAGAGAAGCAAGAGAAAAGCAACCTAAAACCAGCAGAAGACAAGAAATAACCAAAATCAGAGTGGAACTGAAGGAAATTGAGACACAAACAAATACTCAAAAGATCAACAAATCCAAGCGTTTGTTTTTGAAAGAATAAATGAGATAGATATACCACTAGTAGACTAATAAAAAAAATAGAGAAGATCCAAATAAATGCAATCAGAAATGACAAAGGGGATTTTAGTACTGACCCCAGAGAAATACAAAGAACCAGAGACTACTAAGAATACCTCTATGCACACAGACTGGAAAATTTAGAAGAAATGGATAAATTCCTGAATGCACGCACCCTCCCAAGTCTGAATCAGGAAGAAATTGAATCCCTGAACAGGCCAATGATGAGCTTCAAAATTGAATTAGTAATAAATAGCCTATAAATTAAAAAGAAAAGCCTGGGACCAGATGGATTCACAGCAAAATTCTACTAAGTGCATGAAGAAGAGCTGGTACCATTTCTACTGAAACTATTTTCCAAAAAGGAGGAGGAGGGAAATCGAGTCATCTCATTCTATGAGGCCAGCATTGCTCTTATATCAAAACGTGGCAGAAACACAACAAAAACAGAAAATATCCGGCCAATGTTATTGATGAACATTGATACAAAACTCCTCAGCAAAATAGTAGCAAACCAAATCCAGCAGCACATCAAAAGCCTAAACTACCACAATCAAGTAGGCTTTATGACTGGGATGCAAGGATGGCTCAACATACACAAATCAATAAATGTGATTTATCAAGTAAACAGAGCTAAAGACAAAAATCCACATGGATTATTTCAACAGAAGCAGAAAAGGCTTTTGATAAAATTCAACATCCCTTCATGGTGAAAATTCTCAAAAAATGAGATATTGAAGGAACATACCAAAAAATAATAAGACCCATCTATGACAAACCTATAGCCAGCATCATACTGAATGAGCAAAGGCTAGAAGCATTCCCCTTGAAAACCAGCACAAGACAAGGACGCCCTCTCTCACCACTCCTATTCATCATAGTATCGGAAGTCCTGGCCAGAGCAATCAGGCAATTGAAAGAAATAAAGGGCATCCAAATAAAAAAGGGGGAGTCATATTATCTCTGTTTTCAGGTGACATGATTCCATATCTAGAGAACTTTATAGTTTCAGCTCAAAAGCTCCTTAAGTGATAAACAATTAGAGAAAAATTTGGGGATACAAAATTAATGTATAAAAATCACCAGCATTCCTATAAACCGACAGCAGCCAAGCCAATAGCAAATCAGGAACACAATTCTATTCACAATTGCCATAAAAAGAATGAATTACCTAGGAATATAGCTAACCAGGGAGGTAAAAGATCTCTACAAAGAGAATTACAAAACACTGCTCAAAGAAACTAGAGGTGACATACATGAAAAAACAATTTATGCTCATAGACAAGACAAAATAAATATTGCTAAATGGCTATACTGCCCAGCACAATTTATAGATTCAATGCTATTCCTATCAAACTACAAATAACATTCCTCACAGAACAAGGGAAAACTATTTTAAAATTCATATGGAACCAAATGAGCCTGAGTAGCAAAGGCAATCCAAAGCAAAAAGATCAAAGCTAGAGGCATCACATTACCGGGCTTCAAACTATACTATGAGGCTACAGTAACCAAAACAACATGGTACAAAAACAGAAACATAGATCAATGGCACAGAATAGAGAGCAACTCAGAAATATGGCTATACACCTACAACCATCTGATCTTTGACAAAGCTGACCAAAATAATCAATAAAGGATTTCCTATTCAATAAATAGTGATGGAATAACTGGCTAACCATAAGCAAAAGATTAAAACTGGACCCCTTCCTTAAACCATAAACAGAAATAAACTCAAGATGGATTAAAGATTTGAGTGTAAAACCCCAAACTATAAAAACCTTGGAAGTTATCCTAGGCAATAGCATTCTGAACATAGGAACAGGCAAAGGTTTTATTACGAAGGCACTAGGAGCAATTACATTAAAGCAAAAATTGACAAATGGGATCTAATTAAACTAAAGACCTTCTGCAAAGCAAATGAAACTGTCAACAGAGTAAACATACAACCCACAGAATGGGAGAAAATATTTGCAAACTATGCATCTGACAAAGGCCTAATATCCAGAATCTACAAGGAACTTAAGTTTACAAGCAAAAATGGAACAATCCCATTAAAAAGTGGGCAAAGGACACGAACAGACGCTTTTCAAAAGAAGACATACATATGGCCAACAAGTATGGCAAGAAAAGCTAAATATCACTGATAATTAGAGAAATACAAATCAAAACCATCAGTCAGAATGGCTATGGTTAGGTGCTGGTGAGGCTCCGGAGAAAAGAGAACACTTACACAGTGTTGGTGGGGGTATAAATTAGTTCAACCATTGTGGAAAGCAGTGTAGTTATTTCTCAAAGTGCTAAACACAAAACTACCATTTGACCCAACAATTCCATTACTGGGTATATACCCAGAGTAATATAAATCATTCTACCATAAAGACATAGGCACGTACCTGTTCACTGCAGCACTGTTCACAATAAAGACATGGAATCAATGTGAATTCCCATTAATGGAAGATTGGATAATAAAATATGGTAGATATACACCATGGGATCCTATGAAGCCATAAAGAAAGAGTGAAATCATGGCCTTTGCAGAAACATGGATAGAGCTGGAGGCCACTATCCTTAGCAAACTAACACACAAACAGAAAGCCAAATACTGCATGCTCTCACTTTAAGTGGGAGTTAAATGATGAGAACACATGAACACAAACAGGGGAACAACAGATGTTGGGGCCTACTTGAGCATAGAGGATGGGAGCAGGGAGAGTATAAAAAAATAACTAATGGATACTAGGTTTAGTACCTGGGTGAGAAAATAATCTGTACAACAAAACCTTGTGACATGAGTTTGCCTACATAACAAACCTATACATGTACTCGTGAACCTAAGTTATTTTTTTAAAAAGAAAATTACTAATACTAAAAAACTACATGATGAATATCAAGAATTTGGTAAGAATTCCGAGTGCATAAATAAATAAATAGAAAAGCTTTCAAGATGTCCCGGCCCAAGCTCCAGCCACTGCCTAGCTGCAACTGCATGACAAACTCTGAGCCCACTCAACCCCCAGATCTGTGAGCACAGTTAATGATTGTTATTGTTTTAAGATTTTTTTTTCTGGGTAGCATGTTACTAAGCAATAGATAAGTGACTCAGTTACAAAGCAGTAAGAGCTGTACTTGACTTAAGAAAAGTTCTCAAAAAATGCTCTGTATTGTTAAAAAAAAAAAAAAAGAATTCTGATTGTTGAATGAGTTCAGAAGGAGAAATCTTATATATAATCACTGAAAATTTATATAATCTTATACAAAGCAGATAATTGACACTTTAAGGGGAGTCAGACCTACAGGCAGAAACTTGATCCAGCTTAGTTCTCAAACACATGATCACAGTTCATAGATTTTATTGGTAGTCAATGTTTCTGGTACAAGTGAATCACTAATGACATTTGTTGGTTTATTGGTTGAAAAGTACTTGCTGTAGATAAACTATCCACCAGGCCATGTGCTTCTCTTCACCTCAGAACCATGTCTTAGTTTATTGCTGGCTGCCTCCTTCTCTTTTTTTATATCCTAGCCTCAACGGCAGTCTTTCCTGATCACTTTCTCTAATTAAACCACCTCTTCTAATCCCCTTCCCTCAAAACACATACACATTCTATTTTCTCTCCTAACACTGTGATCTTTCCTGTTATGTTTTCCTTAAAAGTGATAATTTCTGAAGAGCAGTTAACTTGGTTGAGTTAAAATTCCAGACTCTGCCTCTCCTGAAATGGTAAGTAACTGAAGTTTTCTCTCACTTCTGTGAGCTTCCAGCTTTTGCTTTTGTATCAGATTCTCTGAAATCTTGTGGTGTGTATAGTTTAGTGGTCAAAAAGTTTGTTTTTCTTTTTTTTGGAAGAATTTATGTGCACATTTTAGGGCTCACTTCTGTGGCTCCTTTACTTCTAGAAGTTTTCCTCTAACTTTCTGCTATAATATGAGCCTCCAAATCGTCCTTGGACATCCTGTAAAACTAACTCTGCTGCTTTGCATAGAAAAGTCACATGTGAATCTGTGCATGCTCATGAGATAGAGGTTCAAACTTGCAAATCTGTTCTTTGCAGTTTGTCTTTCAAAGGTTAATTTCCCTCCAGTTTATGCCCATTTTCCCTTGTTCTTCAGAAATTCCACTTTTTTTTCTTGAGATTTATAATGGTATCTAAAGGAAGTTTAGTCTCTCCAAACCATGCCACCAATAGTGGAATCAAAATTTCCATGAAATATCTGCTTGAGAATTGAGAAAAAAATTTTTTTTCTTTTCTTTATTTTACTGCATCTAGCAAAGTCTATGACATATATAAGTAATCATCGGAGGACGGAAACAGGTTCCCTAAAGCCTGAAGGGAAAATGAAAAGCAACACATAGGGAAAGATGGAGCATGGTGCGGGGAATGGAGGCAGGAGTTTGGGCACACACAATAATTAAATAGCTTTCATTCCCAATTTTTATGAAGGCCAGTCCTGAATGTAGCACTGATCCCCAGTGACCTGGAGAAATTTTGATAGTCTCACACTGAATGTCTGAAGAAACATTTTCTGATTAAAACATGTCTTAGCTTGAATCCCACACTTTGAGAAAAAACCTTCTCCTTTTAGTTTTAATTTGTTGTTAATATTAATGATTTGCTGTAGGAGCCCCTGGAAGTTTTTTAAGAGGAAATTTTTATTTGTGGATAGGATAGGAAAATGCATTTCAGTTGCTACAACAGAAAAAAAAATAAAAGGAGGTTAGAAAACAAATTTTCCATGAAAAAATGGAAGGCAAGAATTTACTTTGCAGAAGCGGATCAGAGTGCTTTTTTGCTAGTTGTCAATGGCTAAATGTAGGTAAATGGGCATGGATTATTTTATATTACTGGTTCAATGTAATTCATAACAGGCATATATAATCTCTTCTAAAGAATGTCTATGTTATCCAGATGATTCTAATTCATCTTTCATTATTTGAGCCCATTAGATAATACATTTATAATAGAAGTTAACAATTTAAGCTATGGAGTCAGAGAAGCTAGGGTCAAAGTGGCAAATATATTATACTACTCACTAACTGTGTGACTTTGAATAAGTTCACAGAACCATTCTCTAACTTCTAACTTTTGTAAAATTTACCTGAAAGTCTGAATAATGTTAGTATGTATCTTACTAGATAATAGAAAACAGTTATTGATACATTTGTTCAATGAAGCTTAGGTTATTCTTATTTGCATTTAGTTATAGAGTTTGGGGGAAAAACAGAGATGTGAGGTAACTCATCCAGTGAACTTAGATAACAACAGCTGAATTTTTCCCCTAAAGTATGGATTTTGTTCATCTTGCTTTTATTCAAAATTCTAAAATGTATATCATCTCACATTTTATTTTCTAAGCAGACTATCATTAAAGGTTTTTCATGGACCTCATTATGTCTTTTAGTTGTTATAATTTTAAAATAATTTGAACATTTACATTATTAAGCCAGAGAACACCATCTGTCAAGAAAATTGAAGTGTGTGGTTTCTATTATGTGTAATCAACACCACAAAAATAAATATGTTGGAAACACACACACAAAAAGAAAATTGAAGTGAGAGAAAAATCATGAGCAAGAGAATGTCAAACACGATATCTGACACTATAACTGGTATGCTACAACTTTTGAAATTGTTTCATAACTCTGAAACCTTTTAACTGCAATATAGATTAAGAAAACTCCAGAATTTCACTTGTCTACACTCTAAGAAAAACATAAAACTAATGCATAAAGAAAACAGTCAAACATTTCCCCTTTAAAGACATCTAGATACAACATATGGAGAGAAAAGAAGTCTAGCTGGCGTATTTGACAAAACTGTTGAAACAATTAAAGAAGAAACACAAAATTCAGATCACTAATTTACTTAAAGAACTTTAATTCAAATTTTAAACATTCAATTTAAACATCAAATGGTATAAAATAAATTTAAAGACAAAAATAATATATTATATATAATACTTCCATACAGGGCTAAACACTTTTAACTCCTTGAAGACTCTGTCAAACATTTCTCTATTCCTGAATATCTAAATAGAAATATACATTGATTTTCCTTAACAAAAGAAGATTGTTTTACATGATTTTCTGTGACTAGCTTTTTTTTCAAGCAAAAATGTTTTGTTGACATGTTTTGGAGTCAATGACTAGAGTTTCCATTATGATTTTTAATGGCTAGATACTATTATTTATTTTGTGTTCTAATTGTATCAGTTAATAACCCTGTATAACAACACACCTGAAAACTCAACAGTTTATGTCAATAATAATTTATTGTTGCTCATGGTGGTAATTGTAACTGTTTTATTGAGGGATTGCTCTCAGTAGAAGGGAAGTTAAGGAAGCATGATAAAGCTTGGGAAGAAAGTTAACTTATGATGTGGCATTAGCTTGAGACAAGCTTCAGCTCTAAAGCAAAAATTGCACCCCTGCATTGGTCTCACCTTAAGGGCATATTGTACACCCTTCCCATCAATCATTGGCCATAACCTGACTTTTGGATCTTGTTTAGCCAAGTGCAATTCTCCAACGAAGGGTGGAGGTAAAAGCTGTTGGCAGCCAATATTCATGGCAGCCTGGTGAAGGGAATCTTGGGGAGTTTCCACAGTACCTATTACAGTGCTATGAAAAGACTCTGCCTTGTAAGTAAGGGAAACTGAAGAGTCAGAAAGCAAAGGTGTGAATACAAGATGAGATTTAAAAAAAGTACCATCTATGCAATCAACCTATCATGCTAATTTATTAAATGAAAATGCTGTGATTGATCTTTAATACCCTCTTCAGCTCCAAAGTATTAAATAAACACATGGAAACATGCCAAAGCAGTCATAAGTAAAAAAATAAAGCCAGTCATAATTGGCATTATAATGCACTTTTATATTTTGGTTAAAAACACATTAAAATGTACTATATTAACAATTTTTAAGATACAGTTAAGTAGTATTGAGTGTATTTACATCGTTGTAAAACATACCTCCAGAACTTTTTCATTTGCAAATCTGAAACTTCATACTCTAAACAAAAACTCCCTTTTATCTTCCCCCGCAAGAGCCTCTAGTGATTACCATTCTACTTTGTGTTTCTATGAATTTGACTACTTTAGATATCTCATAAAAGTGGAATTATACAGTATTTTCTTTCAGTGATTGGCTAATTTCACTTGACACAATGTCCTCAAAGTTTATACTTGTTTCAACATTAATCAGAATTCCTTTCCATTCTGAGGTATATAATATTCTCTTGTATGAATATATTATATTTGGTTTATCCTTTCATCTGTGGAAGGTCATTTCGGTGACTTCTACCTCTGGCTATTCCAAATAATGCTTCTATAAATATAAGTGTGTAAATATCTCTTTGAGATTCTGCTTTTAATTATTTTAGATATAGATCCAGAATTGGGACTGCAGGATCATATGAAAGTTCTCTTGTTAATTTTTGAGGAACCTGCATAATGTTTTCCATAGCAGGCCCACCGTTTTATAATTCCACCAACAGAATACAAGGGCTTTATATTTTCCACATTTTTGCCATCCTCCACTGTTTTCTAATTTTTATTTTATTGTAGTGATCCTAATGGGTGTGAGATGATAGCTCTTAGTGGTTTTAATGTGCACTTCTGATAGTGATGTTGAGTATCTTTTATACACTTGTTTATCATATTTGGAGGAATTTCTACTCAAGTTCTTTGCTCATTTTAAACAAGTATAAACTTTGACGACATTGCATCAAATGAATTAGCCAATCACTAAAAGAAATACTTTATAATTCCACTTTTATGAGGTATCTAAAGTAGTTATTTGATTTTCTGTTGTTGAGGTAGGTGTTCTTTATATACATGATTATTAATCCATTGTTAGATATGATTTGCATATATTTTCTCCTATTCCATATGTTGCCTTTTTTACTCTGGTAATTGTGTCCTTTGATGCATAAAAGTTATGTTTGATGTAGTCACATTTATAAATTTTTGCAGTTGTTGCCTGTGCGTGTGGCGTCTTATCCAAAACATCATGTCCACGTTCAATGTCATGAAGAGTTTCCCCCTATATTTTCTTCTAGGAGTTTTAGAGTTTAAGGTCTCATGTTTCGTTTTTTAATTCATTTTAGGTTAATTTTTTGTTTGGTGTAAGGTATCTTATTTTATTTTCTTGCATGTGGATAGCCATTTTTCCCAACACTATTTGTGGAAGAGACTATCCTATCATTTCTTCATTGGGTTTTTGTGGCACACTTATTGAAAATAATTTGACCATATATGCAAGGATTTACTTCTGGGCACTCTATTCAAGGAGTTTATTCATTTCTTCTAGATTTTCTCATTTGCATGCAGTTGTTCATAGTATTCTCTGAGGCACTTTTGTAATTTCTGATTGTACTTATTTGGATCTTCTCTTTTTTGTTAGTCTAACTGGCAGTCTCTCACTCTTATTTGTTTTTTCAAAAACAACTCTTGGTTTCATTGATCTTTTGTGTGTATTTTTGCATTTCAGTTTCATTAACTTCTTTTCTAACATTAGTTTTATTTTTTTTCCTTCTACTAGCTTTGTGGTTGTTGTTGTTTCCCTAGCCCCTTTTTGTGCAAAGTTAAATTGTTAATTTGAGATCTAACTTCTTGATGAAAGCATTTAGGGCTACAAAATTTTCTCTTACCACTGCTTTGGTGTTTCCCAGAGATTTTGGTAAGTTGTGTCCCTGTTTTTATTATTTCCAAATAACTTTTTTATTTCTTCCTTAATTTCAGTGTTCACCCAGGCATTATTCAGGGTCAAGTTGTTTGAGTTCCATGTATTTGTGTAGTTTTAATAGATCTTCTTGATATTGATTTCTATTTTTATTACACTGTGGCCCGAGAGTCTGCTTGGTGTGATTTAAATTTCTTTAAATTTATTGAGGTTTGCTTTATGTCTGAGTATGTGGTCGATCTTAGAGCATGATGCATGTGCAGATAAGAAGAATGTCTATTTTGTGTTTGTTGGGTGGAGTGTTCTGTAGAGGTCTATGAGGTCCAATTAGTCAGGTGTCTAGTTTAAGTTCAGAGTTTGTTAGTTTTCTGCCTTGATGATCTGTCCAACTCTGTCAGTGGGGTGTTAATTCTCCTATTATTGTGGGGTTGTCTAGGTCTTTTTGTAGGCTCAGAAGAAATTGTTTTTTAAATCTTGGTGCTTCAATATTGGTTATGTATATATTTAGGATAGGTAAGCCTTCTTGTTGAATTTTAATCTTTATTATTATGATGTAACGCCCTTCATTATCCTTAATTTTTATGGTTTAAAATTTGTTTTATCTGATACAAGAATAGCGACTCCTGCTCATTTTTGTTTTCCATTTGCATGATAAAGTTTTCTCCATTCATTTACTTTAAACCTATGGATCATTACATGTGAGATGAGTCTCTTGAAGTTAACAGATGCTTAGGTCTTGTCTTTTTATATAGCCTGCTACTATTCATCTTTTAAGTGGTCATTTAGCACACTTACATTCCAGGTTAGTATTGACATGTATAATTTTGATCATGTCATTGTGTTGTTCGCTGGTTGCTATGTAGACTTCATCGTGTAGTTGCTTTACAGTGTCTGTGGGCTGTGTGCTTAAGTGTGTTTTTTGTGGTAACATGTGGTAACACCATTCTTTTGGTTCAATCTTTAGTGCTTCCTTAAGGACCTCTTGCAAAGCTAGTCTAATTCCCTCAGCATTTACTTGTCTGAAGAGGATTTTATTTCTTCTTCACTTACCAAGCTTAATTTGGTGGGATATGAAATTCTTGGTTGGAATTTCTTTTCTTTAAGAACAGTGAAAATTGAAAATTTGTCCCCAATTTTGTCTGGCTTGTAAGGTGTCTCCTGAGACATCTGCTGCTAGACTGATGGGGTTCCCTCTGTAAATGACCTGCCCCTTCTCTCTAGCTGTCTTTAAGATGTTTTCTTTTGCATTGGCCTTGGTGAATCTGATTATGTGCCTGGGGAATGGTTGTCTTGTAGCATCTAGCTGGGGTTCTCTATATTTCTTAGATGTACATGTCAACCTCTCTAGAAAGATTCAGAAAATTTTTGTGGGTTATATACTCAAATATAATTTCTATGTTGCTTATTTTCTCTCCTTCTCTCTGAGGAATGCCAATGAGTCATCGATTTGGTCTCTTTACATAATTCCTTATTTCTAGAGGTTTTGTTAATTTTTCTTAATTATTTTTCTTTACTTTTGTCTGATGCTTAAGAGTAATGGCTAGTAGTTAGGTTAATACCTGGCTGCACTGCTTTTTTATACTTCCTTAGGGTTTGCAGGCATGCTCTTCATTGCAGGGGGAGGGAGATGGTCTCCTGACCAGTTCCCGCTCCTGAGTCTTGGGGAAAACCCCTATGATTGCTGGTGCTGCACCCACATTTTTTTTTAGGTGCAGTGGCTGCGGCAGGAGATATGTCACACTCTTTCTGGGTCAACCTTGCGGAGGAAGGCACACCCCATTCCCACTCCAGCCCAGTAACACATGTGTCTCACCCCTCTCAGTGCTTTGATGATGGGGGCTCCTTTCTCTCTTGAGTGACCACCACAGATCTCAGCTCTGCACTCCTGAACTGCATGCTGCAGCCCTAGGGACACTGAGATATCTCGCAGCTTGGATTCAGGTTCCAGCTGCACTCGGGGACCAGATGTGCTCCTGGGTCACCAGAAAAGTACTCAGGTACAGCAACACACACAGGTTGGGCTGTGGGGGTTGTGCTGTGCACCTGCTTCTGCATGGCAGCTAGGCATGGACCATGGGAATGACCAGTGGCCAGGGAGGCTTGGAGAGCAGATCTGTCCCAGTCCCATGGGGAAGCTGGCCCTCCACCAGAGCTGCACAGTGTACAAAAGTTCCTGAGATTCATGCCATCCAAAGGCCTGTTTCTGCCTGCTCCTTGAGATCCCCCTGAACATGGAGGATGCAAGGTCCCCTGTCGCTAGGATCCCATAGGTCTGCAGTGAGAGTGAGTTATCTGTCAGTTCCCTCCCTCACCCCTTTCTTAGAAGCTGTTTGGGGCTGGGAAATAGCCCTGGCCTTCAGAAAACCTCGAGCAGGGTTCCCAGCTTCCTTCCTCTGCAGTCTTGACTTCAGTCTTCAACATTGCCTCTCCATCCACTCTGAGCATTTTCTTTTCAAAGATCTGCCCCAACTATGGTGATTTACTAATAATTTGGACTCTCTCCATGGGAACCATGCTTCCTGACTGCATCTAGTCAGCAGCCTTGTCTTTGGCTTTTCTCTAATCTTTATTAGTTCCTTCTTTCTGTTAGCTTGGAGTTTAGTTTGTTCTATTTTTTATTTTCTGAGGTATAATGTTGGGTTATTTGAGATATTTCTTCTTTTTAATGTACATATTTACAGCTATAAACTTCCTTCTTAGCACTGCTTTCTCTGCATCCTGTAAGATTTGGTATGTTGTGTTTTTATTTTTATTTGCCTCTAGATGTTTTCTAATTCCCCTTGTGACTTCTTCTTTGGTTGTTTTGATAAAATGTTTAGCTTTCATGTATGTGTGAGTTTTCTCATTTGCCTTGTGCTGTTGATTTCTAATTTCATTCTATTATGATTGAAAAATATACTTTGTATGATTTCAATCTTCTTAAATTTGCTAAGACTTGCTTTGCAGTCTATTCTGGAGAATGTTGCATGAGCACTTGAGAAGAATTCATAATCTGCTGGTGATTGATGTGTGGTGGTGTTCTGTATAGGCATCGGTTAGGTCCAATTGTCTATGGTGTTGTTCTAGTCCTCTATTTCCTTATTGATTTTCTGTCTAGTCATTCTATTCAGTCTGAAAAGGGGTAGAAGTCTCCTATTATGATTGTTTTGCTGTCTATTTCTTCTTTCGATTCTGTTGAAATTTGCCTCTTATATTTAGCAGCTCTGAGGTTTTGTGCATAAATATTTATAATTGTTAGTGTTTCTGGGTAAACTGACCATTTTATTATTATATAATATTCTTTTTTGTCTCTTGGAATCATTTTTGATTTAGTCTCTTTTCTTATGCATAAATATAGTCACTTCTGCATACTTTCACTTATTATTTTCATGTACTATCTTTTCCCATCCTCTCACTTTCAGCCTATGAGTGCTCTTAGATCTAAGGTGAGCTTCTTGTAAACAGTATATAGTTGGATCCTGTTTTATTCTGCTTTATTTTCATGTAGCTAATCTTTTACTAGGGAGTTTAACCCATTTACATTTAAAGTAATTACTGATAAGGACTGATATGGTTTGGCCGTGTCTCTGTCAAAATCTCATCTTGAACTGTAGTTCCTGTAATTCCCATGTGTAGTGGTAGAGACCTGGCGGGAGGCAACTGAATCATAGAGGCAGGTTTTTCCCATGCTGTTCTCTTGATAGTGAATAAGTCTCACAAGATCTCATGGTTTTATAAAGGGGAGTTCGCCTGCACACTATCTCTTGCCTGCTGCCGTGTAAGATGTGACTTTGCTCCTCCTTCCGCCTTCTGCCATGATTGTGAGGCCTCCCCAGCCATGTGGAACTGTGAGGCCCTTAAGCCTCTTTCCTTGATATATTATCCAGTCTCAGGTATGTCTTTTTTTGCAACATGAGAACAGACTAATACAGTAAATTTTTAACTGGTAGTGGAGTGCTGCTGTAGAGATACCCAAAAATGTGGAAATGACTTTGGAACTAGGTAACCAAACTTTGGAACAGTTTGGAAGGCTCAGAAGACAGAAAGATTTGGGAAAGTTTGGAACTTCCTAGAGACTTGAATGGCTTTGACCAAAATGCTGATAATTATATGGACAATAAAGTCCAGGCTGAGGAGATGAGGAACTTTTTAGAAACTGGAACAAAGGTGACTCTTGCTGTGCTTTAGCAAAGAGACTGGAAACTTTTTGACCCTGCCCTAGAGATATGTGGAATTTTGAACTTCAGAGACATGATTTGGGATATCTGGTGGAAGAGATTTCTAAGAGGCAAAGCATTCAAGAGGAAGCAGAGCATCCAAGTTTGGACAATTTGCAGCTTGATGATGCAATAGAAACAACAACAACAACAAAAAAAACACATTTTCTGGGGAGAAATTCAAGCCTGTTGCAAAATTTTGCTTAAGTAATGAGGAGCCCAATGTTTATCACCAAGACAACGGGGAAAATGTCACCAGGGCATGTCAGAGACCTTCTCCGCAGCCCCTCTCATCACAGGACTGAGGCCTAGGAGGGTTTCCTAGGCCAAGTCCAGGGCTCCCCTGCTGTGTGCAGCTAGGGATTTCATGTCCTGCATCACAGCTGCTCTAGCTGTGGCTAAGAGAGGCCCAGGTACAGCTCAGGCCATGGCTTCAGAGGGATCAAGCCCCAAGCCTTGGCAGCTTTCATGTGGTGTTGAGCCTGTGGTACCCAGAAGTCAAGAATTGAGGTGTGGGAACCTCCAACTAGATTTCAAAGGATTTATGGAAATGCCTGGATGTCTAGGCAGAAGTTTGCTGCAGGGGTGGGGGCCCTTATGGAAAACCTCTGCTAGGGCAATGTGGAAGGGAAATGTGGGGTTGGTGCCACCACACAGTCTCCACTGGGATAATGCCTAGTGGAGCTGTGAGAAGAGGGCCACCATCCTCTAGATCTGAGAATGGTAGATTCACTGACAGCTTGCACTGTGCACTTAGGAAAGCTGCAGACACTCAACGCCAGCCCATGAAAGCAGCCAAGAGAGGGGGCTGTACTCTGCAAAGCCACAGGAATGGAGCTGCCCCAGACCATGGGAACCCACTTCTTGCATCAGCATGACCCCTATGTGAGACATGGAGTCAAAGGAGATCACTTTGGAGCTTTATGATTTGAGTGCCCCACTGGATTTCAGACTTGCATGGGGCCCATAGCCCCTTCATTTTGGCCAATTTCTCCCATTTGGAACAGCTGTATTTACCCAATGCCTGTATCCTCATTGTATCTAGGAAGTAATTGACTTGCTTTGGATTTTACAGGCTCATAGGCAGAAGGGACTTGCCTTGTTTCAGATGAGACTTTCGACTATGGACTTTTAGTTAATGCTGAAATGAGTTAAGGCTTTGGGGGACTGTTGGGAAGGCATGATTTGTTTTGAAATGCAGAACATGAGTTTTGAGAGGGTTCCAGGGGTGAAGTAATAAGGTTTGGTTGTGTGTCCACCCAAATCTCACCTTGAATTTTAGCTCCCATAATTCCCATGTGTTATGGGAGGGACCTGGTAGGAGGTAATTCAATCATAGGGGCAGGTATTTCCTGTGCTGTTCTTGTGATAGTGAATAAGTCTCACAAGATCTGACGGTTTGTAAAGGGGAGTTCCCCTGCACATGCTCTCTTGCCCACTGCCATGTAAGATGTGTCTTTTCTCCTCCTTCACCTTCTACCATGATTGGGAGGCCTCCCCAGACATGTAGAACTGTGAGTCAATTAAACCTCTTTCCTTTGTAAATTACCCAGCCTCAGGTATGATTTTTTTAGCAGTGTGAGAACAAACTAACACAAGACTTACACTGACATTTTGTAAATTTTTTCTAGATGTCTTAGAGCTTTTCTTTCTTTTATCTTCTTACTAACTTCTTTTGCATTTCATTTTTTTTGTCATAACATGTTTTGATTCTCTTCTCATTTAGTTTTGTGTATATACCCATACATATTTTATTTGTGGTTACCATTGCAGTTACATTTTTAAGACCTTTAAATTATTGTGTATTAAATTGACAACAACTTAAATCAAATACAAAACCACTATCTTTTAGGGCTCTACTTTCCCTTAATTTTGTCATAAATTACATCTTTGCATATTGTATGCCCATTAAGATAGATTTATATCTTTTAAAATGTTTTTGTCACTTAAATTCTATAAGCCAAATTTACAATAGTACAGGTTACTATATTTGTCCTCATATTTGCCTTTACTAGAGAACTTTTTATCTTTTATATGGCTTTATGTTGCTGTCTATCATCCTTTCATTTAAACTTGAAGTACTGTCTAGCATTTCTTATAGAGCAGGTTTAGTGCTAATAAACTCTGTCAACTTTGTTTTTCTTGGAAAGTCTTAATTTTCCTTCAATTTTGAAGGGATACAGTATTCTTGATACAGTATTCAAGATACAGTATTCTTGATCAATATTTTTTCTCTTTCAGCACTTTAAATATACTATTCATTTATATATTATTTAATTCCCTTCTTTCCTGAAATGTTTCTTTCAAGAAATCTACGATACTGTTATGGAAACTTCCTTGCCTGTGATAAATTACTTTTATTTTGGTGCTTTCAATATGCTCTCTTTTTCTTTGACTTTAGACAGTGTGATTATAATATGTCTCAGTGTGATTGTTTTTAGATTTAGTCTAATTGTGGCTCTTGAGCTTCTTGAATCTGTATGTTCATTTTTTTCCCTCAGATTTGGGATGTTTTTGCTACAGTAAGTTCTCTGACTTTCTCTCTTTTCTCCCTCTGGGATCCATTATGCATATATTGATTTGCTTGATAGCGTCCCATATGTCCCTTAGACCATCATCCCTTTTATTTTTAATACTACTTATTCAATGATTTCTAATGACCTGTCTTCAAGTTGACTAATTCTTTCTTTTGTCTTATCAAGACAACTGTGGACCTCTTCCAATGTATTTTTCAGTTCAGTAATTTTTCTATTCTAAGATTTCTGTTTTATATTATTTTGTAATTTTTTTTAGTTCTATTTCTGTTGATATTCGTATTTTGTTCATACATAGTTTTTCAGATTTCATTTAGTTGCCTATCTGTATTTTTTTAGGTCATTGAGCATCTTTGTGACAGTTATTTTAAATTTTTTTTCAGGTAGCTTATACATTTATATTTCCTTAGAAGTCATTTTTGGTGTTTTGATTCTTTGATTAGATCATCTTTTTCTATTTCTTTATATGTTTTGTAATTTTTTACTGATATTTGGACATTTGAAAAAACAAACAAACAAAACAAACAAAAAACAGTTTTCCCGGTCTTTGTGTATTAAAATTTCATGAGGAGGAACATCTTCAATTAGCCAGACTAGAGGACCAACGAAACCTTTTCTGATATTTTGCACTCACTGGTGTCTGTACACAGAACTACAACTCTAATGTGCTACTTGCATCTATCTAAACTCTGGCCCTGGTCCAGGTCAGTGTTCTGAGTAAGGCAAAACAGAAAACAGTCCCTTGGGAAAACCACCAGACAAACCAGAACTTTGAACACATGCTCTACTCTTTTGTTTCCATGCTAAAGGATTAGCCCCAATATGGAGAGTTTCTTCTTGGTTGCTCCAGGCTATGCCACATAGGCAGAGGAGCATGAACAAACTCACATTTTTAAAAATCCAATTTGGTGGAATCCATTCTTGGTTTTACAATGGCATGTAATCTCTAGAGTCCTCACAGAGATATTCAGATTTATATATTGTTGTTAAATTGGTGTCTCTGTAGGAGAAGAGCATGTAGCTTCTCAGTCTGCCATCATGCTAACATCCTGTCACTATAGTGCGTTTTCAGGGGATTATTTTTATCTTTTTTTAGTTATTGATTTATCTAGCTAATTAATTTTGGTGTAGGCAAATACTATGTCTATTTTACGTATTCTGAGAGCTCATCTACTAAGAGTAGAGAAAGATGACCTGGAAAGATGCTGGATATCAAAAAGAGATTAATCTTTTATTAATTTTACTGTGTCCACTTGAGAGGTAGCAGTACACTGCACTCTAATCATGCTTTTATCCAAGGACTCACAAAGCAGGATCACATAGTAGTTGTAGTTAGACTTCTAGGAATTGACTCCCATCTTAAATACTTATTAGCTATATATTCTTGGGCATTCTACTAAAATACTCTTAGCCTCAGTTTCTTCATCTAACAAATAAGCATAATTATAACACCTACTATGTAAGATTTTGGTCAACATTAAATGAAGTAATAATGCATGTTAAGTGTTCAGCATATTACCTGACATTTAATGTTCAATAATTCTAAAACCACGAACTTTCTACTAACTTGAGATCTATAGTTAATGTTCTTAGACTATTGAGGCCTTAGTTAACTATATAAAAATAAAAATGTTCTAATGTCATTATTAAATAGCATGCTAAAATGTAAAAGTGTAAATTCATTTCTCATGGGTAGCTGAGGTCACAGTAGCATGTGGAATATGATTTCACTTTTTCCAATGGCATCTTGATGAAATTCAGAGCATGAAACTCATTCTTGTTAACATTTTTTAATGGTAAAATTGAGGCACAGAAATGAAGGGAAAATGTGGCCCAAATTACATAGCAACTATATAATTTGTGTTAGTATTGAATCTAGTCTTTTAGTCAAGGACATAGAAATGAATTATTACTGATCAAAGATGAATCCTGAGTTAGCCATACATGAACATACAGCGTAGTCACTAATTGCCACTCTTTAGCTAAGAATGAATAAATGGTATTTTTACAATAAAGGAATCCAAGTAAAAACATGATAGATTTTTTAAATCCTTACTAGTAGTCATAGAAAAACATGATCAAATAATATTCTTTTGGCCTGTCAAAATTCTAAAATGTGTATGGTATATGTCTGTGTCTGCTAGTAAGTATTGTTTTTCATAGAGAAGGGCGAGACACATTTATCAGTATGTTTCAAAGGCCAAAATTATTAATGCCCCTTAACCCAAAAATTCTGCATAAAAGAATTTACTTTATATGTGTAATTATAAATACCCCAAAATATTTATAGGCATTCTGAATTATGAAAATCTCAAAATAAACTGAAATTCCAGTAAGAGGGCATTGGCTAACTGGGTGTCAGTATGTAAGAATGATGAATCATAATATTAGTCATTAAACATCAAGTTTAAAAAGATAATTGTGAGGTAATATAGTCACAAGGCATTGAAAAAGAAAGCAGGTTACATAAGATGTTGAATGATACAATTTTATAAATACGTGAATGTAACATTATTTAGGATTCTTAGTTTTATTTTCTAAAACACGTTGACAGGCATGGGGAGTGGAAGGTGAGGATAAGAATTATTAATTACCACTTATGCTGCACTGAATTTTAACACAGGTATATTTAACACTAAGTCATGAAAAAATAAATTATATTTCTTGGATATTCTTCTAGCTGAGGTGTTCATATTAATAAAACTCTCTTTTCTCTAGTATTTTGTTCATGAGGCAATAGCATCCATCAGATAATGTAAAGTATAAACATTTAGTGTGTCTCCTTCTAGGCTATGAATACAGTAATTGGAAGATATAATATTAGGAGATGCAGCAAGTGCACACAATTAAGGAGTGCACACAGGCTCACCACAATTCTTTCAGAACTTTGTGATTTCCTGATCTCTTTCTTTGTGATGGTAAATTTCCCCAAACTTTTCCCTAGACATTTCCTCAAGATCAAGCAAGGTAAGTTACAAATTATATCATCCTTAATTATAAGTAATTTACATTTATAAGTTGATTGTTATATTTTACTAATATCAGTGTTAGAAGTTTTCTACTTTGTTCTACATTTGTGTACCATTTTTATTTTCTCTCTATGACCTAAATCACTGCGTGAGAATTTTAAAGCCTGAAGCCCCAACAACCATTATCCAAATGGCCATAGTAATAAGTACCAATCATTTTGTTCTCATAAATTTAACATCCCCCTAATAACAAACATACAGAGGACATATACAGAAGAATTTCAAACAGACTAACAAATAAAAATGGTAAGCAAAGTAAAGATTCTGCATACTAAGCTATATATTCCATTCTGAGCACAAGATAATATTTTACTAATAAAATAAGAATAAATTTATGATGCATGGAAGGTAACTATGGCAACATCACAGCTGAAAGCGCTCAAGTGATCCACCCAATTCAACCTCCTAAGCAGCTGGGACCACAGGCATGCACCATCACACCCAGCTAATTTTTGTATATTTTTGTAGATGCAGGGCTTCATCATGTTGCTCAGGCTGGTCTCAAACTCTTGGGCTCAAGTGATCCTCTCTCCCTGGCCTCCCCAAGTGCTGGGATTACAGACAGGAGCCACCACACTTATTTGTTCTTACCCGCAAAATAGTCAGAATTTAATCAAATATTATGAGACACAGCAAAAGGCTAAGAAACAAAACTTTACCAGGAGATAAAGCAATTCACAGAACCAGCCTCAAAAATGACTTATATGCTATGACTATCAGATGGAAATCTTAAAATGATTGATAGACACGTTAAAGTCATGGAGAAATGGTGTACAAACATACATGTTTCAACAGGAACATGAAAATTTCAATAGAGTCCAAGTGAAATAAAATAAATTTTAAAAATATCAGAAATGAATAGATATTTCAATGAACTCATCTTCAAACTCTATAATCGGCAAAATTGAAGATAAATAAATATATGTTACCCAGTCCAAAACTGAAAGAGAAAAAAGTAAAAAAATAATTAACAGATTTCTTAAGAACTGTAGGACAACATCAAAGGTCTAACACACATATAATTGGAATCATAAAACAAGAAGAGAGAAAACCAAAAAGAGAAGTATTGATTAGATCATCTACAACAATTTACAAAATTTAGTTAATTAATTTTCAAAAATATAATAAAGTACAGACCAAGAAGCCTTGAGAACGCCAAGAAGAACTGATACAAACAAAATGGGACATACACCTAGAGGCCTAATAGTCAAAGTGATAAAAACAGATATAAAAACATAAATCTTAGAGACATCTGAGGAAAACAAGAAATATTACACATAGAGAACAAAAAAAAATATATGGGTGCCTGTCTGTATTAATTGAATCTTTTTCAGAAGCGTAAGCCCATTTTTTTATAAATCTCCTTTAAAAGATAACTAATTAAAACCAAAACAATAATAATGTGTTGTGGGATATAAAGCAAGCAAAGGTAAAATGTCTGAAAAAGGCTGGGCGCAGTGGCTCACGCCTGTAATCCTAGCACTTTGGGAGGCCGAGGCGGGTGGATCACGAGGTCAGGAGATGGAGACCATCCTGGCTAACACGGTAAAACCCCATCTCTACTAAAAACACAAAAACAAAATTAGCCAGGCGTGGTGGCCGGCGCCTGTAGTCCCAGCTACTCAGGAGGCTGAGGCGGGAGAATGGCGTGAACCCGGGAGGCAGAGCTTGCAGTGAGCTGAGATCGCACCACTGCACTCCAGTCTGGGTGACAGAGTGAGACTCCATCTCAAAAAAAAAAAAAAAAAAAAAGGCTGAAAAAAAGTGTGCAAAGTTTATTATATAGCTACACTAATCAAGGCAGTGTGGTATTGACCGTGGGATGACACATACATAAGTGGAATAGAGTACAAAAAATAGACTTACACAACTATGTCCAGCTGATTCTTCACAATAGTGCAACACAAAGGAGGAAGGATTCTCTTTTCAACAAATGGTGTTGGAGTAATTGGGCATTATATCAGGGTTCAACCAGAGAAAAAGGACCAGGTGCAAGTAATTGAAGGGGCAGCTAAGCAATTCTGAAATTCATGGCGCAGTCAGGAAAGGAAAGGAAAATCATAAACAGAATAGAACTTCATGGGCACTGGCCAAAGCTGTTTTCCATGGATGGAATTTCTTCTTTCTCTCAGTAAGATGCCCACTGTGTAACAGCTTCCAGCTGATGCAGGCAGGAACACCAAGATTATCGATAATCTCTCATACTTAAAGTCAACTAATTAGAAGCTCTGTGTCTGAAAAGTCCTATTACAACAGCACCAAGATTAGCGTTTGAATAACTGAGGGTGTAGCATAGCCACGTTCACACATCAGAAGGGCTATCACAGACATCCTTAGGCAAAATAAATAAATAAGCTCCTCATATCTTATATAAAAATTAACCCAAAATGGATTACAGTCTTAAATTTAAAACATAAAACTATCAAAAGTTTGGAAAACAAATAAGAACGTCTTCGAACCTATGACTAGGCAAAAGAGTTGATACCAAAAACATAATCTATAAAGAAAAAGTTAATAAATTGGAGCTCCAATAAGATTTAAAATATTTGCTTTATGTAATCCCATGAAGAAAATGAAAAAGCAAGCTACTGACAAGAAAAAAAGTATGAAATAATCTGATTGTTTCAGATATTTATTGCTGCACAACGAACCTCACCAAATTTAGTGGCTTAGAAGAAAATGTATCAGTTTTTATAATTCAGTAATTTGGGAGGAGTCGAGCTGTGCAGTTCTGTGCCATGGAGTATATAGGAGGCCTAGATCATTTAACATATTTTCTTTATTTAAATGTCTGGCAATTCATCTGGTGTTGTGTAAAGAGCTGGGGCTGTTTAGTCTCTCTCTTGTATGTTTGTGTGTGTGTGTGTGTGTGCCCTTTGTGGATAATTTGGATTTATTCAAAGCAGGGTACTTTTAGGGTAGTTACACACATTAATTAACATCCAAAATTAAACATTTCGAAAGCAATAGTCTAGGGTGTGGCTTTCATAAAGCCCCTGTTAGTCTCATACTTACTAATACCCCATTAGCTAAAGGAGAAGCCATTTGACACAGGAGAAGTCCAATAAGAACACGCGCTGGGAGGCCTGGTTTATTCTGGGTCACTAATTTAACAGTCTATCACATCATACATTCACTCAGGTATCTATTAAGAATGTTAAGAATACCCTATGAGATATTTCAATACTGAACGGGAGAGGAAGTAATCCCTAAAACCCATCACAAATAACAGCTTTGGTAATATTTCAGGATTAAAGTTTCTCCTGCCTTCTTTTCTGAAAACAAGTAATGTTGAGTTATACGAAAAAGAAATCTACAAAACAGACACTTTTGCTTTCCTGTTAAATCTTGCACTGGAAAGAGCTCAATGCAGCAAAGTGAATATCCATTTTTGTGTACCTCAGTCTGGAGTTTTGCATCCAGGAGCTATATCATGATATATAATAAGAGTATTACGTTTAGAATCATACAACCTGGGTTCTATTTCACTGGTGAGCTGCATAATTTTGAGTGGTTATGTAATCACTTTGAGTCTCAGCTTACTCATCAAAAAATGGAATTATGTTACCTTCCTGTATTTCTTCTCACAAACGTTGGCAAAAACACTTATAGAAAGGAAAATTGTGTATAAATGCAGGGATAATAACTACACAAATTTTCTCTGAGGGAGCTAAAAGGAAGACCTAATTCATTATTTCTAAACTCTAGTCTTCTAAGAGATAACAGTACAGTTTTGTTATCCTAGTAATCTACGTGTTCTTTAAACACCAGATACTCTGAGATCAAGATTCACACAGCCTGCAGCTGACCTACATAATATACCTGTTTTCTGACAGTAAATAATCCATGTAAAAGCTTTCTTACATCAGCTGTTGTGATGCATGATTGACTTCTGTCCTAAATTTTTCCTAAAACATCTGCAAAGGTAATATACCAATTATGGAACTAGAAGAGAGATGCAAACAAAGAAAAACCCCTTTCTTCTTAATAACTAGTACTGTAACAGATGGTTTGTGATGGAACAGTGATATTACAACCCCCACTATTATTAAAGGAGAGAGGAAATTTTGATTACTTAATATCAGTCTTAATGGAATTCCATGGTGATCCCCTCCAAAGCATCCATCTCTGTTGCTTGCCTAAGTCACAATCTTGGCGCCCTTGGCTCATTTCTCATACAAACCAGCAAAGCTTAATTATCTGCATGAATGGGGACACTTTTATTGACTTTGGGCAAGTTACTCATGCCCTCAGAAAACTAGGTTCATTAATAAAAATGGGGACTTTTGCTATTAACCCACCCTGAGGACCTCAGTTGGATTATTGGAAGAAAAGATGTTAGTTCTAATGCTGAGCTTCACTAGACATATATAGTTGATAAAACAAATCTAAAGTTAAATCTACGGCTCAGAATTTGTTTCTAATAATTCTGGAATATGCTTATCTTGTAAATGCTGTGATGAGCCAATAGGGAGATGTTAAATATGTGATTAAGTTAAATGTTTTGGTGTCTCAACTATCCTGTTTTAAGTCCTAAGTCTGCAACCAACTATCTGATACTGGAATTTTATATCATTGAGAAGTATATAAAAAGAGGACTTTTTAAAATCAAATCTTAAAGGAAAAACCATCATAACTATAGACTTTATTGAAATAATTCATGAAAGCACTTAACATAGTACTTTAGTACTTAATAAAGGCAAAATTTTATATTATTCTATTTTATTTTTATTACAATTCAGTGATGCACACCTAAGAAATTGAATCAATTTATTCTATCTCCTCTCTTGACATATTCCAAATCTTGTAATTAAAGATAAAATACTATAAAAAGTTGGAAAGTAATCAATAACATTTTTAAAGGGAAAAGATATTTTTCCTTTTCCTTTGCAATTTATAGAAAAATCTTGGTAACAGAAGATTTTTGCTCTATGTCCCCTGATACTTACTGTTTATTGGGCCTTGGGAAAGTCAGTTCTCATCTTTCTTAGGAAATTGCATTTTCTACAGCCATAAAAAAGAGAAATTATGTGTGACATGCTTAGTTCAGTAGGAACTTGGAAGAATTAAAAACTAATATTTATGGGAAAAATTTATTTACTCAAAAAGTCTTTTTTTGTTCAGATATTTTGACTTTGTATTCTTATTCCTTGAAATGTATTTTTAGAAAATAATTATAATGAAGAAAAAAAAGTGTATTTATATTAAATTTTATAAAATATATTATTTTAATATGTTGGATTTATGTTCCTAATATTTTGACAAGGATATTTATACCTATGGTCATGGAGGATATTTGCTGGTAACTTTCTTGGTGACAGACTATGTTAGAATCATAAAGCCAGTTGGGAGATTCTTTTTCCTCCTCTATATTCTGGAAGAGTTTGTGTAATGTAGGTATTATTTCTTAAATATTTGCTAAAACTCACCTATACATATATTTATTTTTTCCTAATGAGAAGTTCACTATCATTTATATTGCTCTTCACTCTATGTAATATATCTATTTTCTCTATCTTTAAGTTCTTCAATTTATCTTTAATTTTCCTTAAACTGTGATGTGCTTATATTTTTTTGTATTTATTATTTTGAACTTTTTGATCCCAATAACTTGCATATGGGAAATGTAGTTTGATGTTTTTCACCAAATTTAAGGCAATTCATCTATTTTATTGAAATAATGTTTCTCATCTGTTCTCTCTCTCCTAACTTCCTGGGACCCCAATTGTCTATACATTAGATTGCTTAATATTACAGTACAATTTACTACCTCTGTTTATTTTGTTCAGTTATTTAATAATTAATCAATCCATTTTGAGGCAGGGTCTCACTCCATAGCTTTCTGCGGTGTTGAACTCCTCGGCTCAAGCAATCCTCCAACCTCAGCTTCCCGAGTAGCTGGGGCTACAAGGCATGCACCACTATGACAAGCTAGTTTAAAAGGAAAAAAAAAATTGTTTTGTAGAGTTGGGGTGTCCCTACGTTGCTGAGGCTGGTCCCAAACTCCTGGGCTCAAGGAATCCTCCTGCATTGGCCTCCTAAAATGCTGGGATTACAACTGTGAACAACTCTCCCCATCCTGTTTGTTTCAAAATCATGTTTTTCCATATTCTGAAAATTGGATAATTTCTATTGATCTGTATTCATACTATTTGTCTCTTTCTATTGCAGTCTCAAATCTGTTATTGTTCATCCCATTCAGTGATTTATTTTTTCCTGTGAAATACTCTGCCTGTTATTTCCAGGATAAAATTATAGGCTCTATGTTTTTGCTGATATTCCCTATCAAGTTTATTCATTATTACCATATTTTTTAACTCCTTGAGTTTAATTTAAATAGCTGCTTTAAAGTCTTTGACTTCTGATCATAAAAAAGGTTTATCTTGAGTTCTTTTCTAACTGACTACAATTTTGTCTTTTTGAAATAAGGGTCATATATTCTTGCTTTTTCTGATGCTCAGTATTTTTATTGCATTTTGTACATTGCAGCTATTTATTATAGGGAATTTGAAATATATTGTTTTCCTTTAGATGGTTCTGATTTTTGTTTTGTCAAATAGTTTCATTAATGACAGACATTGATAAATGTCATTGATAAACCTTTTTTCTTTTGTTTGCTAATATGACTTTATTTTTCTTTTACACTTAAGTTTCTTCTGTTACTCAGGACATGTCCTTTACTACTTATTTGGCCTTTCTGATATCTCAACTAAATGTCAGAGCTGCTTAATGAGGTTTCTTCACTATGGTTTGGCTATAACTCCAATGTTTTCCAACCCTGTCCAACCTCCAGTAAATTTCCCAAGTCTCAATCACACAGTAACAGCTCTCTGCAAGGCCTCATAGAACCTTTCCTTGAACACCTGCCAGCCATCTTTAAGCCAAGGACCCACCAGGAATCAGGATACTGTCTTCTGCACCTCATTGTGTACAACTTTCTTTTCTGTATTATTTTGCTGAGGATATTCTGTCTCAGTAGTCTGAGCTCTATCTTTACCTCAATTGTTCAGTAAAATACTAATCAGCTTTATTATTATGCCTTCCACCCACCCAGCATGGAAGCTCATTCAGTGAAATGCTATGCTCAGTTGAGTGACAGTGCCATCCCTCTCTGCCTTACTCCCTTGACTTGACTCTATTCAATTCACCAATATCAGGTCCTCCAATCTCTACATCTGAAGTTCGTCTCTACTCCCATTTTTATTTCACAATTGGGTTGGCAAAGAAAATATTTGAATACATCCAGCTTTCTCCCTGCCACTCTTACCTAACTCAGTAAATCTTAATAACAGTTAGGTCATTTCTTTTGAAGCTGACCTAGATTTGAGTCTCACTGGTGAATTTTGAACTTAACTCCTTATTCGCATCACTGTAGCTTTGACTCTGAAAAGAATGACCTCTGATTCTCCACATTGGTCACAGCGTTCCAGGCCATTCCTCTGTGACTTTTCTGTTTTGCTCATAGAATTAATGTGCTCAACACTCATAAGCTGTATACTCCATTCCCACATTCCAATGAAATAGCTTTTCTAGGCCTGGAATCCTTCACTGATCCTTTTAGAGACAGCATTCAGTCACTCTCAAGTTCTAGGTACAGCTTAATTCTTGAATCAAACTTTGAATCAAATGAAATGCCTCAGTTCAAACATGTTCACCTTTTAAATGGAATATCTGAGTTGTTTGGCTCCACAAGCTGGTTATTTAAGAAAAGAATATGTATGGCTTAGAAACAAATGAGCAATGTCCATAGTATTTCATGTAAACCTGATATGAGTCTATTATTGCAAGTTTGGAATTTTTAAATACGTTAAATAAAACTAAAGATGCCTTTAAATTGTCTTTTTTTCTGTCAATAAAATAATCAAAACGTTTGTTATGCCCCCATAAAAAATGTTCCATTTCTTTGATTGGGATACAGAAGGAAAGGATACCATAGTTTCTGCTCTTAAGCTGACAGGCCAGTGGTAGACTCAAGATCAACACCCCTGAAATAATGGTGCTCTTCCCGTGAAAGCCTATGGACATTTATGTGGCTCAAATTATAACGGGTTTACAGTTTCAGAAAATATCAGGCTATTTAGGTGATAAGGTACTGAGAATAAGCTGCAATGAGACAATTTGTCCATAAAACAGATGTTTTCCTGCTCCAAATATATAATAAATTTTCTCCAAATTCACAAAATGAGCCATACTTTATCTCATCAAATTCTGATCAAAGAATACAAAGTAGATAGAGTTATATCAAACATACATACTATACATGCTTCTCATTACATATTTTTCATGGTGTTATCTCACTTAAGCATTACAACAACCTACAAGCAGGATGGAGGAGGTATTTTATTTACCAATTTAGAAAAATGAGGCCCAGTTTGGTCAAGTGACTTATTGAAGGTCACACAGCTAGTTAATTATCTTATCCAGTGCTATTTTTATTACACCACTCTAATTTAGCTCCTTCAATACCAGTGAGACATCAAGATACTTCAATAAGTTTAACTGTTTAATCAATAATTCAAGGAACTACTAATTGAATGGGGTAGCATTTATGGATATATTAAAAGGCATCACTTTTCTAAGAAGCACTGCCAAAGGTCATGTGACATTTGCAACTCAACCCACTTTGCCATAATCGTTTCTCTAAATAAATTATTCAGATTACAACTTACATGCTCTTTTGCTTTAAAATTCTGATAAACACATTTATTCTCAAACTGCTCACTGGGCACATTAATATGTATTTTCTCAAATACAATATACAAATATACTTTGCTTTGACCATGAACAGGTGAAGGCATCAGGAGAGTCCATTCAAGAGCAGGAAAGGAGAAAATTAATTTGCACTATGAGGCCTGCACTTCAATCGTGTCATTTCAGAATAAACATCTTCTGAGGCGGCCACACAGATGCTTTCATAGCAGAATGAGGAGCTGATATAAGCGCCCAAGGGTGCTATCAATGAACAGCAGACATTTGCTGGTGAGCTGGGATCAGTGACTTTAATTCCAAGAGTAAAATGATCTTTGAAAAGGAAAAAAGCCCAGTGTTATAGTCACTGTTGTGGAATCTTTGTACCCTGCATAACTAATTGGGTATGAGAGCCAGCTCCATTCTGCTAGTTGTGGTAGGGGGTAATCATAACATTTGCCTACTTGTGCTGTTTAGAGAACTTGACCTTCTCCAGAAAAACTCAGGAAAAGAAAAGCTTCGAGCCTTCAAATTCTCAAGAAAGTCTTTTGTGGTTATTGGAAATTAGGAAGTGAAGAAAATGAAAACAAAACGTTTCTAAGTGATTATGGTGTATTTCTTTCATGTTTAAATTAAAGAAAATGCAAAGTAAATGAATTGAATATATTAATCAACAAAAGGTGAATAGGAAATATGAAAATATCAATATTATTCTATAAACGAAGCATCTATAGAGTTTTGTTCTTAACTGAATTGTTTTTAATACTGTTTGGATATGAGAAGAAACAGTTTCCATCTGGGAGTCAGATTCATATGAGTTCAAAGCCTCAGCAGCTACTCAAAAGCTATGTGAATTTTGGAATATACATTAAGCTCTTTTGGTCACAAAACAACAAAACAAAAACAACACAACAAAAAGAGTAATATGCTAAGCAAAATAAGGAAGGGTACTGAGGTAACTCATTGAATCCAATAAATAAATAATCAGTTATTGGAAAGCATTAAGATCTGGGCATTCCCATGGACTTCAGCAAATGAATTTAGAGGAAATTTTTTTCTGGAATTCTACCACAAAAAGTCTCAATCTTAGTTAGATGTCACAGTAATGTCCATGTGGAGGAGAGGCCGACACTGAATCTGTTGTTAAGCTGACTATATTGAGATGAAGCTTGTTTTATTGATGTATTTTACTTTTGGGCCACACATCCAGAAGTGGTCAAAGGTTTATACAGGTGAAGGAGCTAAGTGCACACACACACACACACACACTATATCCTCTGCACCATAAAGCAGTTATATGTGTGTGTGTGTGTGTGTATATATATATATACACACGTTATGTATATATAACACATACACAACCATACATAAAAATATTTATTTATATATGTTATTTTTTTCCTTTTTCCTTTATAGCTGACTAGGCTTTCTTCCAATAAAGCCTTCTTTCAGGTACCCATGATTAATCTCTTCTGTAAATCACTGCCAATGATCTGCTCTTAACTTTCATTACTGATTCTCAGTCCTGATTGTGACTAAACTGCTAAGTATTCCTAAATTATCTAATTCCTTCTTCCCATACCTGCATAGACAATTCCAGCTAAAAACACAATCTCTCTTCTTTCAGGGACTTTAAGGTGATCAGGGAATGCCTTGGGGAACTTTAAGATAGAAGCCACGGTAAACCATATTAAAAGTGAGGGGGAGAGAAAGAGAGCAGTCACCAACATTAGCTTGACATCAGAGAGCTTCCCATGGTTTTGCAATTCTCAAAAGTGACCAGGAAAATACTGGTCATATTTGGGTTTATACATCTTTAAACCTGCATTGTTTGCAATTCTATTGTGTCCAGCTATCATTGACCCAAAAAGTATTTTCTTCACATTTTTTTGTAAAATATGAAGAAATACATAACAGACAGTTTCTTCTTCCACATGAGGCAGAAAGAGATGATGGTGAGATATAAAGCTGGGAACCCATTTATACTCTCCTCTGCATCATAGACCAGTATTATTTATCTCAACAGAGGGGGAAAAAAGACTAATAATGTACATTTCCACACTTGCCATGTGTTCTTTTAAAGTAGCAGTGTCAGGTGGCAGGTGGAAATGTAATGTTAATTTTCATCACTGTTGCCACATCCCTTTGAGAAAATCCTTCATTCTCTCATTCTTAAAACATTTCTTTCATTTCAACAGCAGATAACTGACTCAGGACAAATTCAAGATTAGGCAAGCAAGAAAGCCACAGATAAGTCTATAAAGAACAGGCCATTTTTCATGCTATTTTTAAGCAAGATTGTTATTCTTCTTCCTCTTCTCTACCATGACACGTCGTTACCGGTGCTGAAAGCCTATTATTGGCTAAGAGCAAGAAAGCAAGATATTTAAAAGGGTCATTAGCATGTTTCTGATTTGGTAGTTATACAGGTTGACTGGAGTCCTTGTCAGTTCTTTTCCTCTGGTTAATACTGTCTTCCTAAAGTCATCAGAACCAACGATATAAGACAAGGTGCTTGCAATATCAAGTGCCTGCAGGTAACAAAGAATGAGGCATCTTGAGTGTAAGACAAGAGGGAGGATATTGGAAACTGAAGAGTGTGTGGTCATCTACGGTGAGTGGAAACTCAAACCCAGTGTTGCAAGATCTTCACCTATTTAAAGGAAGCTGGAATTTGTATTAGTAACTAAAATGTCCTGAATTTCAATTTGTGGACAAAATATTTTAAAAGCTTTAAACACTTTGTTGGTCATACGATTTATATATTTTACCTAAGTTAGATTCAAGGGCTGTCAAATTAGTGACTTCTGTAAGCCAGTAACTCCCTGAGAGTAGGCAAATGGTTTCTGCTTTCTTTTTTTTTTTTTTTTTCCATCCTAGAACTTATTTTTTCTTAAAGACCTCACCAGAATGAGTTCACAGATGTCCTTTAGGAGAAACTGACTGATCAGGAGGTGGATAGATCCTATCTAGGAACTGAGCAAAATAAGATAGGAATAAGCCATTATAACAATGTATCCTGGTCCATTCCTTGACTGGGGGTCAGTTAGCATTTGACCTTTCCTCCCTCAGGTGAAGTGAGTACTGAGGAGAAGATAAATCTCCTCACATTCCATTTCTGGATGTGTGTTCCTCCTGTCACCCACCACTCACACTCTCTCACCTTTTTGACTTCACGCAAACTCCTATCTGGCGGGTGTAATTTACTCCTAAAAAGTTGAGAGGCATGAGACTGGCAAAAAGTAAACAGTCTGATAAGTTGAAGAGTTGGCAAGGATAAGTGGAAACAGATTTAGCCATAGATATACCTCTGTAGCATGACTTCGGATGGTCATAGCTAGAGATAGTCCAACAAGGCCAATTTGAGCAGTTCTACTTCTTGGAATATACCCCAGACAAAGAGGATACACATTTCATAAAGAAGTATGTATAAAGATGTTTTTAGAGGCTCATAAAAAATAAAACAGTTTTTATGTGTTTTATCTCCCCCACCTATCTCCACTTCTAAACCAGCACTCAGGTTTCCTTCAGTTATTATTTCACACAGTGTACAGGCTTGTTGAGTTTGTTGGTTAGGAAGCCCAGTCCTTCAATGAGAATGCTGATTGTGTTCCTATGAGTTTCTGTAAAATCAAATTCCCATAGGTTCTACTTTTTGTTGTGCTTGTCTGGTCAAGGATGAAGAAATCTTAGGTTAAATGACAGAATATAAGGGACTGGGCTGATACAGCTATGAATCTCATTTTAGAAACAACCCAAAATATCCTTGCTGCACCCTCCAAATAAACATTATCAGGAGATTAACCACAGGGTTTTTTACTTGGAGATATTGATGACTAATTTCAAGCTTATTGAAGGAAAAAAATGAATTCATGTGATCACATTACTGAAAATGCATACATGAGAAATAGCTGGACTCAAGAGTTCAAATTATGTGTTTAAGAAATAGAGAAATATATCTCTATGCATTATCTCTCTCTCTCTGTTTATCCCCTGCTTTCCTTTGTGACATCTTCATTCTCTAGCAGGTTCTTTCCTCTTAGCGGGAAAGGCAGTGATCCTTCCATATCTACATGACAACGAAGAGCTTGGGATCTCAGAAGAGCAGAAGTACTGCCTCTCCTGGTATCTAAAACTAACTCCCAAAAGAGGGCTCTGATTGCCTTCTTTAGGAGACAGGCCCTTTGACTGCATTTCTTCCTTCATTATATTGCATCAGAGAGGAGCCATTCCCAAACTGACGGAATGCTGGAAAGATACATGAGTAAAATGTCTTTGACAATGACTGACATTCAGACTGCAGTTTGAATTACATTCTAATTCCTTCCACAAGTTTGGATTAAATCCACAAGTTTAGATTAAAAACACAGAAAGAAACACATTAAAAAAAAAACATGAGAAAGAGTGCACCCACTGCTAACTAAAATTTTATACTACAGTGATAGCAGGAGTAAAGTAGGATTCTGGAAACATGAGGATTCAGAGAAGCAAACAAAACCAGCTAATTCCTATGTTTGAGGCCCTGTGTGTTCAATCTTCACAAACAACCCTTTGACATTCATTTTACATAAAAAGAAAACAGCCCCAGAAAATAGGTTTATGGTTCTCAATCCTCGTTTCTTTGCTTGTTTTTTCCCTTGACCCAAATATAAAGGATAGCAAGCATACCATCAGTCACTGAATATCTAGCAATAACTCTTAAAATGCTGTGTGTGTGTGTGTGTGTGTGTGCCTCTGTGTGTGCACATGTATGTGTGTGAGTTTGAATGGGGAGGGTTAGATTAGCTTTCGTCATGTAACAAATCGTGTGAAAGTCAACGGCTTAATGATAATGATTAACTTGATTCATGATTCTGTGGGTTGACTGTGATCCATTAGCTAGGGATTGGGTTATCTGGATGTCTCACAGTTGGTGTGGACTGTTATATGGGAATCTCAATTCTTCACATGGCCTCTCATTCTTTTTAAGACTTCTCTGTGTGCTGGTCGCAGGGCAGTGCCTTTCTTGTGTGCTGTTCACAGCGCAGTGCCCAATACTGGGAAGGTAAAAGCTGTGAGTCCTCATAGGACTTAGCTTTGGAAGTCTCCTAACAACACATCAGCCAAAATCCACTCGTCAAACAAGTCATGAGTCCAGATAGTTTCAAAGTTTATCAAGTGGACTCTACCCCTTTATAAAAGAATTAGCAAAGGTACATTGAAGATGGGGGTGCAACTAAGATGGGAAGAAAGTGTGCTCATATTTTGTACTCTATCATACATTCTGAGGGTGGCTGCATCAGAATTCAAGGTTCAGGCAAAAAGTGCTTTGAAAACACCCTCCTCATTTATGCTTATCATGTCTTAGATGTCTCCTAGATCTTTAAACCTATATATTTCTGAGATAAATATCATGTTCTAGCCATCGAACAACACTGATATTCAGTTAGTGACCATCAATGAGCCACCCAGTGGTCAGCCATTCTATAAATTATATTTGCAGAAACTCAGTTTTTAGCTTAACAATAAATGTATGTATCCATCTTATTTTAGACTCTTGGCACATCAATTAGCCTTGAGATTGAAAGAGTAAACACAAACATAATTTATCACTTTGTCAAGTTCAACAAACACCACGTTGTTTTGCTCAGAACCCCTAATGTAGATTCGTGAATTTACAAATCTGACAATTATTTATTAAGGCCATTTGCTAGCCCAGCTGGCTTTGTTTTACCTAGAGATGTTAAAGTGAATAAGACAGGAATCTTTTTATTCTTGTTAATCTCACAGTCTAGTTGTAAGGTGAAATAGTTATTAATAAAGTACTATGGGAAATGAGGTTAACTATGTGAGAGGTTAACTAGAGGGTTAGATGTAGGCAACATTTTTTGAAAGTTTATCAATTTAAAGTTTTTCGCCCCAACGTGGGCAACATAGTAAGACCTCATCTCTACAAATTGAACCAATTTAAAGTTTGTAACCCCAAACTAGGTGACAAAGTAAGACCTCATCTCTACAAAAAAATAAAAAATGAGCTGGACATGGTGGCATGTACCTGCAGACCCAGATACTCACAAGGCTGGGGCAAGAGGTTCACTTAAGCCCGGGAGATTGAGGCTGTAATGAGTTATGATCATGGCACAGCACTCCAGCCTGGGCAACAGCACAGCACAATATCATCTCTCAAGAAAAAGAAAAAAAAAGAATTAAAGTTAAAGTATGTAACCAGTTTGTCATTCTGTCATTTAAGCCCTAGGCTATGCTTTTTTAAATTTCCCCCAACCCACAACTTTTTTTTTTTCAGTTTAAGAAGTCTAAGTTAAGCTCACAGACATTAAATAAGGTTTCGAAGAACACACATAGCTAACAAAGTCTGCACCCAATATTCAAAATTTAGAGGATCTGACTGCAAACCCCTTATCTTATACGAATTATATGCATGTTAATAATCTCTTTATAATTTGGTGTCTTTTGCATTAATTATCTCTTGCTGCATAACAAATTACTGCAAACTTAACAGCTTAAAACAACACAGGTTTATTGTCTTGTATATTCTATGGATAAAGAGTTCAGCCAACATTTAACTAGGTCCTCTACTTCAGGGTCTCACCAGACTGAACTCAAGACATTGGCCAGAATTCTCAAGATCACTCAGGTTGTCAGCAGATTTTATTTTCTTGTGGCTGTAGAACTGAGAGCTTTAGTCTTTTGCTGTCAGCTGGAGGATGTCCCCAGGTCCTGAAGGCTGCCTACTGTTGCCTCCTATGTAGCCCTCTTTATAGGAAGACCGTGGCAGCTTGCTTCTTTGAGGCAAGCAGGGAGCAAGAGTGAGTCAGCTAGCAAGAAGGTCTTATCCAATGGCACATAGTCACAGAAATCACAGAAGTGAACTCCCATCACCTTTGCCATTTTCTATTCTAGAAACAAGAAACAGGGTGCCTACAATCAAAGGCAGGAGGTTATACAAGATGTAAAACCCAAGATACAGGGTTCATGGGGCCACCCTAAAGTGTGTCCACCGCATTAGTAGCAAACATTAGCACTGAATGGGAGTTCACTCACGGACTTATAAGCTGATGATTCTTCAGGTGCTACAGGGAATGCACACTCATGCACACGCACACACACACGCAAATACTTATATTCACATAAATGCACAGCCTTTCCTAAACTTCAGGAAAAGTATTTCAGTCCCAGCACCAAACTGTGGACTTTCAATCAAAAGGAAACAGTCTCTATCTTCACTCTCTTTAGTCAGCAGAAATGTAGTTGGGGGAAAGGAAGCCTGTTAAAACAGAAAAAAACAAAAAAAACAACCCAGTCAATTATATTTTCCTTAAAATTGAAAAGCAGAAGGACACACCTTTAATCGCGGATTTCTGCAGGCTGCAAAACAGTCCAAAATATATACACAGCCAATGGCCCCTGATAGAATTCTATCAGGAAGGCAGCCCTGCAGCCCATTACAAGTTTAATTAGCTGGGCATGTTCCAGAAAATGGAAAACTAAGATGAAGACACCTTGATGAGCATCTCCAGGGTTTCAGTCACTCACCAGGGTTCTCTCTGGTCTCAGTATCTTTTTCCACCTAAGAAGAGAAGGCTACTCTTTGGAAGTAAAGAAACCTGTTCCTCTCTAGTGACTGGGCCACACCAGCACTAGGCTCCTTAAGAATAATAAAAAATATGATGAGACAATGGGGAAAAGAACAAGATCACTCAGCTACATGCCCAACAACACTGCTTCTGGATGACAGAAAAATCCGCATGGCAGTGAATCACAATGTCTTGGAACATGAACTTTGGGGTCCAGCATACCTGAATGAAAAACTTGGTTTTCCACATTCTAGCTGTTTGATCTTGGGCAGATTACTTAGCATCTCTGAGTCTCAGTAACATAATGTTGGAAGTAAGAGACAAGTGAGTGCTTCATATATGTGAGATTTTGTGCTAAGCACTTTTCATTTATTGCCTCATTTAGTATTCTCCATAACCCTCTGAAGTAATCCTTAATCACAAATCTTCAAATTATAAACAAGTCTGATGATTCAAGGTAGACTAAGCAAAAATAAAGTAAAATATTAAAATTAAAATTAAACATAAAAGTAAAAATAATGTTAGATCTACTGCCTGCTCCCTTCTCCTCCTCTGACTTTTTGTGCCTTGGATGAGATTCAGTCTCCTGTTCCTTAGACACGTTCCTTCATATGATAAGGAAGATGGACAAACAAGGCTGCAAGAGTAGTGCCTATGACTCCAGCAGAGAAGCCCCAAGGAAGAGCATTGGTTGGTCTTTCTTGGGTCACATGTCCAGCATCACACCAGTTACCACATGCAGGGGTTTGCACTTTCTTGGCAGGCTTGTCCTGAGTCACTTACAAAACCCTAATTTCCAGGAAGTGGAGTCCTTTGATTGATAGATCCAAAATAATAGAACTGATTAGTGAAAGAGACACATACAAAAATCCAATAACTACCACAGGAGGTATATTTATGTAAGTATTTTATAGATAAGAAAACTAAAGTTTAAAGCAATTCAGTAACTTATGGAAAGTCATCCATATAAGTGAGAGAGCAAAATTTGACTTGAGGCCTGATTATATTCACAGCCTTTTGGAAGGTCTAGCATTAATGTGTTGAATTCAGGACAACCTAAGAATAGTAAAGGTGTTCCAAACTCTTCTCACCAACTCTAGGAGTGAAACATATAAGGAGAATTTGAGTGGAATGAGAAATCTTATAAGGATTTGAAGAAGGATGTAGGATTGGCTGAGTGGAAAGGAGAGGGAGATGCTATTTTTCTTAATCAGTTTTCACAACAACAACAACAACAACAGCAACGAAACATGTTGTTCAGAGCTTTACTTCCAGTTGAAATGTTATGGAATTTAGGCTTAAAGACAAGTGAGTTGACGTTTCCTCCAGTTGAACTAACAGAAGGCTAAGAGCTAATGAGAAGCAGGTTTCAGTTCAGGCTCACCTGTCTCATCTAGAAAGTAAAAACACTAATGCCTGCTGTCCTACTTTCCAGAGTCTTGGGAGATTCAAACTGGTGAAGATATTTCAGTGTACTGAAAATCTAAAAACACGATTCAAATGGAGGATGGTATTATCATAATATGTGCTTCCTTCCATGCATGATGTGTGCCATTGTTTACTAATACCATTTCTAAAATCAGAGAGAAAACTATTCTTTGTCACCATAGTAGTTTTATAACTTGGTAACAGAAGAGGCAAATTTTGAACTAACAAATTTACCTATTGATTTCTATTCTGTTCCATTATTTTTATTTTTATTATTTATTCTGCTGAGCAAATCTGTCTTAACTAGTCCTATAGAACAGAATTCTTATAGATTAAATGCTGCACCCAATGAAAGGCTTTGCTTTAATCAATATTAAATCTATTTTTAAAAATATTTATTACTCTTCAATAAACAGGGACATCCTATTGGCCTTCTCCATGTGAGTTCTTAATTTGTATTCCTCGGCACCATTGAAGCTTTTTTAGTATTAGCTAAGCAGTCCTTTACACTTTTCCTTGTAAAAAATCTCTTTCTCCCAAACATCTCCAAACAACTTCAGAGCTCTCTCCCTATGTAATCCTAGACAAGCACAGGGCATTGATTTATACTGTGTCTTCATCCTCTGCCATGGAGAAACAAAACAAAATGCTACATCCTGTGAATAATCAACTTAGAAAACAAACCCAAAATGCAGCAGGATAAAGCAATGGAATTCTTGCTTCATCTTATTCATCTTGACAGTTGCAGGAATCCAGGTCTAATTGTGCTGCTATTTAAGCTGAAGGCAGAAGCTGGCACAAAAGAAAAGACATATTATTGTCAAAGCAACCCCCGCTGCCACTGAAAGACTATTAAATTTAGAAGGGCACCAAGTTGTCTTTCTTTATCTTGGCAAATTATTGATTGATGGGGATTCCGAGTGATTTTGCTATATGTTGTATTACCATTGAATAAATAAATAACCCTCTCACAGCTACCACACCAGGACCCAATGTTTCCATTAATGTCCCCTTGAGTGCATGCTCCAGGTTGACCTTTGGTCTCAGGTGAGTGCTCCCTCTGGGCAGAGTCAATGGTTCTGTGGAGCTCAGAATGTAGGAAATGAAGGGGGAAGGTTGTCCTTTTCCTTTCACTCAGTTTCTTTTCTGGGCAGAAATTTGGGATAAAAAATAATAGAAGTATTCTAAGAAGGTGAGATAGAAAAATATAGGAAATAAAAACAAAAGAGTCTAAGCAGTAAATGAAAAAAGAGTTTGAAGAATACTGCTTAAGACCTATGAAGTAATGACCAACACACTAAAGCCAGAAATTATTAAAATCAAAAGCCAGAAATTATTAAAATAAAAGCTTCCAGGGAGATGGTCTTCAGGCAAGGAACAATGAGGTAAAAAATTGTCCCTTTTCATTAAAATTTAACTGAATTTTTTAACCATGCTATGTATTACTTTGATACATGTAATTCATAAAGATACTATAAAATATGGCTATAATTTAAATAATTGTATATAGAATGTGGATAAAGTTCATTAACAAAATAGATTTCTACTCATTTTCTAACTGGGACACTGTAATATTAGTTTGGTGCAAAAGTAATTCCAGTTTTTGCAATGAAAAGTAATGGTAAAACAAACACAATTAGTTTTATAATAATAAAATACTATATATTATTTTATAATAAAAGTATATTTTATAATATAATGTAATATAGTAATAAGGAGAGATCAATGTTTATTTTAGCAATAATAAGGGGAGGTCAATGTTTATTGCTCCATTTGTCCCATGGAAAAAATGAGATTCAAAAATATTAGGCATTCTCCCAAGATCACTCAGAAGTCAGGAGCTTGGGAATAGGGACAGAATGCAGGTCCTTGACTCTGATGGTATTGTTTTTTCCATCATTTCTTCACCAGATAAAAGGACTGTTCTCAAGGTAACACTCACAGGAGCTAAACAATTTTAAGAAAAGTGACAGAAATGAAGGAAACTGGCAGAAAGAGCCATCTTACCCAGAGAGATACTGACCTATGATTTGGAATAGTTTGAAAATACAATCTGATTCAAAATAATTTAAAATAATGTGTAAATATGCCATTGAGTCATACAGGTTAAGAGACATTAGATTTCAGTGCGACACAGCCCTAACCCTGTATGGGTGACAAATGTGCCATTCCATTCATCATCTCTAACAGAAAGAGAACATTGGAACTAGTGAACCGTTGTTACATGGTTAGGTAGTGAACCAGAGTTAGATGCATTGTGGCGATGGTGAGATTTAGGGAGCAACAGAGGCAACAAATATATATGCCTCTGTAAAGCGAGGTCAGAGGTAAGGAGTAAGAAGAATGCAGGCTGGTTCATAACTTGTGCAGATAAATAGCAGGGACAGACCCTAGCAGTCACAACCATACTCCTATCATTCATCTCAGCTCTTTTACTGGAGAAAAGGAGGCATCTATTCCATTCAGGGCTTCCCTGATTGTCTTGGTTTCTGTGAAGTGTAAAGCAGGTTGCAAGGAGCTGTCTGCAGTGATGCGTGAAAGCTGTTTTCTTGGAGATTAATTCAGAATGTGTTTGTGCATTAGTCTCTGTCTCTGTGTGTGTGTGTGTGTGTGTGTGTGTGTGTGTAAATTAGCCTTTTACGGAAAAAGTCAAGGTTTAAGAATTTTGTGCTGTGTGTCTGACCCCTACCTTCCCTCTGTGCATCTCTGCACCAGTCCTGTCGTGGATTTACACAATTCTATGCATGTTATACTTAATTTTCTTTATGATGGCTTCTGATGAAAACATGATATAGAAGTAGAGGGTGACCTTGAATATGCCAAAGTTTGCCACCCTATTGTTTGATACAGTGAAAAGAAAGGAAGGTAGGGAGCTCTCCTGGAGCTAAGATTACACAGGAGAAATAAGAAAAAAGCTATTATCTTTATTATCGATATAGCACACGGACACACACAAACATATCACATTCCATGTTTGAGTCTCTACTCCCAAGAGAAGTTGTCTGACTCTCCTTTCCTGTGGAGGACTCAGTTAATCACCAGCCTATCAACCCACATCTGATATCCATAATCCATGGTTCTAAATCATAAGAGGGCTGTGAGTGTGTGTGTGCATGTGTGTGTGTGTGCATGCATGCATGCCTGTTTAAAGTAGCATTCCCCTATAAAAGAAATCACCACCCCTTTGTATTCTGGTAACTAGTGTCATTGCTATTCACTTGGAACCAACACTAAAAACTAAAGAAGGCCAGGGAAAAGTTCAGTAGTTTTCAGGGAAAATGTCAGAGGTAATGAATAAAACAAGCAGCTGTGCACTTTTCATCAAGAATCTATCTGGAAGAAGGAAACACCACAATTATTCCACACAGACAGCCCCTTCCAGACTAGCAGCACTTTTCTCCCTTCTCTAGGGATGATGTGGAAGACAGAGCTATGCAAAAGCAGTCTGAGATGCACCACGTGGGGTGGTGAGAGATGGAGGAGTGGACAGAGAGCATGGGCCGAAAAGAAAGAGAGGCAGTTAGAGAGTACGCAGAGAGACAGACACCGACTGCACTGTGCTGTAGACAAAGACAAACGCAGACCCAAGCCCAGGAATGCACGGAGCCCAAGTTAGGACAGCTTTAGCTCTCTCAGTCATCTTTGTAACACCTTCCTGGTTTTGGCAATATCCACAGTCCCTCAAGTATTATTATTGTCTTATAACATTTTCTTTAAATCAAATCCTTTAAAATATTTTATGTGTTGTATTATAACCACCTATGAAAAGCCAGTATCACTTTTACATTTCAAAAGATCAACATAACAACATTACAAATTGTATCATTGGTTTCTAAGTGTTGCTGCCCATGGGGGATGGTGAGATCTGAGCTTGAAGTTTCTTCTTTATGCTGAAAAGAAGAAAGAAAAGAAAGGGGGTTGCTGGGTGCAGTGGCTCACGCCTGTAATCCCAGAACTTTGGGAGGCCAAGGTGGGCGGATTGCCTGAGTTCGGGAGCTCGAGAACACCTTGGGCAATATGGTGAAGCTCCATCTCTACATAAACAATTAGCCAGGTGTCATAGCTCATGCCTATAATCCCAACTACTCGGGAGGCTGAAGCAGGAGAATCACTTAGGCCCTGGAGGCGGAGGTTGCAGTGAGCTGAGATGGTGCTCACTGAGCAACAGAGCAAGACTGTCTCAAAAAAATAAAAGTGGGGGCAGGGGTAAGATAAAGGGAAGAAAAAATAAAAGTTTAGCAAGTGTTACAAGAGCATTAAAGAAGGATAACAAAAATGAGATTCACTTTGATCTAAAAAATAGGAATTTTAAAAGTAGCAATAATCAAAGTCAGTCAAAACTTTTGTGTGTGTGTGTGTGTGTGTGTGTGTGTGTGTGTGAGATATAGTGCTGTGTTACATGGTGGTGATGTTGTGGCTCTCTTCCACCTAAAACGACTTTAAACTCCACCTTAAATCGTCTGCAAGATGCTTGCAAAAAACTCTGAAAATCACCTATGCAGTAGTTAAGCGCATAGATGGTCCCCGAACATAAAGCCGAACTTAATATTGGCTCATTCATTCCGTAAACATGTGTTAAGCATCTGCTGTGTCTTGTCAGGTACTGTTAAAGGTGCTAGGGATATAATTGTAAAAGAATAAAAGAAACTTCCTCCATGGGTCCTTTTATATCTTGATAAAATATATCTTTAAAAATTACCACTTTAACAATTTTAAGTGTATAATTTAGTAGCATTAAATGAACTATTTTGTGTAACCACAACTATGATTTATTTCCAGAATGTTGTCATCATCCTAAGCAGAAACTCTGAATCCATTAAACAATTCCCCTTCCTCTCCCATCTTCTCTTAACCTCTATTCTACTTTCAGTCTCTATGAATTTGCCTATTTTAGGTACCTCATATAAGTGGAATTATATGATATTTGTCCTTCTGTGTCTGATTTATTTAGCATGTTTTTTTTAAGTCGTATCCATGTTGTCACATGTGTCAGCGTTTTGTCTCTTTATGGTTGAATGATATTATATTGTATGTGTATAGCATACTTTGTTTATTCATTCATCTGCTGATGGACAACGAGTTCTTTCCACCTTTTGGCTATTTTGCATAATGCTACTATGATCATTGGCATACATGCTTCTGCTTGAATCTATGTTTTTCATTGATTTGGGGATATAACTACTTCTTTCATGGATCTTACAGTTTAACAGGAAATACAATCAGGTAAATGGCAATTTGTGAATACTCTGCTACCAAGACACATACTCCATGGTATAGGAGCAGAAAATAGCCAGGAAACAAAACAAAACAAAAAAACCTGTGTGGAAGGAATTTTAGCAGGAAAAAAAGGAATGGCACAGGTGAGAATTCTAAACGAAGAAGATGTATAGCCCATTAGCAAACAAAGAGAAAATCAGGAATGTTTAGAATGAGTGGTAGCATAGGAAAAAATAAGATTATAAGGGAGGCAAAAACTGATTATACAGGGACTTACAGATCATATAAAATTTCACGTCTTCCAAATACCCACATCATCCATCGCTTCCAAACATTCAGTTTTATTAGGTCACATGTCTCATTCTTATAAATGCTTTTTCTGATCAACTATCTAAACCAATATGTGATCGCCATTTGTTTCTAGTCTTTATCTTGTTTCATTTCTCTCCATAGCTTTTGGAGTCCATAGTGTGTGTGGGTGTGGGTATATGTGGATGTGTGTGTGTTTTCTTCTCCCCCTTCGAATAAAAGCTCCATGAGGCAGGGACATCACTGCTGCACCCCAGGATCAAGAACAGCTGCACATAAGTCAGCTATAAATATTGATAACATTAATGAATGAATGAACCAATAAGTGACTAAGCTGGCCCTTTCATTTACTAGCTTTATGATGTTGAGCAACTTATTACCTTTTCTAAATTCAAGTACCTCTTCTGTATAGTTTTGTGAATGAAGTAAATGCCATAGTACAGGGCCTGTAATATACCAAGTGCCCAGTATACACATTAGTTCATAGAATTTAGAGAGGGGGAGACAAAAGAGGGAGGGGGATAGACAGAGAAAATAAAGCAAAACAAAGTTACCCATCCAGCATTTCCATTTTGGTGAGTGGTCCTCCCTCGTTTTAGACTCACCTGTCACAAACAACAGGAAGCCAAACAAAACAAAATCAACAAAAGCAAATTTTAGACTTTTGATTCTCCTTCCAGGAAAACAATAAAATCAAGAGAAGGAAGCCGATACTGAAAAAAATATATAATTTAGACTTATTTTATAGAATATCCATCAGTCTGGTTATGAATTTTGCTTTACCACGCTGATCTACCAACTTCTATACAGACTCGGTTATATGAGAGCATGGGTGTGTGTTTGTGTGTGCTCTGTAGTCAAAGACATATGTTCACTGAGACATGAAATATATATGATACATGTAGAACAACTATCGACAACATGGGCGAGGTGAGTTTTTTAAGCCATTCTCTGGATCCCTCACAGTTCTTTTGGAGAGTAGAATCATCTGGGAAATCAGAAAACTGAAAGGTATTTTTTATTCCCCAAACAAAACAAAACAAGACAAAATAAAACTTCACTCCTGACTCTTGGTGGTTGAAAGCAAATGTGTAGACAATGCTGATGCTTGTTCCTAATTTAATGAAAAATGAAAATCCATAATACAGCACTAGTCAACATGGAGCCCAAGTGTGAAAGCTAATCTCATCATGAGGTGTTAAAACACATGGAAAAGTGGGAATAATGGATAAGGCGTTTTAACTGTAAATTTCAGCTTGGCAGTGATAGGCGATAATGTTCACCCACAAGAAAAGGCTTTCATTTCATACCTGTTTTGTGGAGCTGGTGTTAATTCTCAGGGAGGTTGCAAAGACTGATGTATTTTGCCAATTTCATAACTGCTCTTGGATCCGAGGAGCAGAGGCTCAAGGCTCCTTATAGAGTCACGTGTTGATTTTCTAATTTATTTATTCATAAATTATATGTTTCTGTTTATAATAAGAATTTGCAATGGCTTAAAGCATGCCTTTACTTCTATACCTGCCAGGGCTGTGTTTTATCATTCTTCTGGCTTTGGGAAAAGAGAGCTGGTTCTGTTGGATTGCAGGGGGGGGAAAAAAAAAGGTCTGAATATGGGTGTGCTGAGGGGAAGGGGGAAAGGACTGTCAGTTAATACATCAAGATGGAAAATGGAAACCCATTTACTGAGTATTTTATTTATTTATATCCCATTTAAAACTTCCATTACAGTGCACAACACTTACACGTGTGCTATGATCACATGGGAATCTTGTTCAAAAAGCAGCTTCCTAGGCCCCAACTCCAGACCTCCTTTTTCAATGAGTCTTCTATCAGGTCCAGGAATCTAAATATTTAATAAGCAACTGAGGCAAGTTTGCTGGGTTAGAAAACATATTTTGAGAAATGACACAGTGATCACTCTCTCTGATTGATTTATTAATATTCTGTGCATGACTGGCTGATCAATTCCTTTTCCTCTCTTCCAGTGACCTGACTCCCATTTCTACCCTCCTAAACCCATTTTTAGTTCATTCAGGGAAGTTAAACTGGTAACTAGTAGAAAAGTCTCCCTGTAAGACTACAGTCACCTTCCCTGGTTCTGCTAGTAATTAAGAGATAGTGGTAGAAGTAACAGACATAGACTTTGAGAAACATTACAATCTTGTTTAATCATCCCAATGATTTGAGAAGCTCCATATTACAACCTATTACAGACTCCCCTTAATGGTTGAAGGAGCTAATGTATAGAGAAGCGAAGGGAATGGGCCAGTGTTATAGACAGGAGTAGAAGAGGTAGGAAGAGTACAGTGTGTGGGTACTGTTACATATGGCGTTTCTTGAGAAATCAGTGATCATTAGGAAGCTGACTGTGTTAAATCACATGCCCTTGGGGAAAAAATAACAAAAGAAAAAAAAGTTAAGTCTTGTCACTACCGTCAAAATAGGAAAGCCATTTCAATCTAAAGCATGAAACAATCAAAGTGAAAACATAAGCGTCTGGTTTCTCTTTTATCCAGTCAAGTTACGTGGGAGGGGTGTGTATGTGTAAGAGACTACAAGAAAAGGAGACTAAAGACTTTTCCCTGCAGAGAACAAGCTGAGTTAGTGCCGATCAAAGGCTGACATCAAACATACGGCCTCAATAAATGAACCTGCTGTCTGTAAACTCTCATTAGCAAGCAGGAAAGATGATTATTAATTTCTCAGGTAACATATTAACTTTGCCTCATCCTGATTTCTAGGCCTCAGTCACTTTCTACCATGTCCTTTTGCTGCTTTTCAAAATCAATTTGCAATTTAATGGGGAGTGTGTGTGTGTGTGTGTTCATATAACAAAACTCCAGGAAAGGAGATCCATGTCTTCTCCACGAAAAGAACAAGTGGGGCGGGTGTTAATCAAAGGCTGATATCAAACATATGGCCTCAGTAATAAAAACTGCGCTCTGTAAACCCCTTTTCAAGAGGAGGAAGCTTCATTGTGAGTTTCTCAGGCCATGTGTGTTACCTCCATGTTGTTCTAATTTCTAAGCCTCAACATATTCTTTTCTTTACCATCTCAAATTCAATTTGCAATTTAACGTCATGGGGTCTATCAAATGGTGAGGTCTTCCATGTCCTCAGTCACATAGAAAAACAAAGAGCATTTTGTGCTGGAACCTTGCCCATACAACACAAATGACATTAAGTCATCAGAATGAAAGAAAATCACATTTCATAAATTTGAGTTTAATCTATATGTAAATTTAGCCAACATTCTTTAAAGAGTAATAATTCATAAGTATTGATGTTTACACTGCTTGGCAATTTTTTTTATTAGTTTAAGTAATGATCTAGATACAAACCACATTCTTTTATTTTACAAAAACAGGTGTTTGGTTGTCTGAAGAGATACAGAAGAGAGACCAATCACTTTCAGACAGACAAAACCACCGAATCCTTTCATGCGCCATCGAAGAGCTTTGATACCAAAGAGAAAGCTACCAATTTTTGCTAATTTATAATACATATTTACTCAGAAAAATTTAAGATTCCTCCTAATTCACACTTTTAGTAATTATTCTACTTTAAATAAATAAAAAATAACGAGAAACAATGAAAAATTGGGATTGTTCAGATAGTTATATTCCAAGAACCAAACAAAAAATATCTTTTTACTCATTGTATCTTAAGAGTCTAGCATATTGATTGTGATGGAGTGACCCTCGCCATCAATAGGTTTTGGATAAATATTGCCTTAGACAGAAGTCTCATGTTTAAAAGCACCTATCAGAGTAACACCAACTGCCATTACAAGTAATTTCCAATACTTCCCTAACATATTAGAAGCTTTTTTCCTCATTTGTGTGACAGCTGACTATCCTACCATCAGCAAGTCCATGCCCTCAATTCCTTTCATCTTATGGTTACGGCTCCCCCTAGTGCTCATTGTTCTCTGCTTCCATGAGCCAAAGGGGAAAAACAGGGTGGAAAGGACACCATTGCTTCTTAGAAGCCCTGGCCCAGAAGTGATAAACATCACTTCCTTTCATGTCCATTGCTGAGTGCTAGTCATGTGCTCACACCCCATACCCAGTGTGCTTTCTGGCTGGCCACCTGCTTCCCAGAAAAGTAACATCTTAAGGAGGACTGCACATTTTCATGAACAACCAAACCTGACACAACGAGAATCACAGGATCTTGTCTAATATAATCACTTTCAAGCCTGGCAGTGGATCAGCATCACCAGAACCTGGAGAGTTTATTCAGAAATATAGATTTCCTGTCCTCTGAACCAAGAGACTGTGATTTAATAGGTGTGGTAGAGTCCAAGATTATCCTGCCCAGAGTCACTGAATGCTAATTAATCATCTATCTCCAGTCTGAAACACCACCAAATCCACACTGAAATGCTCACTTTGCTCTGTAACTCGATGTCAACATCAAAATCCTGTGTTTGCCGTTCATGAATCTACATTTTAAAAAATTATCTGGAAAACAGTCATGGCTACACCAGCCTTTTTTGACTGTTTACTAAGTGCCACTAAGTGTCCCAAAGCCTTTATATGTGCTAGCTTACTTGGCTTAATTCCTTATGTCCCCCCTATTTTTGTATTTAAGCTTCAAGAAACCCAATTGAAGTAGGTATCATCCCCATTTTCTAGAGAAAGATATAGAGGCACAGAGGCACCAAGTTGTACAAATTTATTCTAGAAAGTGTCAGAGCTGATTCAAACCGAAGCAAGCAAACTCTAGAGCTTTTGTCTTCCTCACTTCACTATAACCAGGTGATTCTGAGGGATGTTAAAGTCTGAGAACTATTGAGTCATGAGAGATATGCAAGTACTTCTGATACAAGTAGTGGTTAAAAAAAACACTTGGAGAAACACTGAAATAAAATTTTTAAATGTTCTTCATTTTTGATTTCAAACTCAGTATAGATATCTACTCTGAACTCCGTATCTGTGCATTCAAATACCTTTTCTACATGTCATAATTCAACTCTTTATGGCCTAGAACAAACTCAAACTCCCTGCTAATTTCTCTTCCTCCAGCACTCTCTACTTCAAAAAGGACATAACCTTTCCCACAGGTGAGCAGGTCTGAAAACCTGGAAATCATCCTCACATGTCTCTTTCCTGCATCACCCGTTTTGCTAGCATCATGAGTGATTCCTGACACTCTCACCTGCTAAATCTGTCACTACTCCCCTCTTCTCTTCTGTAGTCCTTGCTATTACCATCTTCCCCAGGGCTTTGGCAGCAGCCTGGCATCTTGTCTCCCACTTTTTGTCCCCAAGCCATTCTTCATATTGTGGAAAGAGTGATCTTTTCAAACCATGAGAGATGAAACCCCAGATCCTTAATATTTCCTAGAAAAGTCTGCATGTGCGGCTCTGATTACTACATGGGCCTTAGCTCAGGCCATGGTCCCCAGCCCCCATGCTCCAGGCATGTTGATCTTCCTTTAGTTCTAACTCCACTGTTTCTTTGTCTTCAGCTTTTCACATGGGTCCCTGTGCTTGGAATGCTCCCCTCAGAAGAGCATTGCATAAGTTACTTCAGGACTCTGAGCCTTAGTTGTCTCATCTATAAAATGGGTATAAAACTTTGGAACAGAATTGTTAAAATCATGAAATAAAATGTATATAGTCAATAAATTTTAGTTTTTCTGCGTATGTTCAGGCCTTTTTTCATATCTTCCAATAATCTTCATATTAGAACATATAAAATGATGTTTCTTTTCACTCTTTTACTAGCAGCAATTTCATGAAATCTCAAGGTTAGATATGTCCCTTAAAGAATTTATCTTATTTCAGAAATTCAATAAAATAAAGTCATCACATATCTTGCTGGGGAGCTCTTTCCCTGCAGTTTTTAATTACTGTCTAGTTAACAATATCCTTTAGAATGTTGCATCTTTTACAAATGTAGGTGCTGGATGGCTATAATTTTCAAAATTACTACTTTGGTCTACAACCCATTTAATGAGTTAGTAAAAACAATTAATGGAATTTACATACTTACTTGGGCTCTGACAGGGAGGAAAAAAAGAGAAGATTCCAAATAAATGAGCAAGTAAAAGAGCATTAATTAGCATCTAATTTGTAATTGCAGAGTTCAGTGCTCAATACTTTAATTGAACTTTTATGTTGATGTATAAGGTGAAAGCATACCCAACTTCTTATTGAGATAAGATTAATATTATCCTCATAAAAAACTCTCAAGAATACTGATTATTGAAGGAACAAACATATATAACAAAGGGTTGTCAGCAGTATGAGCCGGCAAGGAGGAGGGATGGTACAGCATTAAATACATGCGAAAGATGGAAGGGCAGTGAGGTTCTGAATAAAATGTCCACAGAAATGAGGGTCCAACCAAACATACTGGTTATTGCATTAGTACGTTAAGTCTAGGACTAATACAACTTTTGTTAGCATGTAAGTCATAATTTAAGAAAATAAATGAATATTTGAAATAGGGACTGAAAAGCCTTTGGCATGTAATGGGTAAATTCGGACAAGACATCTTAAAAATAATTGGATAATAACTATTTAAATTCCACATTCTGGAGCATAGTGAATTCTTTTTGGGAGAGGTTGGAGTTTTATAATTCTCAGCTGCATGCACCATGTATAGTTTTAGCCAGTCGATACTGTAGTTTAGCACAAGGGGTATCATAGGCAGATGAAGTGACAAAAGGGAGGATTTTAAGCAGCAGGAGAGGGCCTCAGCTGTCATCTATGCAAACCCGTGTCCATTGCAGCTCTGCCTCTTGCTGTACAAATTTGGAAGGAAATTCAACCTTGCTCAGTCTCAGTTTCCTCATTCATAAATTAGAGATGTTATTACCTGACTTACAGTATGGCTGTGAGGTTTATCAAGGCAATTATGCAATGTGGCAGAAGCGGGATTCAAACTTCAGCAATTTGAATCCAGAATCCACACTTTTACTGGGGTTAAGCTAAACTCATCCTTATTCTGCTCCTGTGTGATTCTGATGCACAAAATGTGGCTTCAGCACATAGTGAGTGCTCAACTAATTGTAGTTATCAGCATACAAAATAAATATCTATTTGCATTTTTTAATATTTGGTCAAAGTCAGTTGAGATGGTAAATGACAGACTTTGGCCTAACAAAGCTTACATGGGGGCTAAAGTCAGCCTGGGGGCCAGGTGGGGAGCAGGTGAAGTTGTAGGGGAGGCAGGCATGGATTCCAGGTGGGGTAACATACCTGGGCTGTGGGCTTTTGTCTGTTAGCTGCTGCATCTTTCACCAGCAATGAGCAACCTTTCAAGCTAGCACTTGTATGGGGGGAGTTACTGCCTCTCAGCACTGCCAGACGTGTCCCGCCTCCTGCGGTGGAGGCAACTGTCCCTATCACATAAATCTTGAAAAGAAAGTATGTTTTAAAAACTTACTTTCCACGACTGTAGTCCCAGCTACTCGGGAGGCTGAGGCAGGAGAACAATGTGAACCCGGGAGGTGGAGGTTGCAGTGAGCCGAGATCACGCCACTGCACTCCAGCCTGGGCTACAGAGCCAGACTCCATCTCAAAAAAAAAACAAAACACAAAAAACAAAAAACAAAAAACAAAAAACTTACTTTCCTTTTGACGTAAGTGTGAACAAGCTTGTGCCTAAAAGTTTTGGTTAAAAAAAAAATGTATATATAATTTTAAATGCATTAAAGAGATCACTACTGCAAAAATTCCTCTAATAAAACTTTTATAACACAATCTACTGATTATTATAAAATATGTAGGAACTCTTTGGGGGAAGAATAATTGAAAAGATCTGCCTACTCTAAAAAGTTGTTTCTTTTTGTCTATACAATAATCATTTCTCAGCACCTACTCTGTGCCAGGCTCAGAAGATGTAAGAATGACCATGTCAGACCCTCTCACTGCCACAGAGAAGCCATCTATGGAGCAGACAGATGGGACTAGGGACAAGTAGGTGTCCTGAAATGTATTAGGTGATGAGGCTGAAGCCTGCACAGAAGATTTTAGGGCACTAGGGGCAAAATAGAAAAGGTGAATGCTCAATTGTATTCAGATGAAGGAGAATCAGAAGCAATTTTACCTTAGAGTGATGATTGCCCGGAACTTTGAAGAGTATGTATTTTCTGGGGCAGAGGAAAGGAGCAGGATTTCAGGCTAAAGACACTACACAGGGCAGCAGGTCATAAAATAACCTGGAAGTTCCTTATCCATTCTAACCCTCAGTTCCCAACTTAGCAAATGAGAAAATACAGCACAGTGGCCAAGAATTAGTTCTATTGCTCATGTCTGATAGAAAGGCTCTACCACCTACTAGCTGGGTGAGCTTGCACAAATTAATCCGCTAAGCTTCAATGTCTACATCCGTATTTACAAATCCCAAAGGCTTTTCCTTCCTATCTTTCTCTTTCCAATCTTTGCCCTTCCCTTCCTCTGGAGATTGGCGGCATGTGGACTAAGGAAATCAAGGGAATTGCAGAGGCAATAGTGTCAAGGTGGGGTCTTGAGAAGGCTGCAGAAGTGAACAGATGAATAATCAGGGTCCTCAGAATGAACAGGCAAAAATAGTGTGCCCAGGAGCCAAGGTCAATTGGAATTACAGCATAGCTGGAAATGTGTTGAGGGTGGAGGGGGTCGGGGGGAGGGAGGGGGAGAGAGAGAGTAAAAAGTATAGGTTGTGAGCAAACATTGGCAAATGAACAATTGACAATTCTACATCAAGGAGATACATGACATGTTTGTAATCTTCTTGTAACTTCTTTATAAGTTTAAATTTATTTCAGAATGACATTTGAGGAATATGGATAAAGAGTATTCCTTCAAGTTTTCCATAAGTATAAAATTATTTTACATAATTTTTAAAAATCACACCTTGTCCCTCCAGTACCTTCATTCCTGTTCAAATTCCTTCTACAGCACTATATAATGTTTTAATTTCTCTTTAAGTTTCTGTTTTCTCCCACCAGAATATAAGCTTTTGAGGCTGGGGATATTTTTTTCAATTTTCTTGGCAGCCATGCTGTATACCTTACAATTTGAACAAAGCTTTGCAATAACCGGCATTTACAAAAGGCTTCTAATGAATGAATGATTGAATGAATAAATGGATAAATAAGTCTATGATAGGGTGATAATTAGGAGCTGAGCATATGTGTACACTATTTACACATGTGACACACTTAGCATTATGTTAAATGCTCAATAAATGTTTTGTAATAAATAATATAAATTGATATCTATGGCTATAGTTTCTGTTGGGCAGTAGTAAGAGATTAGGCTGAGGTCAGGCCACATGAAGAAAGAACTCATGGGTCATAACAAGAAACTTACACTTTATTCCATAACCAGTGGGAAGTGACTTAGCTAGATTTATTTCCATAAGTTTCCCCAAACTGTGTCCCTCAAAATGTATATGTTGGAATCCTACTCCCAGTATCTCAGAATATGGCCTTATTTGGAGATAGGGTTTTTACAGAGGTGTCTAGTTAAAAGAGGGGGCCCTAAGCCAACATGACTGGTCTCTTTATAAAGACGGGATATTGGGAGACAGGCTCACATGGAGGGAGAATGCCATGTGAGTAGGAAGACAGCTATCTGTAGGCCAAGGGGACAGGCCTGGAACAGATTCTTCGCTCACAGCCCTCAGAAGGAACGACGTCACCAAAACCTTTATTTCAGACTCTTGCCTCCAAAACTGTCGGATTACATGTTTCTGTGATTAAGCTACTCACTTCTTGGCACTTTCTCATGGTAGCCCTAGGAAAGTAATACAATCCCTCTGCCAGTCATTTGGCAATAAGAGGAGGGATGATTAAAGCAGGGCAAGTCACTTAACCCTCCTGATCTCTCGTTTTCTCATGTGTGAAATGGAGATAATATCCATTCAGCATATCTCATGATCACACATGAAAGGGAAAATGTCAAAATGTATAAGGTAGAATGGTGATAAACATAAAGGAATATGAAAATTAAGGCACAATAAGGTAAATACATAGGAGTTCTTTTAGATTTAGGAAAGTTTCTTTGAATATTCATCACAAGTAAGCCTTTCTGATCCAAAGGATAATGTTGTCAATAACAAATTCTCACCCTGTTTCTAAAGAGAATTTCCCTTCTGGGTGTCATTTCCAGTTGTTAATGGACCCATTGAGGGAGTGTGATGTGAGCAAAGAATGATAGCTCCATGGTCAGAATGGCGTTTGTCTTCCACAGAAACAATGAAATGAAAAAAAAAAAAAAAGTTCTATCTTGGAAAATAACTGGCAGTGAAAGTGGGGACTGGTCATCTTACAGAAACTGTGAACACAAATGATTGAAAGGTCAATGGATAAAAGAAACTGCCCAGGAGATGGTTTCCTGGAGAACACCCTATTGGTAACAGCCCTAGACCCAGTGAACTTTGCTGTTCGTGGAAATGAATGAACATGGCACTTACAGCCTAAGGTAGCTCTAACAGACTAGTGCTTTAATCTCCATTTTTAAAATTAAAGTAATGGATAACTGCCCCATTCCCAAATCTATTAACGCCTTACAATTAAGTCTTTAATGGAGGTTCAATAGCCAAATAATTTGTCTTTAAGGAAAATAAATTGTTGACCGTTCCCTTTAGGTTGTATGTTATTAGCTTTCACCTAAATTACCACCTTGCATAAAGGGTAGGTCAGTTGGAAGTTTTTAAAGGGGTTGTGCTTTACCAAGTTGTTCTGAGTCAAAGAAAAAAAAATCATGGAATACTACTTTGTCTTGTTGTTATTGTTGTAGTTGACTATTTTTAGTGAAAACACTGTAAGGCAGAAATAATTGTAATGTCCAACTCACAGGCTACTTACATGGAATAAGGGTATGCACAAGCAATTCTTAGCACGGTGCTCCGCACAGCATAAGTGCTCAAAAAGTAATAGTCAATAATAACAATGATAAATGGAACACAAAGATTTATTCAACAGATATTTTATTAGCATCTAAAGTTTGGAAGGCATGATGATTAGCGTGGTCAGAAAGAATAAATCTCTGCCTTCGAAAAGCATGCACTAGTTTCCTGATTTTAGGAAGCAGGGTTTAGAAGTTCATACTTGTCCGTATTCAAGCGCTTGCTTACTAACCCAACGTATGCTGTCTTTTTTCTTATGCGCATTTCAGTGGTCCAGTCATTTGTAATTAAAATAGCCCAGACTAACAAAAGGCATACGCTGGCCTTACTACCAAGGGGATCAGCAGCAGCAAGACAGATGGCACTGAATTGGAGGAAGGTCAGAAAATGCATTCTGGAGGAGGTGGCATTCAAAGGAGGCACGGCTTTCATAAACAGATTATCAATGAAGAAATGGTCTAGGCAGAATAAGCAGCATGGAGGAAGCCATGAGACTGACCTATGCCTCCCACAGATGTTTGTATGACTGACTGTCATCTTACTGGTGTCAGCTGGGATTTCATCTCCCCAAGATAGCCTTCTTTGACCATCCTAATACCCTGAGTTACACTCCACCATATTTTTTGATTTACAGACTTCATAGCACTAACATCCTCTGAAATTCTCTGTCAATATGTTTACGATCTGTTTCTACCTTGGTATATGAGCTACATGAGAACACTGCCTTTGTCATCTCGCTCCCTCTCAATCCCCGCTGCTCACAAAGTCCACAGCAAACATTTGTTGAAAAGAAGAGGTGGCTAGGTGAAGAAAGGCAGAAAATAAAGCTAGAGTCAGAAGTCAGAGGCTTTATTAACCCAAAATATACTTTCTTTGTATACCAAAAACACAATCCATAAAAGAAATAATTGATAAGCTGGAGTATATTACCATTAAATATTTCTACTCTTCAAAAGACACTATTCAAGAGAAGAAGATGGGCTACTGTCTAAAAGAAAATATTTGCAAAATACACACAGTGAAGGACTACTACCAAAATATGTAGAATGCTTAAAACTCAAAAACAATGAAATGAACAACCTGATTAAAAAATGAGCAAAAGACCTAAATATTTACTTCACCAAAGGAGACATACACATGGCAAGTAAGCGTATGAAAAGATGTTCCACATCATGTGTCATTAGGGAAATTTAAATTAAAACAATAACAAGATACCATTACTTACCTACTAGAATGGCCCAAATACAGGACACTAACACCGCCAAATGGTGACAAAGATGTCAAGCAACAGGAGCTCTCACTCCTTGTTAGTGGGAAGCAAAATGGTACAGTCACTTTAAAAAAGAGATTGACAGTTTCTTACAAAACTAAACATACTCTTACCATATAGCCTAGCAGTCTTGCCCTTGATATTTTCCCAAACGAGTTAAAAACTTATGTCAACCCAAAAATCTGCACACAGGTGTGTATAGCAGCTTTATTCATAATTGCCAAAACTTGTAAGTAGCCAAGATATCTTTCAGTAGGTGTGTAACTGAGTACCCTCATTTTTCTAAAAGAATGAAAATGAGTTATTTTTTAAATTATGTTTTCTTTTTTTCTCTTTCCTCCTTTTCCTCACTTCCTACTTAACTCTTTAGAAATTCAATGGTAACCTTTATCTTCCCTTAACCAGACATTAGTTATAGGGTGAGCTTATCTATTTGCTTACTTAGAAGCTCCAGAGCTGGAACTCTCTCCCACCAGAACATTGCCTCAAGAGACAACAGTCAATGTACAACCTAAAGTATGGTCTCTATGAAACTCCCACCTAGAGGGTATCTCAAGACAACAGCCACCTTGCAACGCTGTTCTACCCACGAAGGCTCCAGCTTGACCACCCAGTAGATAAGTCATGCAGACCCCCACTCACTTGCACCTTTCCTGCATGCTGTCCGTGCCTCGTTTCCTTTTAAAAGGCCCTGCTTTCTGCCCCAAAGTGGAAGCGGTACCCTAGCTTTAGCATAAAAAATCATTTTCTTCATCTTAGACCTTGCTCTTGTTAATTGGACTCTGTAAGCAGTGAGCAACCGAACATGTGATTTGGTTACATGTGCCGTGAACAATAAATGATTGTACATCCAGACAATGGAATACTGTTTATTGCTATGAGGAAATGAGCAATCAAGCCATGAAAAAACATGGAGGAACGTTAAATGCATATTAGTACTAAGTGAAAGAAGTCAATCAAAAAATGCTACATACTGTATGATTTCAACTATATGATATTTGGAAAAAGTCAAAACTATGGACACTGTTATAAAAGATATATGGTTGTCAAGGGACAGTGGGAAAGGAGTGATGAATAGGTCTAACATGAAAGATTTTCAGGGAGTGTTAACAAACAGTCAAACTGTAAAATATTTGAGGGAAATTTTTCTTAGCCAAATATGAGTGACCACAGCCCGTGACACAGCCCTCCGGAGGTACTGAAAACTTGTGCCCAAGGTAGCCGAGGTACAGCTTGGTTTTATACATTTTAGGGAGGCGTGAGACATCAATCAAATACAGCTAAGAAATACTCTGGTTTAGGTTGAGAAAGGTAGAACAACTCAAAGGTGGAGTGTGGGGGGGTGGTGCTTCCAGGCTATAGGTAAATTTAAACATTTTCTGACTGACAATTCGTTGAGTTTGTCTAAAGACCTGGGATCAATATATAAAGAAAATGTTCAGGTTAAGATAAAAGATTGTGGAGACCAAGGCTCTTTTGAAGTCTTATAGTAGCTGCCCTGAAAGACAATAGATGACAAATGTTTCTAATTTTCAGATCTTTAAAAGATGCTAGACTCTTACTTAATCTCTCCAGGATTGAGAAGGCCTGGAAGAAAAAGATCTAGCTACGTTAATGGAGATTCTTTACAGATGCACATTTTTCCCCACAAAGGACAACTTTGCAGCACTGTTTCAAAATACGGCAAAGAAACATGTTTTGGGGGTAAAATATTTCGATTTTCTTCCTTGTCTCGTTTGTAATGTTATGCCAGGGTCAGGTTGGAACATAAGTCATAACATAGGGTTAGAGAAAACCCATCTGATGATGATTTATGATTTGTAGGGCATGACTCCCCAGGCCCCTTGGATAGGAGTTTGGGCAAGATGAAACAATCAGAGCTTAGTTAGTCCTCAGGAGGGAAACTTTTCTGTATGACAGTGGGTATATACGTGATACGTTTTGGCTCTGCGTTCCCACCTAAATCTCATCTTGAATTGTAATTCAAGTGTCCCCATGTGTCAAGGGAGGAACATAATGCGGGGTGACTGGATTGTGGGGGAGGTTTCCCCCATGCTGTTCTCGTGATAGTGAATGAGTCTCAGGAGTGCTGATGGTTTTATAGTGTGGCACTTCCTTCTTTCACTCCCTCCTGCCACCTTGTGAAGACGGTGCCTGCTTCCCCTTTGCTTTGTGCCATGATTGTAAGTTTTCCAAGGCCTCCCCAACCATGTGGAACTGAGTCAGTTAAACTCCTTTCCTTTATAAATTACCCAGTCTCGGGTATGTCTTTATAGCAGTGCAAGAATTGACTAATATGATATGTCATTATATATTTTTCAAAACTCATAGAAGGTACAATACCAAGAGTGAACTCTAGTATAACTAGGGATGATGGTTGATAATCATGTGTCAATGTAGGTTCACTAACTGTAACAAATGTGGCACTCTGATGAGGATGTGGGTAGTGAAGGAGGCTGAGACTGGGCATACAGGGTTTATAAAACCTCTATACTTTCTGCTCAATTTTTCTGTGAACCCAAAACTTCTGTAAAATATAATGCCTATTTAAAAAGGAAAACACAGACCACCACCACCTTAGAGGCTTCAGGACCGAGACTTGATTCAGAGAATAATAAGGATCTGGGGGTTTTGAGAAGGGGAGTATAATTTTCAAGCCCAGAGAAGACATAGCTTTGGGGAGATTTGAGTGTATGCAAGAGGCTGACTGTAGGCCTGGACAGAGGGTGGTGAGAACAGTAAGGTCATTGCAAGCATCTAAACATGGAGATCAAGTTTATCTAATTTACTGAATGTTCTATGGGAGCCTAAGTCTTTCCTTTTACATGATGTCCATACCAAAGCTAACACTGACGGATTTTTTTTTTTTCTCTCTCGGGACTAGCTGCTCTGTAAAGACTCTTATTTTTTCAAATACAATTTTTAAAACTAGAAACTACTGTCTTCTGCATGAATCTACAATGGCTATTTTCCCCCAGGTAACAGCCTTGTGAAAAGATCTTGTCAATGGTTGCTTGATCAGATGATGAAAGCATAGCAACTTTGAAAGTTTTACAACAAACTAAAGTTTTCCACATGCTTGCCTACTCCAGGCTTCAAAGTGCCCTGGGCCAGATCTTGGCAGCCTTATCTCCTCTTACACAGATTCATTTCTATTCCAAGTTCTGCTGCGATCATGTTATTCAGTTTTTTGTTTTACATGCTTTTATAATTAGTAAAATTATACCACTGTGTGTATTTCTGTACATTTTTATCCTTTCAAGGTTTTCACGATTTAGCTAACTTGATATGTATTGTATTATCATATTTATTTTTCCCTATTATTATTTTTAATTTTATGAATACATCACAATGTACTTTTTTTTTCTGTTGAGGATCATTTAAGATGTTTTCAAGTTTTTTCCCCGATCCTATACAATGATATCATGGACGTTCAAAGTTTTCATCCTCTTTTGCACACATGTGAAAATTCCTTCAAGGTACATACCTAGTAGTAGACTTGCTATGTCAAAAGGTATGTAAATAATACAATTTATTAAATATTGTCAACTGTCCTCCAAAGAGAGCATCCCTGACTCAAACACTGTGTGAAATTTACAAATTTGCTATGTCCTTGCCCAGCCCTTAGGAGTCATTTAGCTTTAGATTCCTGTAAGTACTACACTTATGGAATGATGTCTTCCTAAGGTTTTAATTTATACTATGTCAGATTGAGCAGGCTGTCATGTATTTATTGGCTTTTAACTTTTGTAAATGGCATTTCCATACATTTGGCCCATTTTTTTCACCAGATTGTTTATCTCTTTCATTTTGATTTGTAGACATTCTCTGTAAATTCTGGATACTTATCTTTTGTCAGTATTATGCATTGCAAACATCTCCTCAAAGTCTGTTCCTTGTCTTTTTACCTTATGATATATTTGGATGAACAGATGTTTCTCCATTTAATGAATTCAAACTTATCTACTTTTTCCTTTATGGTTTGTCATTTCCTGTGTCATTTAAAAAAGAAAATTCTTCTAAACCTAGGCTTGTAAATATAATGTCTTACCTTGTATTCTAAAGGTTTAAAAGTTTCACTTTGAACAGTGGGTCTTTTGTGCATCAGAATTTAATTTTGTGTCAATCTTTTCCTCTTCTTATGGACCTTTCACTCAAGTATCCTCTTTCATTGCCTTACTCAATCTTGACTTGTTATAAGAAATCTTGATTCCCACTTCCTTTATGAATCCATCACTTAACACTCAAATTCTTGCTGACTTCTTCCTCCCTAGACTGCTAAAGTATCTGTTGCTGAATTTGTAATTATTTTTTATCTGAATACTGAGAATGTACATAGATCCCTTCAGTGGCCAAACAGGTAACTTTCATGAGAGAAACAGGTCAGAATAGACATAATGAATTGTGAATGGTGGAATGGGGTGAACAACAGATACACAAGACCTCCCTAAAGGTGAGGCTGCTCCCCAGACCTGGCCAATTATTGCCGGAGGAACCATGGACCCAGATTTGCCAGATCTTTTTAATTTTGTTTTTAAACCAAAACCAGGAATTTACATTTTAAAATAAAATCCACTAATTTCTAAAGTTGGCAACAATTTGAAATGGTAATAGGAATAACATGAAGATCTAAGATGTATAGTCTAACATAGTGTTTACTGACTTTTTTTTTTTTTCCCATTATTACCTCCCTAAGAAACCTTAAACATCTTTTTATCCCAATCATTTACCCTTGGAATTAAATATTAAAAAATAAGATCGTATCAGGAAGGGTTGAAATTTGGAGAGAGAGCCACAGATCATTGTACCAACTAACAATTTGTTGCCCCTCCCCGAGAACCAATTCTTGCCTTATTGAGAATGTATGGCCTAATGGTTTCTAGTTATTACATAATACGTAATCATCATTTTTCTTCATAATTAAGGCATGAGCTCTTTGGAACAGGTCTCTCACTCTAATCCACATAGAGCCAATCACAGAGCCGAGATTATGATGCATGCTCAAAAATTGTGGAACAACAGGGAAGTTCATAATCACACTCAGATTCTGGAAAAATAATTTAGAGGAAATTCTACAATGTGATCAATCCGATCTACAATGTGATCGTTTATCATTCTAGTCAAACCCCCACTTTAAGAAAATGGCAAACAGATGAAACTTCTCCTGCAGTCAAGGCTGTACCACTGCTCTTGGGGTTGGGATGTAGTCCCCTCCAAGAGCTTTCTGAGATATCACTAACCACAATGCCAGAGAAAGCAGTGTCACAGTCCCCAAAGAAGGAATAAAGAAGTGGGAGAAGTAGAGAAGGCCTCTGAGCCCACTCCTTTCTAGGAGAATCCAGACTCCTTTTGAGTATGCTCAAGCTATGGCCGTTGCAGTTTTAGCTCAGCCGCATTTCTTAAGCTTCAGTTTGTTCACCGAGTCCAGTTTACATATAGCCCATGGAATGGGTCAAAGGCTTATTTCTTGGGTCCAATCAATCCTAGAACAGGGATCAGAACACTAGATTCAAGTTTTGTGTGTCCCCAGGAGCCTGGGACAAAACAGCCTCTCTGATCTTCAGTTTTCTTGTATGCAAAGTAAGATAGCCATAAGATCAATCCCAAGCTCAGTGTTCGCAGAGATCAGTGGCATACAGTTGCTGAAAGCACAGACTCGGAGCCCATCAGACATGTATTTGACTTTAAAACATGTAACGTAGTAGCTGGATGACCTAAAAAATGTTATATAAACCCTCTTGGCATTAATTTTGACAAATGTAAAATGCTGATAATAATTTTTATTCACTTGTTTGCTCTGAAGATCAAATGAGATTACAGGGAACAACTTTGTCATATGATTAACTGAGTTAGTTACAAGAAAACTTACTATATTATAAAAGACCAAAGATATATTATTATTCATTATCATTATTACAGGCTGTTTTGTTCTGCTGTCTTGAGCTCTATCAGCATCCAAAACCAGTGAAATATTCTTTACCTCTGCCATGCAAATTTCCGGGTTCCCATGAGAGGAAAATTTCAGCAGAATCTCCTTTTTCAATAAAATGTGTAAAATTTATCTCTTTGAAGGTTCTAATTCCAACCCTGCCTTCTACATCGTTCTCCTGGGCAAGGAGCCAAGGAGGTTGCAAGTGAGCGTGACAAAAATATATCCACTGAAAGGCCACAAATATAACACCACAATGCTACTCTAAGAGCCTATACACAATAACAAAGACTTCCAAAACTTCCAAAGAAGAGTTCCTGAGTGTGTGTGTCTCCTCTTATGTTTTTGTTTGCTAGGTGTCTATCTCAGTGATACTTTTTCTTATTTTTTCAACATCCTTATTTAGATGTAATTTACAAACCACGACATTCATTCTATGATTCTTATTTATCTTTTTGTAGAGTATTTCAGATGGTCTGTGTGCATCAGACTAAGTTTATATAAATTTCCTTCTGAATGTGTACAAATATATATGTTTCTTTCTCTGTGTACCAGTACCTAAGTCTGTATGGACCTGCGTCTGTAGATCTCTGGATCTCTTTCCTATGTGTGATCTCTGTGTCTGTGTGTGTGGGGGTGTGTATTACTATAAGCATGGTGTTTATTTCTTTGTGTCTTGTCTATGTTTGCATTTGTCAATGTCCATATTGGTTCTGAGTACTTGCATGAATGTTTGTATTAAAAGACAAGGTTGAGCAACTTTAATTGGGCCCATTACTGTTACTAAATTGTTTAAATAGGCCTGGTGGAAAACATGGACCAATAATTTTGAATTCTGATATTTTTCACACTAAGACCTATACCTTACTTAATTGGGTTTAGGTGACCCTAGTCATAAGCATTTCTAAAACATTCCAGGTGATGAATCTAATGCGCAATCCTATACCAGTGAAGTTGCTAGAGCACTGCCATCCTTTTGGAAATCTGCAACCTGCTTTCCTTAAATCTGGTATTAATTACAACACAGTGGGGAGAGAGGTTAATTTGAATTCTTTATTAGATGTAAAAGAGAACTTATCCTCTCCTTTCCTGTGGAACAGGGTATTATCCCAGGACATTGAAGCCTGTAAGATAACGACCCCTAAATTAACCCATGAAAACAGCTGAAAAGGAATTCCCCTCCCAGCGCAATCCTCCTTCCATTCCAGCAGATACCTGTTTCCTTTTATGAGTACATCTGTCTAATTCTGTCTAATTAAGCAGATGTATTGCTGCCTTAATTTCCATATAAATTCTTCAGAGCTTCTGTGGGTGTTTGGTAAACCCGAAGAGGATTTATTAGTATAATAAACAAAATGTTTTATTTGCAGGGGAAAAAAGCACATTTACAACATTCCTTCCACGGGGAGGGTCAGGCAAGAGAAACGATCTCAGTTAAATATGGAATCTAAAAAAGTGAAACTTATAGAAGCAGAGGGTAGAAAGGTGGTAGCCAGCAGCTTCAGGGGCACTGGGGGGACGGCCAAAAGGTACAAGCTTTCAGTTACAAGATTAATAAGTTCTGGGGATCGAATGTACAGTATGAGTACCGGTAGACTGGGTTAATTTCATTGTGATGATCACTGTACAATGTATAGAATATCTAATCATCACATTGAATATACATAATCTTTGAGAAAGAGAAAATGCAAAAGGTGGTGCAGATTAGAGATCTAAAGTTAAGGGAGGGGGAGAATTCAAGAAGAAGGAAGAAGAAAAATAAAACCTCAGATATGTAAAACTTGAAAGAAAGGGACACCCAAGGACAATCAAGTAACTTTATAAGCATTAGCGGGGGAAATGGGCCCCTTCCTTCAGGCTGCAGACTCCATTTGCAGTAAGGACGGGAGGAGTCTTTGGAGTGAGAGACTGTCTGGGTGCTGACTTTTTACTAAACCTACCACCACCAATCACACTCCGTGGAGATCTCTCAGATACTGAGGATTTGAATTCTGACATTCGTGGTGATGAAGAGTCAGTGGATAGCAGACTTTCACTTACTGAGGCAAGAAAAAAATTAAAATTCCCAATATTCTCACTATCCACTACAGCATCTAGAAGTTTACATGACACACAGTAAATGCTCAGTAAATATCTGAGAAATAAACTGGGGAGAGGTCTGGTTTTAACAATCTGCTCTATCTGAACAGGCTGCATAGAGGTATCTGTCTTTAGCAGAATGAAAGCCAAAGAATCAATAAGAAAATTCTCTTATGTCTCTAAATTTCTCACAAGGGGACTATTCTATGAAATAAAGTAATTCTAGAAAGACCAAAAACTTAATAAGATAGAGGTAGAAGTAGGGACTATGAGTCAGAGTTTATTAGCTTGATTTAATAGTGTCCATTTTCATAGAAGAACAAAGTAAGGAAACAGCTTTATACCACAACTCACCTAGAAACATCAGCCATATTTTAAACAATATAGCTTCTAAAAATAGCTCAGATAAAGGGGTTTGGGTGGATAAAAATAACTATCACATATTGGATTGTCCTTATGTACTAGCAACTATGATTTTTACACAGAAGACCCATTTCACATTCCCATTTGGCTCAGTAGGTTGGTTTAGTAGAGTCATAATTTTACGGGTAAGAATGATTAAAATTCAAGAAGTTAAATTTACTTGCCTAAGGTCACATGACTAGTGAAAGATAATCGAGAATTCTAACTCAGGTCAGTTGACTCTAGAACCCATATAATTAACCACTACACTCTGACTTTTCTTAACCTCAACAGCATCAGGTACCAAACATGCTTAAAATCACTGAGGTTCTGACTGACAAAACAATTACCAAATGTGGTGGAGAAACTTGGAGACTACTTAACATGCGTATGATCCAACTTCTTTAAACAACACACACGAAGATCCTTAACTACAGTGCAAGATATATACTGTCTCTGTATAGATCTTTGGGAACACCTTATAGGAAAGATATGAAATTACTTTGCTTGGCAAGTTTTAAGATAGGAAAGAATGTCCCATAGAGTTTTACAGCTGCCCTTGGGACTATTAGGTTCTATTTCTGTCATTTTTTAATTGAGTAACCTATAGACCTGAATAAATTTGTCCAGTAACAAAACTAGTCAATAATGAGATTAGGATGAGAATTGAGTTCCGCAAACTCCTTATCTACACAGCTTTTGATGATACCAGCTGTTTAATCTTCCTGATAACTCTTTAGAGGCAGGAAGACAGATTTGTTGACCTCACTGACTTTGACTGGACTAAAACATCCCTTGGATATTTCTGTCCATTGATCCACAATAAATTCTTAATAGGAAGACTATGTCTTCCTGAAATGGGAATTAAAAGATTCCTTTTCTCTGTACCTTGGCATTGTTAACATGGAAAATAGAGGTACAAGCATTATTCAGTTTTATTACTTAGAATGAATCCTTTGGGATAGCTTTTGTTATTTTGACCTCTGACTTACATTGATAAACTTCTGAGGCATTGGGAGGGATGCTTATACTCTAATAAAATCAAATCTCTGTATCATAGTCTGCAAGAAAAAATTCAAAACAAAAAAAACAAAATTTTTTCTAATTTTGTTTTCCCAAAATATCCCTGAAAAAAATCAAGATTTTAGAGTTTTATGTAGTATTATGCAGTCTATTAATCAATCATTAGAAATTAGCAAAAAAAGTTGCTAAATTGATTCTACTTTCAATTAGATCCAGCTTTCATCTCACCACCGCCCCCTTGTTTAATACCACTGTGGCTACTTAGCTTTAAAATGGAACTTCAACTTATTGGTGCAAAATTTCCCTTGGAAAGAGGAAAATAGAACCTTAAGACAATGAGGATGAGAAACAACAGTTTCTAGTTTAAAACTTGGCAGGTTGTAGAAGATACTAATCTGAAAGTGACCACTTGATTAAAAAAGTCAAGAACTTGTTCCTGAGGCTGGGGGCACAGAGAATGAACAAAGAGTAGAGTAGAAATGAAGAAACAGAGGCAAGATCTAACGGGGAAATTTTTTTGCACTTCGAGATACCTCATTTTTATGTTGCTTTTTATCTCCAACTACACTGTCAGGATTCATAGAAACTTGAAGTTTTTTTGTTCCAAATATTACTTTTTTTTTTTTTTTGAGATGGAGTCTCCTCTGTCACCTGGCTCATTGCAACCTCCACCTCCGGGGCTCTAGCAATTCTCCTGCCTCAGCTTCCCAAGTAGCTAGGATTACAGGCACCTGCCACCATGCCCAGCTAAATTTTGTATTTTTAGTAGAGATGTAGTTTCTCCATGTTGGTCAGGCTGGTCTCAAACTCCTGATCTCAGGTGATCCACCCACCTCAGCCTCCCAAAGTGCTGGGATTACAGGTGTGAGCCACCACACCCGGCCCCAAATATTACTAATTATGTTTGTCACATTTCTACAAAGTAGTTCTTTAGCCTATGTTTAAATAGCTCCTAGAATGTTAAATATATGGCCTTGGTTAGCAGTTCAGTCCTTCTTTAAATGTGATGAAGTTTATTCTTCATAAATAAAAATGTAAGTGGAAGTCTCAACTATTTAAACAAACATTTTTACTGCTAATCAGATATGTGCAAATTAATTAACAGCAAGATATAATTTTACAAGAGGAAAATTAGCAAACTATATTTCTCAGTGATGATACCCCATGCAAATTCACAACTTTTCTTGATCCTATCAGGAAGATGGAATTGCAAGGCAATAAGCTAGAAAAAATGTCTAAGGAGGGGGAAAAAACTGCAAGGAAAGACAAGATGCAAACACTGGCTTAAGTAAGATAAACACAAGTGGACACTGGTAATAAGTTTGGTTGAAAATTTGGTAGAGGACAGGTATGTTCTGGTGATAAAGTTTAATGTCCCTGAGGATGACAGAAATTCAAGATGTCAATACCCTCTCTTTGGGATTTTTTAATGTAGTTACCCCAACAAGAGCTTACAAAAAAGACTGTAGTGAGTCCTAACAAAATGTTTCTTGAGGTATAGGTTTGGGGGAGGGAATAGTAACCACTGCCAGAGAATCATGCAACTCCATTGGACACTGTTCTATCTCTATTATCTGAGTCGTAAAAATATAATGGGTTGAATAGTGACCTCTCAAAAGATATATTCATGCCTTAATTCCCAAACCTATGAAATTAAGTCATATGACAAAAGGTATAATTAAATTAAGGGTTTTGAAAACAGAATTTTATCTTGGATTATCTGGGTGGGCCCTAAATGCAATAACATATGTTCTTATAGACACACAGAGGAGAAGATAGAAGAGAGGGTGATATCAAGACTGAGAGCTACAAGCCTAGGAATGCCAGGGCCAACCCTAAAAGTTGGAAGAGGTAAATAGTGGATTTTTTTTTTTTTTTTTTTTTAAAGAGTACCCACAGGGAGCACAACCTTGCTAGATTTTAGACTTCTAGCATCCAGACCTGAGAGTGATTATTTTGTCTGACGCCACCAAGTCTTTGGTAATTTTTTAGAGCAGCCTCAGGATACTGATTCAGAGGGTAACAAACTGTGGCACCTTAAGGACACTAATGAAAACCTATTGCAGCTGGAGGAGGGAAACAGATTTAAAAAAAAAATCTATCCCTGGAGTAGGGGTGGAGAAAATGCCAAATCTAGATCTATAGCCATGGAATATCAGGAGTATTGGCAAGACCACACACCCAGGGCCCACTGTGCCTGCTAAAACCAAGATGTAATCAGAACAACAGGTAATATCCTGCATGCCTCTCACTAGGCTAACAAGATTCAAATCATAAGAAACTGGAAAATAATGTTGTACAGGGATAGGAAAGGGACATGAGTATGAAAAATATCCTTTCAGAGGTGGAATACAAAAGCTCAGTGTGATGTAGACTGTGAGAAAAACTATCTGACAAATAAGCCCCTACTCTAAACACAAAGTTTTGCTAGAGGAATTTAAAGCCTGTGACCCAGCAAAGATAATCACATAATAAACTTCAAACCCAGCCCAAATCCCAACTAAAAAAACACAAATGCTTACACTAAAGTCCTATCAGGAAGAACGCTTTGGCCATTTTTAGACATATAGTTAATCACACAAGTCTCTACTATTCTTATCAAGATATTCACCTTTCCACAAAAATATGGTATATTAAAAAAACACACAAATATACAACATAATTCCAAAGACAAAGCAATCAGCATTAGCAGAATCAGATATGACATAGATGTTGGAACCATGCCACAGCTTCAAAACAACCATGACTAATATGCTAAAGGTTCTAAAGGAAAAGGTGAACCACACGCAAAATCAGAAGAATTTCAGCAAGAACAAAAAGGAAAATATAAGAAACATTCAAATATGAACAATTCAAGTGCAAAATACAACTGAGAAGAGGACTACTTTTGATAGGTCATCAGAGGACTCAGTAGTGCTGAGTAGAAAAAAAATCAATGGCTGTAAAGTTAATGACATTTACATAGCTCCAGGAGAAGGCTGGCTGCCCCACCCTAATCTTATTATTATGTAAATGAACCTTCCCCTTGGCCCGTGCCATCTTGTCTGCTCCTTACTGTACACCTGGCTGGCAGAGAAGAGAAGATGGAGCTGCCATTTTGAACATGATTGGTGCAGCTGTTGGCATCTATGTCTGCAGCTCAACTTTACAGGCTGCTCTTTGTTAGAAAGGAAAATGATTTGGGGCTGCCTTTCATTAAAAGGATAAACCTTACCGAGGACTTCGGTATCCTCCCTATCAGCCAAAGTAATTTCTTCTTAACTCCTGTATCAATAATGATTGGAAACTTGGATCTGCACAATAAAATGGCCAGCATTGTAAATGAAATAAATGAAGATAATATAAAATTCATTTTTTTAAAATTTGTAATTGCTCTAAAAGATAACTGGTTATTTAAAGCTAAAATAATGGCAGTTACTTTTGTGTTTTTAATGTATGTAAATGTAAAATATGTAGTAATAATGGCACAATGTATGAAACACAGGACTTGGGAATATACTGCTATGAGCTCTTAAACTACATGTGGAGTAGCACAATGTTATTTGGAGATTGATTCACATTGTTTAGAAACATTAAAAAAATTCTTGAGCAGGAAGGATGTGTGTATTTATAACATATGTTAAATATTTGACAGCGATGACACAAATATAGGAAGACTTGAAACTACATAATTTTATGGTTCTAAAATTACATATTAAAACTACATAACATTATATGAAGGTAATCTTCAAATTAATAAAGATATATGATTTAAATGCTAGGAAAACCATTATAATTTTTTAAAAGGTTTTAATAAGTAAATAGTGGACATAAAATGGAATCATAATATATTTAAATAATGCAAGAAAAGACAGAAAAAGGAAATAGAAACAAAATTGAATAGAACACATACACAAATGGCAGATTTTAGTTTAATTTTTATCAATAATTATATTAAATGTGAATAGTCTAAATATACTATTGAAAAGGAGAAATCATAAAATTGGAAAGAAAAGCAAGACTGCATAAATGTCATACACAATAATCCCATTTTAAATATAAAGAAATGTTTTCCAATTGTATTTCTTACAAAAAACTTCAATCAAGAATATAGAAGAAGGCTTCAACTCAAAATAAGACAATAGCCCAATAAAACATGGGCAAAATATCTAAACAGACAGTCCACCAAAGATGATACATGAATAACAAATAAGCACATAGTAATCTGATCAACATCATTAGTCACTGGAGAAACACAAAAACCACAATGAGAGACCACTCTAAACCTACTAGAATGGCATAAATGAATAAATAAATAAATAAAATTTAAAAATGATAATAGCAAATACTGAGTAAAAGGAGCAACTGGAACTCTCATACATCACTGGTAGGAATACAAAGTGATAGTCACTATGGAAAAAAAAATAGTTTGGCAGTTTTTCATAAAATTAAATATAAACATATGGTAATATGTCGCAGATATTCTACTCTTAATTAACAGGTGTGAACCCCAAAAATCTGAGACACGTCTCAGTTAATTTGAAAGTTAATTTTGCCAAGGTTGAGGATGCACACCCATGATGCAGCTGCAGAGCGTCCTAAAGACATGTGTCCAAGGTAGTCAGAACCCAGTTTGGTTTTATACATTTTAGGGACACATGAGACATCAATCAACATACGTAAGATGAACATTGGTTCAGTCTGGAAAGGCAGGACAACTAGAAGCAGGGAAGGGGACTTCTAAGTCATATGCAGATAAGAGACAAATGGTTGCATTTTTCTGAGTTTCTCATTAGCCTCTCCAAAGGAGTCAATCAGATATGCATTTATCTCAGTGAGGAGAGGGGTGACTTTGAATAAAATAATTCAAAGCTTAGGCAGGTTTGGCCTAAGCAGTTCCCAGCTTGACTTTTCCTTTAAGCTTAGTGATTTTGTAGCCCCAAGATATTTTTCTTTCACATGGTAATCTACCCAAGATACGAGAACGGTATCTACACACACACACACACACACACACACACACACACACACACACACACCCCGACACAAATGCCTACAGCAGCTTTATTCAAATGCGTCAAATTTTTAAAACACTTAGTATATTTCAAGCAGTGAAGCATCATTGTATGCCCATATAATGAAACACTATTGAGCCATTTAATAAAAAGGAAAATAAAAAAAGATAAGTAAACAAAGAAGCAGTTCTTATACAATGGTAAGAATAAATCTTCAAAACATTTTGCTAGGTTGTGAAAAGCAAGAAGCAATAGTCTACTCCATATGATTTCTATTTGCAATGACCAAAATCACACAGAAAATAGACCAACAATGGCCAGAAATGTGGGTATAGTGGGGGTTGTTGACTAAAATGGAGAAGCACAAATAACTTCTTGGGGTTATAGAACTGTTCTACATAAAATTGTGTTGGTAAATATCTAATTTCTGGTAGAGTTTTTTGGGTGTTCTCAAATGGTAGAACTATATACCACAAAGAATGAATTTAACTGTTTAAATTTTTAAAAAATCTGCAAGGATATGGAGGGAACTCAAGACAGAATGTAGATTGTAACAAATGATTCTGAGTTATCAATGAATAATCTCACTCCTTTGAAGAGGATGGACCTGAATAACCATTTTCAAAGCTATTTTGATTGGATGCTGTAAGACTTAAAGAAAAATCACAAACACTGCGTGTGGTTGATAAACTTAAGAGCAGGCAAGTCTATATGCACACTAGTGTTGAGTGACAGTTTCAGAGAAACCATCAGAGAAAGAAGTTATAAATAAGAGTGAAGACTAGAATAAATGAAACCTCATTTGCTAGATCAGAATCAGATGTTATTATGGCCTATTTAAAATATATATGCAAAGAGACAAAAATAATTATTTATATATGTGTGTGTGTGTGTGTGTGTTTGTGTTTGTATGGGTTATTATACATTCACGCATTTCCTAGCTCTGTTTGTTGAAAGAATGCAGGAACTGTGACACCACAGTAGCATTGAAAACACCAAACACCTAGGCCCTAGTTTATAAATACCATGCCCCAATGAAACAACTTACTAGGAGAAGTGATTGTTTTCAGGACTGAGACAGGCAAAACCCAGTGTGACATAGGAGCATCTTGTGGTACCTAAAAGAAAGCAAGCCTCTCCACCATGCGCCAAATAGAGTGGGTACATATTGAAAGGAGCTAATCTGCAAAAATTTCAATGGTCATAGCAAGAATAATATTAGCAACATAAATATAGTATTGGATCATAATCAAAGAATAATATAAATATCCATGAGTCCATGCTAATGTAAGTACATAACTGAATTAATAAATAAGTGTGAGTGTGGGGAAACAGTTCTTTCTTACAAAATAATCTCAATTAATAAATGTACTAAAATGAGAAAACTAGAAAATCACCATTACAGCACCATAGAAATATTTGGTTTGGTTTTGAAATACATGGATTTAAGGTTTTTGAAACTGATAAGAAAGATGCAAAGGCTATTCACATAGTTTCGTACTATCCAGTGCCTCCAAAACACTCATTAATTACAGGAAAGTAATTATTACAAAGCTGGGGATAATACCCTCTCATATCATGCCCAGAGGTCTCATGACCTTTACATAATTAATCATCTCTAATTTCAAAAAATATCAAACTCAAATTGAAAAATATTCTACAAAACAGCTAACCAGTATTCTTCAAAACTTTGGAGTTTATGAAAAAGAAAAGTTTAAGAAAATGTTTCATATTGGGGGAGACTATGGAGACATGACAACTCTATATATTTGGAATTCTGAATTTTATCTTGGTACAAAAGGATTTTCATGTAAAACTGGTGAAATCTGAGTAACTCTAGTTCAGTAAGTGGCATTATATCTGTTAACTTCTTAATTTTGGTAATTGTAAGATGGTTATATATAACACTAAAATTAGGAAATGTTGAATAAAGAACATCTGGGAATTTTTAGTACCATTTTGCAACTCCGTTCTAAGTCTAATGATCTCAACATAGAAAGTTAAAAAATATATAAAGCAGAGTTATCATTTTTAGAAATTTTTAAAAAATAGCTTATATAACATTCACTATATTATGAAAAGTTAGGAAAGTAGGTGGGTAAGTGGAAATGGAAAATAGGTAAGTAATTAGGTTAGGCAAGGTGAGTTGGTTTGAACAGGTAAGTAGGAAGATAAGTCTGTAGATAGCTGGATTGAGCCTTTGGACCTTCATTCATTCTACTACTCTCAAACCCCCTAACCACAGCCATAGTTCATCCATGTTTTAGACAAGATACAAAGTGGGGAGGGCCACAGTGAGACAGGTTAAGATTTGGGAACCTGAGTACATGGTAACTACTGGAAGGCAGAGTTAAGAACATTGACTACTGTGTCAAAACTGTCCATAAATGAAAGCAAGCTAATAACATGCCTTACAACAACACAGTTTTCTCAATAATATATCCCATAATCCCTAATTCTAGAGCTCTGTATGGAACCCTTGACTTTACATAGTAATTCTTATCCCCAAGGACTCTAATCTAGCTTCTAGAAACGTCCTTGTCAGCCAAGATGCTCAGTTGTTTCTATACAGAACTTAGCAGCAACCAGAAGAAGAAGAGAGGGGGTTGTGGAAGGGAAGGAGGAAAGAAAGGGGAGAAAGAGAGAGATTGGCAGAGAAAGAGAGAAAGAGAAAGAGAAAATGATCAATCAACATAACCGAAATGTTCCTTCAAGGACTCTGAACAACTGATTTTAGCAATCCTATTTGAAATGATTCCAGGAAATTTAAAACTTTAGCCAACAATAATTGCTTTTTAAAATGAGTAATGATCCTGATGTATTACATGCATTTGTACAGTACATGTTGTCCATTTTTTTCTTTTGCATAGCTTTATAGAGGTATGATTGACAAAATGATATATACAGTGTACACTATAATAATTTGACTATGAAATAATTACCATAACCAAGCTAATTAACATATCCATCACCACATAGTTACCCATTCTTTTTTTTTTTTAGTGAGAATACTTATGATTTCTCTTAGCAAGTTTCAAGTGTACAGTACATTCATTATTATTGACTGTGGTCACCATACTATGCATTAGATCTCTAAAAATTATTCATCTTTTAACTGAAAGTTTATACCCTTTGACTAAAATCTTCTCGTTTCTCTCACTCCCCCAGACCCTGGTAACCACCATACTACTGTTTTTATGGGTTCAACATTTATAGATTCCTAATGTTGGTGATAATATGTAGTATTTCTCTTTCTGTGTCTGGTTTATTTCACTTAACATAAAGTCCTGTATCACCCATGTTGTAGCAAGTGGTAGAATTTCCTTCTTTGTTAAGGCTGAATATTTCATTGCATATATACCCACATTTTCCTTTTCCATTCAACCACTGATGGACACTTAGGTGGTTGTTGTATCTTGGCTATTGTGACTAATAATTCAGTGTACATAGAAGTGCAGATATAACTTTGAAATACTGATTTTTTTTTTTACTTTTGGATATATACCCAAGAGTAGGACTGTTGTATCACATAGTAATTCTATTTTTACATTTTTCAGTTACTTCCATACTCTTTCCCATAACGGGTGAATCGATTTGTATTCCCACCCAGAGTATAAAAGTTTTTTTTTTTTCCTACATCCTTGTGAATACTTGCTGTCTTTGACTTTTTGATAATAGGAATTCTAGCAATTTTGAGGTAATATTTCATTGGGGTTTTGATTTGAATTTCCCTGATAATTCGTTATACTGAAAATTTTTTTCATATACCTGCTGGTAATTTGTACATCTTTGGGAAAAATGTCTATTCAGGTTATTTGCTCAGTTTTTAATTAGGCTGGCTGTTGTCTTGTTTTGTTGCTATTGTGTTACATGAATTCCTTATGTGTTTTGTATATTAACCCCTTATCAGATGTATCATTTGCAAATATTTTTTCCTTTTCCATAGGTTGCCTTTTCTTTTTGCTGATTGTTTTAAGCCTTTAACTAGATTAAAATAAAAGAGTTGAGACCCAAGTAAATAAAATCAGATAATGAAAGAGACAATACAATGAATGAAATAGAAATAGAAAGGATTATATGAAAATATTAACAATTGTAGGCCAATAAGTCAGATAAACTGGAAGAAATAGATAAATTTTTACTTACATACATCCTACCAAGACTGAATCATGAATAAATAGAAAATGTAAACAGACCAATAACGACTAAGATTTAATCAATAATCTAACACCCACCAACAAAGAAAAGCCCAGGACCATATGGCTTCACTGGTGAATTTTACCAAACATTTAAACATGACTTAATGCCAATCCTCATACTTTTTCAAAAAATTAAAGAGGGGGTAACATATCCAAACTCATTTTATGAAGCCAACACTACCCTGATACCAAAGCCAGATGAAGATACTACAAATATTTTAGGCCAGTATCTCTTGT